>NC_061108.1:80761896-80881896 GCF_015104395.2 Macrobrachium nipponense
AGGTTCACGGCACGGAGCGGAAGACTGGTGACAGCCGCTCACGCGACTCTCACCAGACCAGCTCTCGCGGCGAGCAGCTGCTACCCGGGCGGACGTGACGGTCCATGACCGGCTGGGCTGAGGCTGGGAAGAGGTCCCCTCGTTCGCCGGCGCCAGCCACGGCTGGTACCAGCGACGTGACGCGCCGTGAGGATACGCACGGTCTCACCGTGACAGTGGAGCTCGCCGTCGCCTGACCGTCACTCTCACAGAGAGCGATCGGGTACGGCAACCAGCACCAGCTCCTCTGACACACGAGACCGGGGCCGCTGTTCTCGTCCAGCCGTTCTCCACAGCAAGACGGCTCGACTAGGCCTGCAGCTCGATCGCCACCGCGGGTTGACGATCGCCTGCAGTCTTCCAAGCCCACTGGTTCTGCCAGCGGGCGAGGAGGGAGCGTCAGGTCTGCCTCTCCCATACCTTCACCTCCTCGGGTTACACCGGGAGGGACGAGGTATTGAGGAGTGATCGTGAGGGGTGCGCCCCTCAGGATCCCACACGTCGTCCTACGTACCAGGCACGGTTCTCGGACCAGCCAGGTCGTATGCACAAGTGGTTGGAGGAGACCGAGAGGGTCTGTCGCTGTTCCTCCTCCCTCGAGGAGGAGGGTCTCGGGAGATGCTCCTGTTTGAGGGACTGGATGGTCCGACTCCGCAGGACGCAGTCACTCCTGAGATCCAGAGGAACTTTGCCGAGGTTATTGCGCTGATTCGTCAGCACAACGACCTCGCGGAAGGATCGCCGCTCCCACCATCCGAGCCCACGTCCCGGCTCGAGTCGTTCTGGGGCCCGAAGAGGGAACCCAGACCGACGGTGGGTTTGCCGCGTTCCGAGCTTGCCGACTCAGTGCTGGACCAGTAGAATCGCTTGTCTCCGGGCAAGACGGTTCTCTTCAAGTCTGGCAGGTCGAGCAAGCTGCTTCCACCTCCTCTGCTGCGACAGCGGCGTTTTTACGTGCCATCTGAGGACCCGATGCCGCACCCAAACAGGTGAACCCGGAGTTAGCCAGGCTTGACTCCGGGTGTGTCTCTGCAGCAGCTCCTGTCCGAGAACCTATGGTTCTCGCAGCAAGAGGCACTCGGCCTGGAATCTACTGCCATGGCAGCTTTTCCAGCCGTCTCCTGGTTAGATCTGTGGTCCCTCACAGTATCTAAGGTCGCAGCCAACTCCGGGGGTAATTTCTCCCGAAGATGACTCGGCCTTTAGGAGACTTTGCCAGTCTGGGGGAAGAGCCATCTCCTTCCTTGCCCACCAGACGGTGAACCTGTGGGCCAACCTGGTTCTCCGACGTAGGGACGCTGTCCTTACTCGGTTCCAGGGCGGCCGCCGGGCGTGAAGCGGCGTTGGAACTTCGCAACGACCTTTACGGAGTTCCACGTCTCTCTTCCCAGGAGAGATGGTGGACGCTGCGGTGGACAGACGGCGCACTGACGACAGTGACCGTCTGGTTCACCAGGCAGTCTCGAAGGCTTCTGGGCAGCCTCGGACTGCGGCCAAGTCAAGAGCTCGGCTAGCGCTTCCTCGTGGCTAAGACGGTAGCTGCGTCGAAGCCCCGGGGAAAGACTCTGTCTTCTTCGACTTCTACAAAGGGGAGCCGTAACCAGCCCTCCTCCCAGCCCTCCTCCTCCCGTGGAGGCTCTGGGAAGAAGTCGAAGAAAGGGGGAAACGCTAGGGACGGCGTTCCCCCTCACCTGCTGCCGGAAGTGGGGGGGTGCCTGGCCAGCCATTGGGCAACTTGGCAGCGCTACGGCGCCGAGACCTGGATTGTAGATGTCCTTCGGGAGGGATACCTATTACCCTTCGAATCTCGGCCACACTCACCTCCAACCGGTCCAACAGCAGTCGTACGTTCCAGGTCATCGAAGGACGTAGCATTGAGACAGGAGATCAAGACCATGCTGAGCAAGAGAGCTGTATAGAAATCGTCACGGATCAGTCACCGGGCTTTTACAGTCGACTCTTCCTGTGGAAAAGTCTACGGGAGGCTGGCGCCCGGTGATAGATCTCTCTCCTCTGAACCGGTTTTTGTTCGCAGACCCGGTTCACGATGGAGACGGCACGTTCAGTGCTCGACTCCATAGGGAGAACGATTTCATGCTTTCAGTGGACTTGAAGGATGCGTATTTCCAAATACCCATTCATCAGTCCTCCAGAAAGTACCTCCGCTTCATCCTCGACGGGACGGTGTACCAATTCAGGGCACTTTGCTTCGGTCTCTCACCGCCCCACAGGTGTTCACAGCGAGTGTTCACTCTGGTGTCTGCTTGGGCCCATTCGCACGGGATACGTCTGATGAGGTATCTCGACGATTGGTTAGTCCTGGCGAGCTCCCGCTCGCAGTTGCTACAGGACAGGGATCGACTGCTCGAGTTCTGTCGCGATCTGGGGATCGTTGTGAACTTCGAAAAGTCCGATCTCGAACCCAAGCGAGGATGAAGTACCTGGGTATGCTGATCGACACGGTAGCAGGGCGAGTCTTCCCCGCAGACTCGCGGATCAGCAGATTCAGGGAGGCAGCCAACCAGTTCCTGTCTCGGCAGGAACAGGTAGCTCAGCGATGGCAAGTCGTGATCGGACACCTGTCGTCACTCGAGAAGTTAGTCCCTCACGGGCGTCTTCACCTGCGGTCTCTTCAGTGGAGACTAAAGGAGAGTTGGTCACAGGCGACGGATCCCCCAAGCTTTCCAGTGTCACTGACACAGGAGGTGAGGCAGGACCTAGCCTGGTGGCTGGACGACAGGAACCTCTTAAGAGGAGTGCCTCTGCGCACTCCCCCCCCGACATGCAGCTGTTCTCAGACGCATCGACCGAGGGATGGGCGCACACCTGGAGGAGTTGCTGACTTCAGAGTGTGGGACGAGAACGACAAGCACCTTCACATCAATGTACTGGAACTCAAGGCAGCGTTCCTCGCTCTCCAAGAGTTCCAGGACCGCTTGATGGGACACTCAGTGGTGTTGATGTGCGACAACACCACGGTAGTGGCCTACGTCAACAAACAGGGGGGCCTAGTGTCTCTCCCGTTGTACCAGTTGACTCGGCAGGTGCACGAGTGGGCCGAGCACACGGCAATAGAGCTGTCGGCACGCTACATTCCAGGGAAGAGGAATGTAGTAGCAGACACGCTCAGCCGTCGGGATCAGGTGATAGGGACCGAGTGGTCTCTACACCAGGACGTGGCGGAAAGGCTCTTCGACCTGTGGGGACGACCAGTCGTGGATCTGTTCGCCACCCGGCACAACAGGAAGCTCCAGGTGTTCTTCTCGCCGTGCCGGACCCATGGCAGCTGCAGAGGA
The DNA here is from genome assembly GCF_015104395.2 of Macrobrachium nipponense. Lineage (NCBI taxonomy): Eukaryota > Metazoa > Arthropoda > Malacostraca > Decapoda > Palaemonidae > Macrobrachium > Macrobrachium nipponense. The sequence goes on from NC_061108.1 coordinate 80,765,232, forward strand.
CCGCTCTCCAACACCCGTGGGACAACCTCTTCGTCTATGCCTTTCCCCCGTTCAGCCTGATTCGCAAGGTGATCAGTCGAGCACTGGTCACCCCGAATCTCAGGAAGATCCTGGTGGCTCCCAAATGGCCACAGGCCATTTGGTATCCGGACCTGCTGGCTCTTCTCGCAGGAGAACCGAGAGAGATTCCCCCTTGGCACAACCTTCTCGCCCAGCCACACATCGAGCGGTACCACCGAGCAGTCCAGTCCCTACGTCTTCACGGCTGGCTGTTATCCACCATCTCTTGCGAACGAGAGGCTTTTCTCGTAGCGCAGCAACAGAGATGGCTGGAAACGTCCGTCAGTCCTCTGCAGCTGTGTACCAGGGGAAGTGGGCAGTCTTCTGTGGTTGGTGTCGTAGACGGGGTCTATCTCCTCTCAGAGCCACTCTTCAGCAGGTAGCGGATTTCCTCGTTTTTCTTCGCCGAGAGAAGCTCCTCTCAGTCCCCACAGTCAAAGGATACAGAGCCGCCCTGGCGCTCGTCCTGAAACTGAGGGGATTGGACATCTCGAACTCGTTCGAGATCTCCTTGCTTATGAGTAGCTTCAAAAGGTCTTGCCCACCCAGGGAACTCAGGCCCCCTGCGTGGGATGTGACTCTCGTCCTTAGGAGTTTGACTCGAACGCCGTTCGAGCCACTCCGAGAGTCGTCAGACAGGGATCTGACCCTCAAGACCCTCTTCTTGCCTGGCCCTGCATCGGCGAAGAGAGTAAGGGGAACTTCATGGTCTTTCCTATGATGTACGACACTCCAGGGGATGGGGATCTGTGACGCTCGATTTCGTCCCGAACTTCGTTGCGAAGACTCAGAAACCGTCGATCCCTGACGACAGGTTCGAGTCCTTCACGATTCCCTCCCTAATGGACTTCACCGATAATGATGCGGATGAGATGCTGCTTTGTCCTGTGAGGGCGCTACGGCGCTATCTGAAGAAAACTCGACACCTCAGGCCTGAGTGTCGACGCCTCTTCGTTAGCACTGGGGTAACCAAGAAGAAGTATCCAAGAAGACTCTTTCATTCTGGCTGCGTGAGGTCATCAGGAGGCGTATGAGGCTGATGGTAGTGATGACATCCGTACGTCCCGTCCGAGAGCTCACGAAGTCAGAAGTATTGGCCCCTCGTTGGCGTTTCGTAAGAACTTCTCCGTGGCGCAGGTCCTGAGGCAGGGGTCTGGTCTAACCAGACTACCTTTACGTCCTTCTACCTTCGGGATATTGCCCACAGGTCCTTATTGGATACCTTTTCCTTGGGACCCGTGGTGGCTGCTCAACAAGTTGTGTAGCAAACCCAGACCCTCGCAGGCTGAAACAGCATCGAGTCCTGGTGTGACTGGTGTGGATGGATGTGTGAATGAGTGAGTGACTGGCTCCCTCTTCCCGTCTTTTCCTCCTCCTCTACCTGTGGGCAGAGGGCCACGGTCGTCACTACGCTGGATGAGGACGAGATGCAGGTGAGCTATATGACAGAGCCCCATCCTATCCCTTTCACTAGGGATAGGAGCAGAATATCCACCACTTCCTCCTACAAGGGGGGGGAAGTGGATGCCTACAAGAGTCAAACCCATGACTTTATATTTGCTCCTGTACAGGAACAAGTTCTTACATTGCTGGTACGAAGAGATACGCTTGCCTCTCTCTTAGTACTCGGTCCAGAGGTCTGACCATTGATCCTGCGGTGCACACCCCGATCAATCGGACAGAGGCTTGGATCCCTCCCTCACTCTTACGACCAGGGAGACTTCCAAGTTGGGCGAACACCAGTCTGTTCACAAAAGACTCAGATTCCTCCCACCAAGAAGTGAGTCTTCCTATTGTAAAAGGACCGAAGGTTGTATGCCGTGTCGGAACAAATGAAAAATTTGTCCCAAAATTGCATTTTTTCCTAACTATACAAACCTGAGGTCCTTTTACACATAGCCCCACCTCATGCCCCACCCCTCACTCTGCAGTTTTTGCTTGGCCAAAAGCAAAAGTGATTTGTTTACCTCCCAGTCGCGCGCGCGCGCCTGTCGGACAAGCAGTTAAACTACCGAACCCCTTGTTCGAAAGCTTACGACCTATCCAGCTGCCGCTAGTACCTTCCTATTGTAAAAGGACCTCAGGTTTTTATAGTTAGGAAAAATGCAATTTTGGACAAATTGTCATATTTGGCAACCTTTTCTCTGTGTATTTGAGGCATTTCTAGGCCATTCCACCATTTACATACAGTCGAAATTCCTACTGGGACTGTCGGAATTATCGATTTTAGCTACAGGAAAGAACATGACTTCGAGCGGTGCTGGCAGCCGCTCGGACGGTTCATGAGGACCAGATAGACGCATATCACTAGCGCTGATTAAGCCAATGAGAGCGCGCGTCACTTCGCGGGTAGCGAATTCTAGGCCAATGACGTTTTTCCCCATAAGGCGCGTGTAAGCATCGACCAATCACCGCGCAGCTTACAATCTCCCGCCAATGTTTACATCTCACTTCAGTGATCATAGCGGGAGATTACGATTATCCGTTGTGTTGTGCTGTTATTTTGTCTAAATTACTCTTTATTTGAGTACATTATGTCTTCCTCTGGCAGTAATAATAGTCGTAGTACTAGTAGTAGTAGTAGTAGTGGATGAGGGTCACAGCTGGTAGCGATGTTTGGAAGCTAACAGACTGCAATCTGATCGAGTTAAGTCCCCTTCACATTGCAGCTTCTATTAAAGGATGGGGGCCCTAGTAGTAGTAGTAGTAGTAGTAAAAAAAAATTATTATGATAATATTATTATTGTGTATTATTGATGGTTAAACATCATGGTGATTCAAGGTTATCATCGTCAACATCATTATTACAACCATCATAATATTATTATTTCTATTATTATTATTATCATTATTATTATTATTATTATCATTCTTATTATACATAGTATTACTATTCTATTATAGTATTTTCTGTTGATTGATATACGTATCGTTATGTATTATGATGATGAAAGGTTATCATCATCAGTGTCATTATTAGTACTAATATTATTGTACTATCATCATTATTATTATTACTATTATCATCATCATTACTCATATTATTATTATTATTATTATTTTATTATTATTCCCATTGTTATTATTATTACTATTATTATTATCATTATTATCATTAGCAATACTCGGTTTCTTATCACACAAAAATGTATAGTCTTTTCAGCACACTATTATTACTTATCAATCTATTATTATTAATAGTTTCATTATCATTATTATTACAGTATTATTACTATTACTCTTATTAATATCATCATCATTATTACAACAATATGATAACACTTTATTATCGTTTAACACATTCAATTATGGTTTAAGTGCTTGTTATGACTCAAATATTTAAAAAAAATGAGAGTTTGGCAGACATTTTGAATGCTAGCGCGCAAGCGCACCCAACAATTTTTTTCAAATTTTCACAAAAAACTTATAAAGTATAGCTTTCATGTGAAACTAAGTTTAAATCGATATCTTTCTTAGAACCAGAGTAATGAATGATAAACTTTGAGGCCAATTTACTCATTTTTTAAAAAGTGGCATATACGACTCTCTGGTTCTGAGGCCCTCATATATGTAATGTTTATTGATCTTACTCAAGATTGCAGTTGTAATCAGCACAATAAAACAACATTTTGTTGCCTATATTACTGAAAGTATGAAACTTTTTATTCCCGGGGTCATGGTTTGAACTGAATTCATTTTTACCTTGTAATCGGTGGTTTTTATCCTTACTGCCATCCCAACTGAAACTCCACAGTGCTTATTTGATTGTTATTATACACATTTTGGTCTCAATTCACTCCACATTGCACTTTAAACAAGTTGCTGTTCCTGGTTCCTAAGCGCGTGCCACACAGTTACGAACAGCAGACGACGAAACTGCAAAGTTTTATTCCCTAAATTGTTTATTTTGTACATTCAGCTTCACTGTCAGATATATACTTTGCTATAGACTCCGTCGTCCCCGACAGAAATTCGAATTTCCCAGCACATGCTACAGGTAGGTCAGGTGATCTACCGCCCTGCCGCTGGGTGGCAGGAATAGGAACCATTCCCGTTTTCTAATCAGATTTTCTCTTCCACTTGTCTCCTGAGGGGAGGCTGGGTGGGCCATTTAATTGTATATATCTGCCAGGTAAGTATGTACAAAACTTTATTGTAACATAACAATATCATTTTTGTACATTCAACTTCCCTGTCAGATATATACTTCCCTGTCAGATATATACTTAGCTGATTGACACCCTTGGTGGTGGGTAAGAGACAGCTAACTACTGAAATAGACAGGAAGACAACATACATTGTAGGTAATATATAAAAAACCTTGGTTCCTCCTGTTTTGGCAGAAGACTTCATGGCTACTGCCTAGGAGCCTGCTTCGCCTCAAGAGCCTCAGCGAGGTAGTGACCTCATGCTAAGAGTTCTTGTGGGTCTGTCAATGGGGTCTTATCCGCTTACTTGACAGGAGCAGCTGGCTTCGCACTTTTGTACAGGGCTCTTGAAGAAGAGAGCTTTGTATTGTAACTTTACTGCGAAGTCTGTTTCTCCCTCACAGAGGGTAGAGTTGCTGTTCGCCCCTCTTTCGAGCCATCTTTTCCCCCAGTCTATGATCAAGGATCCAGCCGTCAGCCTGCAGGAGAAGGCTACTCAAGACTTCCTGGCCCAGTCTTCCAGACGTCTGGCAGTCCCTTCGGCTACTACGCTTGGGCAGGCTTCCAGGAAGCAGAAGCCCTTTCACAGAGGAGCTTCCTCGAGATCGTCTCCTCGAGGAAGAGGTCTTCCCATAGGCAGAGCCCCTTCAAAGCTCAGGGGTAAGAAATGATGCGTCAGTCCTTCAGACACCAGTCAGAGCCAGGCTTCTTTCATTTGCAAAAGCCTGGAGAGAGAGAGGGACGGACAGCTGGTCCCTCGAAGTCATCGAGAAAGGATACAAGATCCCATTCCTCAAACCTCCTCTGCTGTGCACTACACCCAGGGATCTGTCACCCTCCTACCATCGAGAGAAGCAGCAGATTCTTTTTGATCTGCTCGAGCAAATGCTCGAAAAGAAGGCTGTGGAACAGGTCCTAGACCTGGATTCCCCAGGTTTCTACAACAGGTTGTTCCTGGTGCCGAAACAGTCGGGAGGATGGAGACCAGTCCTAGACATCAGCAGGCTGAACCTTTTTGTAGAAAAACAAAAATTCAAGATGGAGACGCCTCAGTCGGTTCTAGGAGCCTTAAGACCAGGCGACTGGCTGGTGTCTTTAGACCTTCAGGACGCCTATTTTCACGTCCCAATCCATCCTCAGTCAATGAAGTACCTGAGGTTTGTCCTGAGGGGGCAAGTTTTTCAATTCAGGGCTCTTTGCTTCGGGCTAAGCACAGCCCCGATGATCTTCACGATTCTAATGAGGAATGTGGCGAGATGGCTTCATCTTTCAAGCATAAGAATCTCTCTGCACTTAGACGATTGGCTCATTCGAGCCTCGTCGGAGTCGAGGTGTCTGGAGGACCTTCACACGACGTTAGAATTGGCAAAGTCCCTGGGACTTCGGGTGAACTTCGAAAAGTCCCATCTGATCCCAACGCAGTCCATTGTGTATCTGGGGATTCAGATGGATTCAGTGGCTTTTCGAGCTTTTCCATCCCAGGAATGACAGCAGCAATGCTTAGACAAAGTTTCAGTCTTCCTGGAGAAGGAAACATGCTCGGTGAGGGAATGGATGAGTCTGCTGGGGACCATTTCCTCGCTGGAGAAGTTTATTTTCCTGGGGAAACTGCATCTCAGACCTCTCCAGTTTTTCCTTGCAGAGAACTGGAAGAACAAGGAGGATCTAGATGTGATCTTGAGGATCTCAAAACCAGTGAAGGATCACTTAAGGTGGTGGCTCGATCCCGCAAAGCTGGGAGAGGGTTTTTCTCTCAAGCTTCAGAGCCCCGACCTAGTGTTGTTTTCCGACGCATCAACCTCGGGATGGGATCAACAATAAGGGGGGAAGAAGTGTCAGGCACCTGGAGAGGGGAACAGGTGTCCTGGCACATAAATCTCAAAGAATTGGGGGCAATTCATTTGGCTCTCCAGTTCTTCGGGGAATAAGTTTCAGGCCGAGTAGTCCAGATCAACTCGGACAATACCACAGCTCTGGCCTACCTCAAGAATCAGGGAGGAACACACTCTCGGTCCCTGTTCGATCTAGCAAGAGAGATCCTGTTGTGGGCCCAAGCACGGGAGGTAACGATCCTTACGAGGTTCATGGCAGGAGTCAAGAACGTCCTTGCGGACCTACTCAGTCGGCTAGAACAACTGCTGCCGACCGAATGGACCCTTCACCAAGAGGTATGCCAGGAACTGTGGAGGTTGTGGGGACGTCCTCTGGTAGATCTATTCGCAACATCAAGGACGAAGAGACTTCTATACTGCTCCCCGGTTCTCGGTCTAAGAGCAGTAGTGGTAGATGCCCTTCTCTGGGATTGGACAGGGATGGATGTGTATGCCTTTCCCCCGTTCAAGAACTTGGGAGAAGTCATAAGGAAGTTTGCAGCGTCAGAAGGGACGAGGATGACGTTGATCGCCCCGCTTTGGCCTGCGAAGGAATGGTTCACAGAGGTCATGACCTTCTTAGTAGACTTCCTGAGGACGCTACCTTTGAGAGTCAATCTACTCAGACAGCTCCACTTTGAGAGGTACCACAAAAACCTCCCCGCTCTGAGTCTGACTGCGTTCAGACTATCGAAAAGTTGGCCAGAGCGAGAGGTTTTTCAAGACCAGTGGCAAGAGCTATTGCCAATGCAAAGAGAGCTTCCTCTCTTGCAGTGTACCAATCGAAGTGGGCCGCTTTCAGGAGTTGGTGTAGGAAGAAGGGCATTTCCTCAACCACGACCTCTCTGAATCAGATAGCCGACTTCTTCCTTTATCTAAGGAATGAAGAAAAGCTGGCAGTCCCAACAATAAAAGGATACAGGAGTATGTTGTCAGCGGTCTTTAGACACAGAGGTCTGTCTGGACCTAGCTAACAACAAGGACCTTCACGATCTCTTAAGGTCTTTTGAAACCACTAAGGTGGCTCAGCCTAAGCTGCCTTCCTGGAACTTGGACGTGGTCTTGAAGTTCCTGACGTCCAGTTCGTTCGAACCTCTCCATTCTGCAACTCTGAGGGATGTTACCAGAAAGGCTGTTTTCCTAACTGCTCTGGCGATGGCATATAGGCTTTAAAGGGCATAACGCTGTTTGTTCCTTGAGCCCGATGTTTTTAGCAAAGAATGAAAACCCGTCTAACCCTTGGCCCAGGAGCTTTGAGATCAAGGGTATGGCTGAAATTGTTGGATAAGAGCCAGAGAGAGTCCTGTGCCCTGTCAGGGCTCTCAAATTTTATTTGCATAAGACGAAGGAATGTCGAGGTCCTTCGGACAATTTGTGGCGTTCTGTAAGAAGGCCAGACTTGCCTATGTCAAAGAATGCTCTGGCATTTTTCTTGAGAGACACCATCAAGGAGGCTCATTCATCCTGTAAGGACAGTGATCTTAAACTGTTTAAAGTGAATGCTCATGAGGTGAGGGCGATCGCAACCTCGGTGGCATTTCAGAGGAATATAGCACTCAGTGACATCTTGGGCGCCACCTTTTGGCGAAGCAACTCGGTGTTTGCTTCACATTACCTGAGGGATGTGAAAACAACATATGAGAACTGCTGTTTGCTAGGGCCATACGTTTCCGCAGATACAATTTTGTGGGCAGGAAGTAGCACTCATCCTATCCTTTAGAAAATGGTTAGGAGAGTTTTTAATTTTATTGTGTTTGTTTATGGTTGTTGGGTTGGCCGCCAGAGGCGGACTTCCCATTCTTTAGCCTAAGTTATGTTGTATGAACTTATGTTAGGCTTGGTCAGGTGGTGGTTTTTGCTTCGTTGCCCTCATAGTATGGTCTAGTCGCATTGTGGTCATGCCCCCGTTGACAGATCATTTAGAACTCACCAGCTATACAGGTCACTACTTTGCTGGAGACTCTAGTAAAGCAGAAGTAGACTTGGGTGACAGTAATCACGAAGTCAGCTATGCTAACAGGTAAGGAACCAAGGTGTCAATCATCTACATGTAATTTGTTTCCTAAATCCTATTCTGTCTCTTCCCACCTCCAATGGTGGGATTCAGCTATATATATATATCTGACAGGTAAGTCTCCTGAACAAAATGATATTGTTATGATACAATAAAGTTTGTTCATACTTACCTGGCAGATATATATATTCATAGTGCCCACCCACCTCCCCTCAGGAGACAGTATCACTAGAAAATCTGAATAGAAAATGGGAATGGTTCCTGATACCGGCCTCCCAGCGGCAGGAATGGGTACTAACCACCTGGCCTACCACTGCATGTGTCGTAAGTTTAGAAATTCTGTCGGACTTCGGAGAATACAGCTTTATACAGTAGTACCTCGAGATACGAAATTAATCCGTTCCGAGGCGCCCTTCGTATCATGAGGTTTTCATATCTTGGACCACATTTTACATGTAAAATGGCTAATCCGTTCCAAGCCCTCCAAAAACACCCCAGTAAATTATATTTCCAGGCCTAAAACACATGTTCTAGGGTTACGACGCCAATCCGACGGAAGAAATATGACTCCAAAAAGGCAAAATACTGTACATACTTTAGTAATATTCAACTGCATGTAATGTACAACCCCATTTTTACTGCATATATTAGGACTTAAGCATATGTCCCTTAGCAATAAGCCTAGCCTATGTTAGCGGTTGCTACTGTAGCCTAGTCTATGATTCTGACATCTAAACCTAAGAGCTAAAAGCTTAGAATATGCCAATAAAATGTATAAATAATCAGTATGTACTCATTTCAAATAATTATTAATTAATCATTAACTATAATACACAAAAAAAAAAAAAAAAAAAAAAAAAACTTCCAATCGATTGTTTACATTCAGCTCTTGCCCGTCTTACGAGTACCGAACAAACGCCAAGCAATCATTTTTCCTAGCACACAGTAAGCCATAAATTGTCATTAGTATCTCTCTTCAACTAATGAAACTACCAAACAGTATAATAACCATTCATTTCTATTCTTTATTCTATCTTTACCTAATGGAGATACCGAGTTACTGACAGCTATAATGAAACATACGTATACGTAACGCAATAATAAAACAGAAGAAGAATTCTAAAAAATACGTATTTGTTGGCAGTCTGATTTATTTTATATTTTATAATATCTAATTCACAATTTTTTAATTAAATGTATTGCATGTACTCATTTCAAATAATTATTAAGTAACCATTAACTATAATAAACAAGCAAAAAAAAGCTTCCAAACTTCTGTTTACATCCAGCACTTACAAGTATCGAACGATTGCCAAGCAATCACTTTTCCTAGTACACAGTAGGCCATAAATTTTCATTATCTCTCTTCAACTACTGAAACTACCAAACATTATAATAACCATTAATTTCTATTCTTTATTCTATCTTTACCTAATGTTTTTTTTTTTTAATTAATTGTATTGCATGAATAAGTTTTTCAATTTACAGCATCCTTTTACCAATAGAATACTTAAAGCACAAGGGGTAGATGCTGACCAATAGGAGAGCAGGACCTTATGGGGGTGACTAGCATCAGGAACCAATGGGAGAGCGGGAGATGGTGGCGATTTTACTCGGCTGGCGGCGCGGGAGTTTTGAAATTGTTCTCGGTGGTCCGGGCGAATCTCGAGACTTTACAGCAACAACCTTTCATATCTTGAAAACTTTTCGTATGTAGAGCTGTAAAAATTTTTCGTATTTGCTTTCGTATCTCGAGTTTTTCGTAAGTTGAGCCTTTCGTATGTCGAGGTACCACTGTATATATCTGGCAGGTAAGTATGAACAAACTTTATTATATCATAACAATATCATTTTATGATGAAATTGATAAAAAAAACCATGAATTTGTGGATATTTCTCATAGAAAAATACCGCGAATAATGTGGGGAAACGTTCCCGAGAGAAATCCGCGAATCTGGAGAACGCAAATACGGGGGCCCCACTGTACATAGTACTTCATGACAAGATACATATGATGAAAGTCAAGACTTGCTTATACAGTACATATAGTTTGTTCATACGCGAACAAACCCTCGGTCTTAACAACAATAGGATAATTTCTAGCGCCTAGCTGGATCCGGTAAAAAAGTAGATGAAAGCAAGGAATCTTGTGGTATCTGGCAACGCATGTGTAGATCGGGTGAAGAGTAGTCAAATGCAGAACATCTACACCAGTCTTTCTTTACCGCCTTGGGACGAGAGTTGGTTTTATTCCTCTCTTGGCCTTTTTCCCGGTTGGTGCCCGTTTCGTTCCTTTAGTGTGTTTGTGTGTTTTCATACAATCAACTTATCTGTCAGATATATACATAGCTAAGACTCCGTCGTCCCCGACAGAAATTCAAATTTCGCGCCACTCGCTACAGGTAGGTCAGGTGATCTACCGGCCTGACCTGGGTTGGCAGGACTAGGAACCATTCCCGTTTTCTATATATTTTTTCTGTCGCCGGTGGCATCAACATCGTTGCTGCTACCTCCTGACTGGAATTCGCTTTTCTAGACAATTGATCATCTGTTTTTTTGGACTTTTTGGTGACGACCTGGATCGTTGTTTTGGCATTCGCTACTGTGGACTGGATTTGGACTTGCTTTTGATTTTTCTTCAAGAATGTCTGATTCAAGTGGTTGTGTGAGAGTGTGTGAATGTAGCTGCAAGGTGAGGATACCGAAGGCTTCGGTTGATCCTCCACCTGTATGCCGCAAATGTAGAGGTTTTGACTGTTCTATTTCTAACACCTGTCATGAATGTGAGAGGTTGAATGTTGAGGAATGGAAGACTCTAACTTCTTACTTGAGAAGTTAGAGAGGGATAGAGTCAGAAGGGCTGCATCTAAGGGTGGCGGGTAGTACAAGGCCTATTGAGCCTTTTAATGATTCTAACTCTTCTTTAAACTATGCATTTGATTCTAATTCTGTATCAGGGCCCTCACTGGCTTTACATTCAGATTCGGCCTCGGAAATTGCTGATCTGAAAGCTACACTTCATAGGATGAAATCCAAAATGGTGCCACTGCCATGAAAGGTAAGGATTGTGAAAGTGATTATTTTATGTGAATGACGCTCCCAGGCCTAGACCTCTTTCAAGCTCCCAAGCCCAGAGGAGAAGAAAAGTCGAAAGCCGTACGGAGGTTGTGGAGAATTCCCCCCGGTCAGGCGTCCCTTCAGCAGCTCTGTATTTAGACAGACTGCTCAGGCACCGCTATAGGGAAAAGCTTCCTCATAGTGGGCTTCTCTTCGTCCGCCTCTCCCTCTCCTAAACGAGGGTGGAAGGATTCGGACCTTTCCAGGCCCCTGAAAAGGCACTGGAAAGAACCTATGTTGGATTCAAGCCCCGAACGGTTTTCAGAAGAAGCGCCTCCCTCGATCAAGAAAGCTAAGAGGGTTTTGACGTCCCCTGGCTTGGACAAAACTCCTTCGAGGTCTCCCTCTCCCGTTGTAGAAGACGCCGGAGAAGCTTCAAAGAGGATTATTTTTGCTGTACAAGAACAGTTATCCGCCTTGGTAGGAGTCCTTTCGAAGGATCCTCCTCGTAGGAAAGACGTGAGGCTTCCTGTCAAGAAGTCTCGGTTTCCTTCTTCCTTCTCCCGCCAGGAGTGAGGCTCCTGTGGGACGTGAGGCGCGTTAGATCTCTTCTGATAGAGACTCATACAACGAATATGAAGCGCCAGACAAGCGCGAGGCGCCAGTCAAGCGCGAGTTTTCTTCCAGACGAGAAGCCTCTTATAGGATTGAAGCGCCAGATAAGCGCGAGCAACTTTACAGGCGCGAGGATTTGGCCAGACGTGATACGTCTGCCAAGCCAGCAGCGTCAGCCAAGCGCGAGGATGCAGCCAGGCGCGAGGATTCAGCCAGGCGCGAGGCGCCAGACAAGCGTCATCCTTACGGAGGATATAGCGCCAGAAAGGCGCGGCGCCAGCCAGGCGCGAGGCGCCAGCCAGGCGCGAGGCGTCAGCCAGGCGCGAGGCACCAGTCAGGCGCGAGGCGCCAGCCAGGCGCGAGGCGCCAGCCAGGCGCGAGACGTCTGATTTGTTTCATAGGGGCTCTGTACATGCTCTTAGCCCCTCTCCAATTAGGAGTTTGTCTCCCGCAGAGAGAGTAATTGGGCAGGAAGACCCAGAACGAGAATTGAATTCTCCTTCTGATCCTATCTTGGAAGAGGACTCAGAAGATGAGACTCATGGCAGAGAAGGGCTGTCTAACTATAAAGTTTTGACAGCTCTCCTTCTTCAGGGAATACGGAGATGCCTTGACCCCTGCCGCTCCTCCTTCTCCTCGCTCACTTTTTTCATGCTCCAAGACGCCAAGTCGTCGGCTTTTCTGAAGATGAGGCCGACGATTTTCTATAAGAGAAGCTCTTCAGTCTCTGGATAGCTGGATGCTAACCAAAAAGGAGTTAGTTAGAACGGTGTTCTGCATGCCTCCCGCTAGACTTACGGGCAAGAGAGGTATTTGGTACCAGACTGGGGAGAATATGGGGCTCACTCTCCCAGCTTCGGCTGAAGCTGACTTTTCCAGTCTGGTAGACGCATCCAGGAGACATAGCCTTCATACGGCTAGAATAACTTGGGGTCTTTCGGAGTTGGATCGTCTCCTCAAGGGACTTTTTCATATTTTGGAAGTCTTCAACTTCCTGGATTGGTCCCTTGGGGTGATGGCCAAGAAGGCCCATGCCTCGGAGGACTCGATCCTGACGTACTCCTTGCGATCTTGTCCGTGCATTGACAAAAGGCGGTCCAGGACGGCTCAGGGGAAGTTCTCTTCTTTATTTGGAGCCGGTCTCTTGAAGAAGAGATCTGTTTTTTTTAGCGCTTTTTCTGACGAAAGCAGTTTCGCATTCGCAAAGGGCAGCTTTATTATTCGCTCCCAGGTCTGACTTTCTGTTCCCTTCGCAGTTGGTGAGGGACATTTCCCGTTCGCTGACGGAGAAAGCGACACAGGATCTTCTCCTGCAATCGTCCAGGAAAAAGAGACCAGTGATGGTGGGAGACAAGAAAGGTGTTACTACGCCTCTGCAGCCCTTTCGAGGAGGTCCTCCCTCTAGAGCTCCCTCTAAAAGGAAAGCGACTGAGAAGAGAGGTAGAGCTTCTTTCCGTCCCTTTAAAAGGGGAAAGTGAAGTGACGTTCCTCCAAACACCGGTGGGTGCCAGGCTCCGGGGGTTTGCAGAAGCCTGGACTTTCATCGATACAGACGCTGGTCAATGTCTGTTTTCTACAGAAAGGATACCTCATTCCTTTCCTGGACAATCCTCTGACGTCAACTCCGCGGGAATTGTCCGCCAATTACAAGGACCCTGTGTTGAAAGATACTCTTCAACAAATGGTGGATCAAATGTGGGACAAGAGAGCAATAGAGCTAGTGCTGGATCAAAGCTCCCCAGGGTTTTACAATCGTCTTTTCTTGGTTGCAAAAGCCTCGGGGGACTGGAGACCAGTTCTGGATGTCAGCGTTCTGAACAAGTTTGTTCAGAAACAGAAGTTCTCCATGGAGACTTCTGCATCAGTCCTTGCGGCTCTTCGCCAAGGGGATTGGATGGTGTCTCTGGATCTCCAGGATGCCTATTTTCACGTCCCCAATTCATCCTTCGTCGAAGAAGTACTCCGTTTCATGACGGGGGAAGGATCTTCCAATTCAGAGCCTTGTGTTTCGTTTCGGCCTTTCTACGGCTCCTCAGGTCTTCACGAGCCTTATGAAAAAATGTGGCGAGAATGGCTTCACCTGAAAGGTATCAGTATCTCTCTGTACCGGACGATTGGCTCATCAGAGGCAAAGTCAGAGAAACAGTGTTTGGAGGACCTTGCTTTGACACTAAACCTGATAAAGACCTTAGGATTGCTCGTGAACCTCGAGAAGTCCCAACTGATCCCCAGCCAGAAACTTGGTCTATCTGGGATTCGGATGGATTCTCGGGGTTTTTCGAGTATTTCCTTCTCAAGAGAGACTAACGAGAGGCTTAGAGAAAGTCTCTCTCTTCTTAGGGAAAGAACGTACTTCGCGAGGGAATGGTTGAGCCTATTAGGGACACTTTCCTCGCTCGAACAGTTCTTTCCTCTAGGAAGACTTCATCTCCGTCCGCTTCAGTTCTTCCTCAGAAGATCGTCGTGGAACATGAAGACAGGACTTCTTTCGGACAGTTTTCCCATTCCAGTTTGGATGAAGCGCCACTTAGAATGGTGGTTACTCCCACTGAAGGAAACAAGGGTACTTCCCTAGAAACTCAGAACCCAAACCTTGTATTGTTTTCCGACGCGTCGGAAAAAAGGTTGGGGAGCAACCTTGGGAAAGAGAGAGGTGTCAGGCACCTGGAATGCTCTTCAAGTGTCCTGGCACATAAACTGCAAAGAGCTGTTTGCCGTACACCTGGCCCTAAAGAGCTTCGAACCTTTAGTGAGGAACAAGATAGTCCAAGTGAATGCGGACACACAACCGCCCTTGCCTACATTCGAAAGCAGGAGGCACACACTCATATGCCCTATACGAGCTCTCGCAAGAGACCTTCTGTGGACATCACAGAGGAACATCTCTCTTTTGACGAGGTTTGTTCAAGGAGTAAGGAACGTGAGAGCAGACAGGCTGAGCAGGAGGAACCAGGTCCTTCATACCGAATGGACCCTCCACTCAGAAGTTTGTCGGAATCTCTGGTCTCTTTGGGGGACTCCTCATGTCGACCTCTTTGCCACGTTCTTTTCAAAAAGACTGGAAGTCTTTTGCTCAGTAGTAGAAGACCCCAGAGCTCTAACAGTAGACGACCCTTCCTTCTAGATTGGTCTCATGTAGACGTTTACGCATTTCCCCCATTCAAGATTCTGGGCAAGTGCTCAGGAAGTTTGTGACATCAAAGGGGAACGAAAATGACCCTGATAGCCCCCTTTTGGCCAGCTCAAGAGTGGTTCACGGAGGTGCTGGAGTGGATGGTAGACTTCCCCAGATCCCTCCCACAAAGGAGGATCTTCTCAGACAACCACACTTCGAGAGGTTTTCATCAAAACCTCCCCGCTCTCGCTCTGACTGCCTTTCGACTATCGAAAGACTTGTCAGAGCGAGAGGCTTTTCTCGCAAGGCAGCAAGCTCGATCGCTAGAGCCCGGAGAACTTCCACTATCCGAGTTTACCAATCGAAGTGGGAAGTTTTTAGAAGGTGGTGCAAGTCGAAGAAGTTGTCCTCCTCCAGTACCTCTGTAACAGAATCGCTGATTTTCTGTTATATTTGAGAGAGGAATCTCGTCTCTCCGTAGCCACTATAAAGGGCTATGGAGTATGCTTTCGGCCGTCTTTAGGAATGAAGGCCTAGATCTGGGAAATGATAGAAGATCTACATGATCTGATTAGATCTTTTGAGAGACCATGAAGTCTAAGATTACTTCTCTCCCCCTAACTGGAATCTCGACGTGGTCCTGAAGTCTTGTCCTCAGCAAGATTTGAACCTCTGCATTTGGCCTCGTTTCGTGACCTAACGAGAAAAATGTTTGTTCTTTTGTCACTGGCGACGGCTAAAAGAGTTAGTGAGCTGCACGCCCTTAGTGATAAAGTGGGTTTCAAACTAGATTCAGCCATCTGTTCATTCAAAGATTTATTTTTGGCGAAGAATGAAAATCCTTCGAATCCCTGGCCGAGAAACTTCGAAGTTAAAGGCTTATCGGGTCTCGTCGGCAGGGAAACGGAGAGGTCTCTTTGCCCAGTAAGGGCTTTAAAGTTTTACATGCAGAGAAAGAAACAGTTGGGAGGTTCTAGACAAGGTCTCTGGTGCTACGGTGAAGGATCCATCAAGACTATGTCCAAGAATGCTTTAGCTGTTTTTGTCAGGAACGTCATTACTGCGCTCATAAGGCTTGCACGGATGACCTCTTTCAAACTCCTGAGAGTAAGAGCTCATGAAGTGAGAGCAGTAGCTACGTCTCTCTTTTCAGAGAAATATGTCACTAAAGAATATCTTGGAAGCGACATATTGGAGGTGTAATTCAGTGTTTGCTTCTCACTATTTAAAGGACGTTCGTGTGACCTACGAAAAATTTTTTTCTTTAGGTCCTTTCGTGTCTGCGGGCACAATCCTGGGTACAGGAGCTAACACCAATCCTTTAAAATGATACATAAGTCTAATAGATATGTTCTAGACTTTCTGCTGAGCAGGTGCAGGTGCCGCACAGGCGGCCAGTCACTTTCGTTCAGTAAGGAACTCTTGTGATATCTTTTATTAGATGAGTATCATACATTTTTTTTTTGGAAAAATTAATGTGTGCGTGTGCAATTGGTTTAGAGTTATGGTTGTTGTGAAGAGTTTGGGGATAACTCGGAGCAATTTTTAATACTAACTGGTGGTTAGGATCAGGTGGTCGGGATTGGTTGTGTGCTCCTTCATAAGGCGTGTTGTCATATAAGTGGATCAGCACCCATTGACAAAGTCCTTTCAGGCTCTGCCGCCGAGTAAGTGGATAAGACCCCTTCGGCAGACCCACAAGAACTCTTGGCCATAGATCACATATCTCGCTAAAGTTTCTTGAGGTGATGCAGACTCCTGGGCTACAGCCACAAAGTCTACCACCTATCAGGTAGGAACCAAGGTTTTTTTTTTATACCTACAACATATGTTGTTTACCTGTCTATTCCAGAAGTAGCTGTCTCTTACCCTCCACCGAAGGGTGCCAATCAGCTATATATATCTGACAGGTAAGTGATTGTATGAAAATGATATTGTTATGATACAATAAAGTTTCATACATACTTACCTGGCAGGATATATAACGATTAGGGCCCACCCAGCCTCCCCGCAAGGAGCAGGTGGAAGAGAAAAAATATTGATAGAAAACGGGAATGGTTCCTAGTCCTGCCACCCAGGGCAGGCCGGTAGATCACCTGACTACCTGTAGCGAGTGGCGCGAAATTTGAATTTCTGTCGGGGACGACGGAGTCTTAAGCTATGTATATATCTGCCAGGTAAGTATTTGTATGAAACTTTATTGTATCATAACAATATCTTTTTACTCATACTTATGTTATGGCTTCTCTGCTCATCTCAACGTCAGCGTTGGTGCCACGGATTCTGGATTCCCGTGTTCTCGTTTCTTGGCTTCGTCAGCGACGGACCCTCACATCACTTGTAGTAGGTGTCGTTCCAATTTTTGTACGATTATGAATTCTTGTACGGAATGCCGGGCATGGCCCTTGGAGCAGTGGAGGAAGCTTTATGGTAAGAGGGAACGCCGTAGAGTCTCCACTCTTCCTTCTTGGGAGGGCTTTACTCCTATTCCCGTTGTTTCGTCTTCCGCAGTAGTTAACCCCCATAGTAGCGTTGCCCCTGCTTCTCCTTCCATTTCTTCCTTTGATTCGTCGATGGAAGTAGTGGAAGGTTCGCCAGGATATTCTTTTTAATGTAGCCCCTCTTCTTCGGGAGTTTTTTTGGTTCCCTGAGAAGGGGTGAGGGTGGTTTTTCATAATTTTTGCTTTTCTACACCAGGGTCGGTAAGGCCGGTCCAAAATGCCAGGCGATTTGGGAAAGACACTTGGAGCTAGGGGGTACCTCGATCCTTGTGGGGGTTGCTAGCGCATTTTGAGAGGCTGCACCCCCACCCCCCCTCCCCAGTCCAGCCAGGCCATACCCCCCCCCCCCCCTCCAGGCCTTGTCTCCACGGGAGGGAGCAGTCGGCCATCTTGTATTGCTGCTGCTGCAGGAAGATGGAAGTGTTCTGTTCAGTTGGTCCCAGATCCCTTGGCATTGGCAGAAGACGCATTCCAACATCCCTGGACAACCTGGAAGTGTATGCCTTCCCTCCGTTTTGTCTGATCCGTCAGGTTCTGAACAGGCTGTTGGGTTCGCAGGGTCTCAGAATGACTTTGGTGGCCCCTCTGTGGCCTCAGGCAGAATGGTTTCCAGATCTGCTATCGTTGTTGTCGGAGATTCCGAGGGAGATTCCCCCTTGGCGGCATCTCCTGTGTCAGCCACATGCAGAAAGCTTCCACCAGTCAGTAGAATTGCCGTCTCTTCACGGTTGGAGGCTATCAACTATCTCCCCCGAGAGAGAGGCTTTTCTCAGAAGTCAGCTGGGCACATGTCCAGCAGTCTTAGGAAGTCAACCTCCACAGTTTACCAAGGCAAATGGGCAATCTACTGTGATTGGTGTCGTAAACGGGGTTTTGTTCATGAAACTTACCCAGCAGATATATATATAGCTGTATTTCTCCGAAGTCCGACAGAAATTTCAAAACTCCCGGCACACGCAGTGGTCGGCCAGGTGGTTAGTACCCATTCCCGCCGCTGGGAGGCGGGAGTCAGGAACCATTCCCATTTTCTATCCAGATTTTTTCTGTCGCTCGTAAATGAAAACACCTGTTTTCATTACCTCCGACCATATTTTGATTCTCCATTGCCGCTTAAGTATCCTAATTATTCTTTTGAATGATTGACTTGGATGTGTGGCTAGGCATACGCTATCGTAATTTAATTAACCTTTGTTTAACTTGTCTGAATCTAGTTCGGCTAGTTTCAGACTGTGTTGTCTGCACAAGTAAGGTGAGGCTACCGAAAGTTTCGGTAATTCCTCATTTGGTATGCACGGGGGTTGAGAACGTTTTTTCTTTATTGAAAAATCGATGTAAGACGTGTGAGAGTTTGACTGATTCCGAAGGGAAGACAGATGATTCGTATGTACGCAAATTAGAGCGGGATTGAATCACGGGGTCTTCCTCAAGAAACTGCATTAGTAAACAGAAGTCAGGGTAATGAACCTACTAACCTTTCTGTAGACTTTGTTTTGCCTAACCCTGTAGTTTGGCCTACGAGCCATTAGGCTATGTCTACGAAAGAATGCCCTTTTCTGTTATTGTGGATTCCATTCGTAATTTGGAATCTAAAGTGCTCGCTCTCCAATCAGTGTTGTGAAGTGTAGTGCCCCCAGTGTTGTGGAGAGGGCGTCAGATCGGCCCTATAATGCCTCTAGGCCTGGACCTCTGTCGAACCTCCAAGCCCAGGAAGACGGACATGTCGAAAGCCGCAGGAGGGTTACGGGGAACCCCACCGATCTGGCGTCCTTCGGCAGAACCTGTAGACGATCCCCAGGCTGCCAAAAAATAGTGCACAAGAACGGATCATGAAAGATTGCTTCTCGTCCTCTGAGGCGTCCTCCCCGCACAGGGGTTGGAGCTCTGGGAAGAACTCGCGCCCTCTAAAAAGAAGCTTTAGAGAAGAGGACGCTTCACGTCCTCTCTCTCGTCGAGAGGGAGCGTCAGATCGGCCCTATAATACCTCTAGGCCTGGACCTCTGTTGGACTCCCAGGACCAGGGAGAGGGCATGTCGAAAGCCGAATGAGGTTTACGGGGTCTCCACATTGATCTGGCGTCCCTTTAGCAGAACCTGTATGAGCCACAGGCTGCAAAAGAGTGTGTCGTGCGCTTTCCCTCCGTGAGGGATTTTAGTCTTAGAGGCGTCCTCCCGAACAGTAGTTGGAGCATGAGAAGACGCTCGCGTCCTCTGAAGAGAACAAAGACGTTAGATGTCGCACAGGCGGCCATCGTCAGTAGTTTTCTTAGAGGAGCACGCAGAGCCTCTTGTTTGCGCTTTCTTCTACTTTACGGGCTTCGCCTTTATTAGCGTCCTCCCCGAACAGTAGTTGGAGCATGAGAAGACGTTCATGTCCTCTGAAAAGAACAAAGACGATACATGTCGCACAGACGGCCATCGTCAGTAGTTTCTTAGAGGAGCACGCAGAGCCTCCTTGTGCTCCTTCTGCTTTACGGTCTTCGCCTTTGTAGGCGTCCTCCCCGAACGGTAGTTGGAGCATGAGAAGACGCTCATGTCCTCTGAAAAGAACAAAGACGTTAGATGTCGCACAGACGGCCATCGTCAGTAGTTTCTTAGAGGAGTACGCAGAGCCTCTTTGCGCTCCTTCTGCTTTACGGGCTTCGCCTTTATACGTGACTACTCTCCGCCACAAAAAAAAAAAAAATAATAATAATAATAATTCAAAGACGCAAGATGTCGCACAGGAGGCCTGTGTCTTTGATCTCAGGAAAGAGGACGCTTCACGTCCTTTCTCTTTTGCTGCTTTGCGGTCGTCACCTGAGAGTTTTGCTGCATGGACGCCTCAAAAGAGAACCAGGACATCATCAGACGATGACGTCTTTGAACCCCCCTGTCGCTCCAAGAATAGAGCTGTGAAGGGACAGGTGAGAAGGAATAGGGCTTTCTCTCGCTCCTCTCCTTCTCATAGTATCAGCTTTTCACCTGAAAAGGAACATTCTAGAAAAGAGGGTCATCCGTTTGATGCAACATCGACTTGCTTCGTTGCCGACGAGAAACGTTTGTCTGTGTCTGCTATTAGAGGCTACAGAGCGGCTCTGAGTTTGGTGTTACGCCTGAAGGGTATCAACATCTCTTCCTTGGAACTTTCCCTGTTAGTTAAGGGGTTTGAGAAGCCGTCTTCTCCTAGAGAGCTCAAGCCCCCAACGTGGGATGTTTCCTTGGTGCTTAAGAGCTTGACTAAGAGCCCATATGAGCCCTTGTGCCGCTCAACTGATAGGAACCTGGCGCTTAAGACAGTTTTCCTTTTGGCTTTAGCATCTTCCAAAAGGGTAGGAGAGCTCCATGGTCTGAATTATGAGGTGAAGCACACCAGGGGTTGGAAGTCAGTGTCCTTCAAATTTGTTCCGGAGTTCGTGTCCAAGACCCAAAATCCCTCGGTGCATAATGACAGGTTCGCTTCATTCTCCATTTCCTCACTGACTGACTTTGTGGGTGGTGATGTTCAAGAGCTTTTGTTGTGCCCTGTCCGGGCCCTGCGTTACTATCTTAAAAGGACTCGGCACCTTAGACCAGGCTGCCGCAGGCTTTTTGTCAGTACAGGCCGTATGATGATTCCATCGCCATGTCTCTGTGCAGGCTAGAGCACATAACATCATCAGACAGGCATACTTGACTCTTGATGATCCCATCGCCATGTCTGTGCAGGCTAGAGCACATGACGTTAGGGGTATTGGTCCCTCTCTGGCTTTCAAAAAGAACTTAGCTGTACATAGAGTGCTGAGCGCTGGTACTTGGTTACGCCAGTCCACGATCACCTCTTTTCTATCTTAAGGATGTTGCCCACAGATCTATGGACACATTTTCCCTGGTCCTGTGGTGGCTGCCCAACAGGTTGTGTAACTCATAGTTGCCCTTAACAGGGCACCTTTGTATCTTACCTAAGATGATTGTGTGGATGAGAGAATGAGTGAGTTGGCTGGCCTCCTTCTTTCTCTTGTACCTTTCCTTCTTCCTTCGGGCGGTTTAAGGAATTGACACGTCATTTGCTTGACTGGTCTGATACAGGTGAGTGAGGTAGTCATACTGGTAGTGTGGTCATGCAGTATTCAATTTCTTACCCAATATTTAGTAGCATAGGCTCCGCTCCTGGGCAAGGAGGAGTCAGGAGTACTACAAACGCTAGTGCCCTGGTTTGTTTTTTTGGACAGTCACAGTTTTCTTTGGTTCCCCATACAATGGTTATCCCATATATCATTGTATGTCATTCAGGTTCTGAGTGGTTAGATTTTAGTGTATCTAGCTTCTCAACTGGCTTCAGTCCCTCTCTAAGAACTACATATTTCTTTTGAGAACTGGACTGGCGGGTAGGCCCCCAGCCGGTCTAGGATGTCTTATACCTCTCTCCAAGTATGAGTCTATCCTATTGTTAAGACCAAAGGTTTGTTCGCGTATGAACAAATGACAAATTTTCTAAGAATTTGTATTTTCATAGCTACAAACCTGAGGTCTTAACATTATACTGCCCGCCTCTAGCCACCCCTCTTTTTGTTAAGTCATCCTGAGTTGGGAAAGACTGGCGTAGATGTTCGGCGTTTGACCACTCTTCACCTAATCTACGCATGCGTTGCCAGACACCACAAGGTTCCTTGCTTTCATCTACTTTTTTACCGGATCCAGTTAGGCACTAGAAATTATCCTATTGTTAAGACCTCAGGTTTGTAGCTATGATAAATACAAAATATTTGTCTTAGAAAATTTGTCATATTTGTGTAAGCTAATGTAAGATTACCATTTTGATAAAGTTCATGTATTTTATTTTTATTGTTAATAACTTTAAGGTGATTTGAAAATGATTGCAGTTTTTAAGTGGTATTAAATTGTATTCTAGTAATGTCTATTGATGTTTATTCCAGATCCGTAAAGACAGCTAATATTTTGTCAAATTTGAGTGCTCAGCTGCATAATGCTTGAAGGGCTTGCAACATGGGTTCTCAACAATTACTTAGGAAAGTACTTGGAGAATTTAAATACAGATCAACTCTCCATTGGTCTTCTCAAAGGTTAGTTGTTTTGTGCAGCAAAAACAAATTTCTTGAAATTTAATTGCATTTTTTTTATATACAAACCTTGAGTCATTACAACACTATACCTTTGTACAATTAGCTCAGTCAGTAAATCTCTTAACCTGGAACAAGAGAACAAAAGATAGGAAGGTGGTGATTCCTTGCCGTCGCAAAGAGGTCCACTGCTGGTTTGCCCCATAGATTTTAGAGATCATTGCATACGTGGAGATCCAATGTCCATTCCATCGGCAAGCCCTGATTAGTCTCCCCTAGGACTGGAGGCCCAGGTGAATTGCCATCAGTTCCTTGAGATTGATGTGGAGGGCTTTCTATTCAACTGACCACATCCCTGACACCTTCTGACTTCCTAACATGCCAAACCAACCAAGATCTGATGCACTGAAATAAAATTCTAGGCCAGAGTTCATGGGCAGAAGAGATTTCCTTTCCTGTAGTCTTTTTGCAGACAACTACCAATGAAAGTCTACCTTGATCTCTGAGGAGATGGGGAAGACGAAAGTCTGTCTGGGTTTTTCTGCACCAATTCACTCTCAGATAAAACTGGAGAGGTCTCATGTGAAGCCACCCCAGCTTCACAAAAGGCTCCATGAGGCTAGAATCACCAACAGACTCACCCACTTGACTGCTGGACAAGTCCTGAGAGACAGTCACTCCCAGTCTGCAGACAAGAGTCGACTGGTATTTTGGGAGAGAGAAAAAACCCAAAGAGTCTGTAAGTCCATAATCATCCTTAAATAAGGAATCAGTTGAGTTGGAATATTTGGGATTTCTGGAAGTTGAGAAGCCAATCATCCAAATAGAGGGAAATGTTGATGTCAAGAAGATGAAGCCATTTCCCAAGAGATGTGAGAATCCAATGGAATACTTGTGGGGCCATAGGCTGACCAAAACATCAGGCCCAAAACGAGAACTTTCCCTGGAAATCTACTACTTCCTTGACTCTGGATGTATGGGGACATGAAAATACGCATCAGGGTGACCATCCAGTCACCCTGATGGAAAGAGTACATGACTGAGCAATTGGTCTCCATATGTAACTTTGTCTTCAGGACAAATGAATTCAGGGCGATGACATCCAGAACTGGCCTCTAGCCCCCTGATGTCTTGGGAACCACTAAGAGACAGTTGTAGAATCCCTCCAAGTTGCAGTTCAAAACCACCTGTACTGCCCCTTTGCAAATAAGGGACCTGACCTCTTGAGAAAGGGCCCAAAACTTCTCGGATCCTACCGAGTACCCTGGTAAAGTGATCGGCGACTTGGATAAGGGGGGCTTCTCTCTGAACGGTGTCGCTCGAATTTTTGTGAATTGTCATGGAAAATTTGTAATTTTTCTCCTTGGTGACTGACAGGTCTTTAGTGTTGTTGACAATGTTGGACTCAGGCTCTGCTAGCTGTAGGTATTGTGCTAAAATTTGCATGACTAGGCTAACCAAGGAATCTTATGGTACTCATACTTTATGTACTTATTGTAGAGGGCAGATATGTTCATTTGATACTTTATATAATGAATGTTTTGGTTGGGACGAAAGGATACAAGAATTTGGAGTCTCATTTAAAGAAATTAGAGAGAGACAGGAAGAGTAAAGCTTTGACAGTCACCCCTTCCATCAAGCCTGTTTACCATCCCCAGGCTTCAACAGAGAGCCACTGGAGAGTCGTCTCTTTTAGTGGTACCCGTCTGTCATCAGATTTTGATTACTCCTTGCCCGACAGTAGGTGCTATCGGTGCCATTCTTCAGCTTCTCAGACTCTGAAGAGAGACTGTCATTGCAAACAGCCCCCCTCCACCTGCCAAGAGTTATAAGGAGGGTAGTGTTAGCCCACAGCCCTCCTGCAGTTTTGCTGCTCTGCCTTCTGCTACCTTTTCTGCTCATTATTGCCAGTCTTTGTGGGATAGCCAGAAGTGAATTTCATGTCTTGAGCACCCTGTTTTGGCTCCTAGGCACCCTGATGTTCAGCATAAGCGCCTGTTTCCTTCTGGGTGCTCGGTGTCATCAATGGAGCATTTGGTGCCAGAGTTGCAGCGCCTTACTCCTCCATCTCCATCTTCTCTTCCATCAGCACAAGAGGATTCATCTTTGGCTCTAATCAAATGTCAGTCTAAGCAACTCATGGGATTTTTAAAGAAGAAACCAGCAGTCTCCAAGAGTAAGGACAACTCTGCCCCCCGTTTCATCTGACGATGAAGAAGTTGACCAGGATACAACTCCACCTTTTGCCTACACTTCCTTATTGAAGTTTTTCCTTGCCAACTTTCCAGATTTTATCGAACCAGCTACTCCTGATTCTCCTGCCTCAACCTTCCTCATGAGGAAACAGACTCCTGACAGTGCTTGCTTCCCCAAGTTGGTCCTTTCTTCTTCCTCGAGGACCAGGATACAACTCCACCTTTTGCCTACACTTCCTTATTGAAGTTTTTCCTTGCCAACTTTCCAGATTTTATCGAACCAGCTACTCCTGATTCTCCTGCCTCAACCTTCCTCATGAGGAAACAGACTCCTGACAGTGCTTGCTTCCCCAAGTTGGTCCTTTCTTCTTCCTCAAGGAAAGTTCCTCGGAAGAAGGGAGCTTCTCCAGTGGCATTAAAGCCATACTTCCTCTTGAGCAGCTTAGAGGGAGCAAGGCAAAGCTATCTTTGCTTTCTCTCCCTTGAAGCTGCTGAAGAGGAAGTAGTATCGCTTTTACGCCACTGGAGAAGCTCCCTCCTTGGGAATGTCTGGCTCCTCCCATGGAGACTTCTCCGGGTTAATTGATGTAATGAGATGCTCTGCGTTTGCCTCAGCCAAGATTTTCTTTCCTCACCTTCTCTTAGAGATTTTTAGCTTCCTCAATTGGACTGGGGAGCTTTGTTGAGAAAAATTGAGGAATTGTCCAGTCCTTGCAAAAGATTTTGTTCATGAAACTTACCTGTCAGATATATCTATAGCTGTATTTTCCGAAGTCCGACAGAATTTAAAAAACTTACGACACACACAGTGGGAGTCAGGTGGTTAGTACCCATTCCCGCCGCTGGGAGGCGGGTATCAGGAACCATTCCCATTTTCTATTCATATTTTTTCTGTCGCCGGTGTTGTAAACAACTGTTTTCAGCACCTCCGTCTTGGATTTAGGAAACTTTGGCTTCTTAAGTATCCTTATTGATTTCTTGGTATCTTGAAATTGGATCGGTGGCTAGACACACGTTATTTGTGGAATTAATTGATTTTGGCTTGATTTCTCTTTAAACTAAGATGTCTGGGACTAATTCGGCTAGCGCCAGGTTTTGCACTAGAAGTGAATGTAGAGGTAGGCTACTGAAAGCATCGGTAGACCCGCATACATTGTGTAAGAGTTGCAGGGGCATGATTGTGTGTATGAGAATCGCTGCAAGGAGTGTGAATGTCTTTCGGACTCTGAGTGGAAGGCGTATGAGACCTATCTTCGAAAGCTTGAGCGTGATAGGTTAAGGAGGTCTTCCTCCAGGAGCGTTTCAGGTAAACGTCAGGAAGTTAATGTATTAATAAACATTACCTTAATATAATTTATCTAGCCCTAAATCCCCAAAAACCGCACCAAAATTTACCACATTGGCAACCCTGTTACCTCCTATTCTGTCCGCCAGTTGGCAACACTGTCGTTGACAGATACAAAAACCTTCCCTCAAATCAGTTGTTAACGAGCGCCCGTGTTGTTTACATCACGGCCGCTCTTTATATATTTCCTTAAACATTTTTGTGCCTTTAAAGCTATCATTATTTGTTAAATGAGACTTTATGTGAATTACCACTCACGCATTACATCACGAAATAGTGAATTAACTTTGATTTCTGTTGTGGTTCTTATCTTAAATTACGAACTTTTGCGTGACCCGGAACTACTGACCTGTCCAATTCTACAATGGATTACCAAGAAATTACGATGCTTCCTTCTGCCAGCAACATCAGGAACTGCCCGGTTTGTGGGACAAGGATGAGTAGCAGGGAGTATGAACCCCCATGACATTTGTAGCTCTTGTCGTGGACAGGTTTGTGACTTGACTTCCCTCGTGTGACGTATGTAAAGCCCCTGGTCTGACGAGGATATGATCTGCTTATATGAAACGCGCCAAACAATCTTGCAGCGTAAAAGATCGGTTTAAGGAGAAAAAGAAATCGATTGCTAGAACTGTATCTAACGAATTCTTTGACTTGGCGCTCATGGTTCTGGCTCTTCGGTTTCGGTATCGTACGACTCTGATTCCGAATTAATTGATGCTTTGCCCCTGTACAACCGGTAATTAGTGAAGTTATTTCTGATGTAGATTCAAAGATTTTGGCAATGGAAAACTACCTGGAAACAGAATTTTAAGAAATTACTGCTTAGTCATATAGAGATATTTCAGCTAAGTTTAACAATCTGTCAGAGAATTTCAAGAAGCCTTTACTAGAATGTCTAACACACTTTTAGATTCATTTTCAGCTCCTCGTCAGGTACCTGTCGACAGCATCATGGGTAACGGTGCGACAGATACCCCGGCTTGTGAAACCCCGTCGTGGCGCAAGGGCCTAGGGGGATCCGGTCCGGGCAGGTGCCTAACGAATCTTTACCCAACGTGTCCCCTGTTAGTCCCGTAAACAGTGCCAAAGGGCGCTTATTTAGGAGAAGGGGGGAGGGATATTAGTGTCAGACCTAAGATAGCTAGTCGTCAGGATTTTACTTCAGACCTAGGGGAAGTTTCTAAGTTAGGATCTGACGATGATGATGACGCGGATTCGTGTGATATTGATGTTTCCTCGAATGGATGTCATGATGTAGAATTCAAGAAACAAACTTTTTGATTTAATTTGAGTTTTCTTCCTCAGGCGAGGCCTAAAGAGCAGAAGCAGCCTCCGCCTCGTTGTTATTACAGAAAGGGATTTTTCTTGACGGTCCTTCCCGGTCACAGGAATTTTTACGTTTTCCCTTTGCCCAGAGGTTCGCGAGAGTGAGGGCGGACGTTGCCCGCTAAACTTTCGAAGGTGATCGGGGAAGGGAAGAGGAAGCTCTCTTCTCTTCTACGACACCGGAGAGGAGTTTACCAGGTGGCGGATGATTCTTCATTCTCTCGACCCCCCAAGCCAAATCCTGATTTTGTCCGACTTTCAAGTCAACCCTTACCTTCTAAGGCTTCGGTCTCTGTCTCAATTGAAGATTTATGCTATGGAGTCTGTTATGAGCTCCTTACAAGAAGCTCAATCCTTCAATATGTGGGTCCTCGGAGGGCTTTTAATGTATATCAAGGACTCCGGGTTTGTTCCTCCTGATGCTCCTCTTTTTTGAGAAATTCTGCTCATCCATTTCAATCGCTTCTGTACATCAGAACGAGCTTGCTGGCTTCACTTGCAGGCCTTTCTTGTTTCTCAAAGGCGTAACCTGTATTTGTCGCAGTACCCTCCTCTGTATTGGAGATTCAGAGAACCCGTCTGTTGTCCTCTTCTCCTTTTGGCGATTTCCTTTTCGATATTTCTGTGCTTTCTGAGGTTTTGAAGGAACATCAAGGTGATGCCTCTTCCCAAGCTCACTGGGCCTTATCAAGAGCTTTTTCCTCTGGTCTTCCTCCCGTTCCTTCAAGGAGTGAGCGTAAGTTTAGGACCAGATCTGTACCTTCTGCTCCAGGCCCAACAACATCCTTCTGGCTTCTTTTTTCCAGAGTACATCTCAGGTGCTGGTGCCTCTTCTTCATCCTCTGGTGCTCACAATTTACTTTGAAACGCGGGAGAGGTTCTTGGCGTGGCTCTAAGGGCAGAGAAAGAGCTCAACCTCCAGGAGGACCTTCTTCTTCTTCTTCTTCTTCCTTGTCTCTGCGTAAGAATTTTCCGGAAGTAGGAGTCATCACCTCGCCTGGAGACTGCAGTAGGAGCTTGTCTCTCCCACCATTGGTCAGCTTGGCAGGGGAGAGCGGTGGATGCTTGGGTGGTGGAGGTCCTGAAGGAAGGTTACGAGATCCCTTTTGTTTCCAGACCTCCACTTTCCCAATCGTCCTCGTCGAGTTGTTCAGCAGTTATTCCCCTAACTCAATCAGGGGTCAAGCCTTGGAGAAGGAGCTTTCGGCCTCTTGGAGAAGGATGCCATAGAGCGAGCTCCTCCTTCTCCCGGGTTTTACTCTCGGATGTTTGTAGTTCTAAAGGCCTCGGGTGCCTGGCGGCCCCATCATAGATCTTTCGGTTTTGAACAAGTTCATTCTAAAGTCCAAGTTCAGGATGGAGACGGTCCAGACTGTTCTTTCATCCGTCAGGAGGGGGGAACCTGGATGATTTCCATCGATCTGCAGGATGCTTATCTGCAAATCCCCATCCATCCAAGAAGCAGACCTTACCTTCGGTTTTTCACGGACTCGAGTTTTCCAGTCAAGACCCTTTGTTTCGGCCTCACCACTGCTCCACAGGTCTTTTCTCGGGTGATGCTCCTGTTTCAGCTATTCTGCATCAGTTAAAGTAAGGATGCTTCGGTATTCTGGACGATGGCTAGCTCCGGACGGCAATCTCTAGAGAAATGTCTCTGGTCGAGGGAGATAGTTCTGTCTCTTTGTGTCGAGTTGGGCATTCGTGTCAACTTCGACAAGTCCAATCTAATCCCTTGCCAGATCATGACTTATCTGGGGATTGTTTTGAATTCCCAGATTTTTGAGGGCTTTCTCCCGCTCAGAAACGGATAGACAAGCTTCTGAGTCTGATCGAAGAATTTTTGTCTTCCGTAACGCAGCCAGTTTCTCTTTGGAGGTCTCTCCTGGGCCATTGTCATCCCTCATCCAACTGGTTCCCGGAGGTCGTCTCAGAATGAGGTCCCTTCAGTCGACACTTCGCCAGTCATGGGATTTCGTGTCCGAGGACAGATAGTCGCTCTTCTCCACAATGTCGGAAGGATCTCCGTTGGTGGATGCAAGTTCACCGCCTCAAGTCAGGGACATCTCTTCTTTCGGTTCCTCCGGACCTAATGTTTTGGTCAGACGCCTCGGATCAAGGTTGGGGCGCACACCTGGGCTCCGAAGCCGCTTCGGGCCTTTGGTTAGAGGAGGAGAGGATCATGTCAATAAATTGGAGGGAACTGAGGGCAGTGTACCTAGGCCTTCTTTCATTTCAGGAACAACTGTTTTGGAGTCGGTTGTCGCGATCTTTGTCGACAACACCACAGCAGTCTCGTAACTTGAGAAACCAAACCGGCGGCACACAGTCGGATCTTCTCACTCAAGAAGCCCGATCAATCCTGTGTTGGGCAGAAGACAGGGGGATTACGTTGGTCCCTCAGTTTTATCCTGGGCCATCACAACGTCTTAGCAAGACGCCTTGTCGAGACCGAACGAAGTTCAAGGGTCGGAGTGGACACTTTGCCAGGAAGTCTTCGACAGCCTCAGGAAGAAATGGCCTGTCACAGTCGATCTGTTTGCCACCCCACTGAATTTTCGGTGCCAGATATTCTTCGCCCCTTACCAGACTCCTCAGAGTGCCGGGACAGACTCTCTTTTGCAGGACTGGGAGGGACTTCAAGCCTATGCTTTTCCTCCGTTCTCTCTGGTGAGGTCAGTCCTCAACAAAGTGAGGGCAACCAAGCGTCTGGATCTCACCTTGATCGCCCCCTTCTGGCCACAGAAGGAGTGGTTTCCCGACCTTCTGGAAGCACTGGTGGAACCCCCCATTCGCCTGCCAGAGAGACCAGATCTTCTCAAACAACCCATTTTCATCGGTTCCATCAGAGGCTCCACATGCTTCATCTTCATGCCTGGAGACTGTCAGGAGGTTCTCCAAGCACGAAGGGTTCTCCTCCAGAGTGGCGCGACAGTTGGCTCTTGCCAGACGGCAATCAACCAGAGTAAATTATCAGGCTAAATGGTCGGTTTACAGACGTTGGTGGTAAGTCTCAAGGACATTCAATTTCTAGACCTTCCTTACCGAAAGTAGCGGAGTTTTTAGTTTCATTTACATCATGACAGGGCCCTGTCACCTTCGTGCATTAAGGGTTATAGGTCTATGCTTTCCTATGTTTTTAAGGCAAGGCTCCCTGAGATCTCTTCATCTTATGTCATTAGAGATTTACTTCGATCTTTTTCCCTATCTCGACCCAGGCCGCAGTGTTCGCCTCCGACATGGGATGTTAACAAGTCCTTCAAGCCTTAAGGTTCCCTCCGTTTTGAGCCTCTGAATTCTGCCAATTTAGGGACCTCTCTTCTAAGACACTCTTCTTGTCTCACTGGCTACAGCCAAGAGGGTGGGTGAACTGCAAGCACTCTCTTTTCTGGTTGCCAGATCTGGACAAGACATGATTTTGTCATACCTTCCTGAATTTGTCGCAAAGACTGAATCGTCTGATAATCCCATTCCCAGGTCTTTCGTACTGAAGTCGCTGGTCGACTTTGTTGGTAATTCAAATGAGGAATTAGTCCTTTGCCCTGATAGGGCGCTCTCATGTTATTTACGCCGCACGAAGGACATTCAGGGTCGTCCCCGTCATCTGTTTGTTTCACCCCGAAATGTCAAGAGACCTATTTCAAAGAATGGTGTATCCTTTTTTCTCAGAGATCTGATCATTAAAACTGGTGGTTCGGCTGCTGGGGAAGACCAGACGCCGAGAGCACACAGTATTAAGAGCAGTTGCTACAAATCAGTAGCTTTTATGAAGAACGTCTCAGTCGCCAAGGTGCTTGAGGCGGCGACTTGGCGTTCTAATTCTGTTTTTGCCTCTTTTACTTGAGGGATATTTCTCTAGTTCTAGGCGACCTTCGTTCTTGGGCCCGTTGGTGATGGCAGGACAGGTCGTCAGACAGGAGAATTAGGTAGTCTTCCTGTTTAACGTTTGGTTGCTACCTGTATTATTTCATTAATTTTTTTTTTTTTTTTTGTATATATTTTTTGTTTTTGTATTATAACCCATGGCAGTTTTTGACGTAGTTATAATGGGAATTAGGCAGTTTGGTATTTAGGTGTTGTTGATGACAAGGACTGACTGCTTGGCAACTCATGCTGCTTCCATTGTCGTGTGAAATGGTTCCAGCCACTGGGTTGTCGGCACTGGCGACTACGCTTCTCCCAGAGTCGATGCTGACCTAGGAGTAGCCACTGGTTCGCTTGTCCTGACGACTCCTGCTTCTTCCACTGTCCTGGACAGGGAATTAGTCGATGGATCGTCTGCTGTCATTGGATGGTGACTCGCTCACCCATCTACTTTTTGTCTCACCTGTTTTTTCTCGAGTCAGACACTCGTGTGAGATCAGGCGACATTTAGTAGCCCTGAGTTTCTTGTTGACGAAGTCGGTTGCGTTGATACACCCCCCCGATGATCGTGTAACATGAGACCAGGTTGGACTGTCAGGCATTCGTCCTTCGGGACTGAATCGCCTTGTTGCTCCGCGCTCCTTTCTCTTGGCCCCAGAAAGCTCGAGTTAGGAGTTGCTCATGAGCCGATTCGTTG
The DNA here is from genome assembly GCF_015104395.2 of Macrobrachium nipponense. Classification (NCBI taxonomy): domain Eukaryota; kingdom Metazoa; phylum Arthropoda; class Malacostraca; order Decapoda; family Palaemonidae; genus Macrobrachium; species Macrobrachium nipponense. The sequence goes on from NC_061108.1 coordinate 80,797,075, forward strand.
CTGGCGACGTCGGGTTTGCATTGATACACCCCCCAAGGTTTGCTTAGCTTTGAATCGCCCAGACAGTCCAGACACTCATCCTTTAGGGAAAGAATAGTGCTTGATAGTCTTCAGGGTGCAGCCTTGCTGTCCGCAATTCGTCTGACTGGTCACCTGGTCGGTCACCTGACTTTAGTACAGACGGACTGACTATGCACTTACTCCTTGTCCTGTGGTACCGCAGTTTGGTGGCATTATGGTAGGAGACTTTGAGTTGTTAGTATCTTAGACCTTGGGTTGAGTTTTGACTGCCTATGATATATATTTCTTTGTTTGTTTTCTCCTATTCTGTCCGAAGGGGAAATTGTATTCAGATTCCCTCCTCCTTTTCAATGTGGTTAATCGGGATACTTAAATTATATTAAGGTAATGGTTTAGCTTCAATATGGAATTTTTATTCTAAAATTAATATTAATAATACTTACCTGTATAATTTATCTAGTCCCACCCATCCTACCCCACGATCTGCCTATCACAACTGATTTGAGGGAAGGTTTTTGTATCTGTCAACGACAGTGTTGCCAACTGGCGGACAGAATAGGAGGTAACAGGGTTGCCAATGTGGTAAATTTTGGTGCGGTTTGTGGGGATTTAGGGCTAGATAAATTATACAGGTAAGTATTATTAATATTAATTTTAGAATAAAAATTCCATTTCTCCTACTAACCCTCCTACTGTAGTTGCTACTCCTAACACTGTAGTGTTGCCTTCGGGCCCTGAAACAGTGTCTGTGGAGGGTAATGCCCTTACTTTAATATTAGAATCGATTCGAAATTTAGAATCGAAAGTGCTTGCCTTAGAAGGCAAAAGTGAAGGTGCAAAGTGCAGTGACAGTGCCCCTTGGGTAGTGGAAGGTGCGTCAGATCGGCCCCATTTCGCCTCTAGGCCTGGACCTCTGCTGGACTCCCAGGTTTCAGGGAGAGGGCATGTCGAAAGCCGAAGGAGGGTTACGGGGAACCCCCACCGATCTGACGTGCCTTCGGCAGTTTTCTGTTGACGCTACCCAGAACTGCCAAGGAGCGAGGGCGTGCACGCCATCTCAAGGAGTGCTTTTCTTCTTCAGAGGCTTCCTCCCCGCGTAAGGGGTGGAGCTCTCAGTCAGTTTCACGCCCACTGAAAAGGAGCGTTTGTGATCGGGACGCTTCACGTCCAGGAATTTCTCCCGAGCGATGATCTTCGCCTGACAGTGTCTTCGCAGCCTTCCCGCCGCAGAAGAGGAGTAAAGTGTCATCGGATAATGACTCTTTCGAGCACCCCAGTCGCTCCAGAGTGCTAGCAGCGGCTGTTCCTGTGAGAAGGAAGAAGGCATCCCCTTGCCCCTCGCCTTCTCACAGGATCAGCCCCTCTCCTGAGAGGGAGTCTTCTCCTACCGAGAAGATTCTTCGCTCGTTGCAGCAGCAACTTGCTGATGTACTTTCTAAGAGAGAGACGCAACCGCGTCGTCGCAGGAAGGATGACAGGCTGCCAGTGAAGAGGTCTAGACAGCCTCCCTCTCCTTCTCCTCGCTCGTCTCTCTCTCCCTTTTCGTCACCTTCTAGAGTTCATGCAGCTCCCCAGCGGCTCTCTAGAGGACGCGAAGAGTTTGTTTCGCGCTCTTCGCTTGAAGCGGTATTACCCGCTCGTAAGCTTGCTACCTGTCGAGAGCGTGACATTTGTTTGGACGCTTGGTGCAAGTGCAGCATGATCTTGACGCTCGGTCGGACGCCAAGCGAGCGCCAGTGACAACTAAGAGTGCACCAGTGGACGCTAAGCGCGCGCCAGTGGATGCCAAGCGCGCTTCAGCGGAAGTCAAGCGCGCGCCAGCGGACGCCAGGCGAGCGCCAGTGGATGCCAATCGCGCGCTAGTAGAAGCCAGGTATGCGCTAGTGGACGCCAGGCGCACGCCAGCTGACGCTCAGGTGGACGCGGATGTAGAAGCTCGTCGACACCCACGTGTTTTTGAGGATTCTCTTCAAGTTTCTTCTCGTCTTCAAGAGGCACACAGTGTTCCGGTCTCTACTTTCCCTGCTCAGGAGTCCGCTGTGCCTTCTACTTCACAACAATGTTCCGCTTTGAAACTTAGACCTGAAAGTCTAGTATCAGCTTTGCTTCCTCCTACTTCACCTATGACTGAAGGGGAAGTGAGCGACGCTTCGGTAGAGGCTGATGATGAGCAACCGCTGGCTCCTGTCTCTTCAGACTACGCCTTCTTCAGTCTGAGTTCGGGGACACTTTTCATCCTGAAGCTCCTCGCTCTCCCCCCTCTCAACTTTCATCTTTTAAGATTAACAAGGTCTCGGGGTTTGTGAGGATGAATATGTCCCTTTCCACTAAGAGGGCGTTTCGTAAGGTCCACGACTGGATGGAGAGAAGGAAGGCTCAAGGAAAGACCTCATTTGCTCTTCCGCCTTCAAGACTTAGCGGAAAAGCGGGCATGTGGTACGAGACGGGAGAGGACGTCGGCATTAGACTTCCTCTTCCGCTCAAGGAGACTTTGCGAGCGTTGTGGATGCCTCGAGGAGGTCCCTCCTGTCCTCGTCAAAAGTAACCTGGTCGACAACGGAGATGGACTACCACTTTAAAGGCCTCTTTCGAACGTTAAAGGTCTTTAACTTCCTAGATTGGTGTCTTGGAGTCCTGGATGCCAAGTCTAGAAGTACTGATTCGATTAGCCTGGGGGAGCTGTCCAGCGTAATGTCGTGCATGGACAAGGCCATCTGAGATGGTTCTGAGGAGCTGACAGCACATTTTTGCACAGGACTCTTAAAGAAGAGATCCCTGTTTTGTAATTTCACGGCTAAATCTGTCTCTCCCTCACAAAAGGCAGAGTTGCTCTTTGCTCCTTTTTCAGACCATCTCTTCCCCCAGGCTATGGTTAAGGACCTTGCTACCAGTCTCCAAGAGAAAGCCACTCAGGATCTCCTCGCCTAATCATCTAGGAGACCTGCGGGCCCTTCGTCTTCGGGAGTTTCGATTCCTAAGAAATCGAAGCCCTTTCGAGGTGGATCTTCCTCGAGACCAGCCCCTTGAGGAAGAGGCACTTCCAGAGGCAGAGCCCCTGTGCTTTCGAAGAACAAGAAATGATCTAGAAGTCCTTCAGTCACCGGTAGGAGCCAGGCTTCAGCTGTTTGCGCAAGCCTGGGAAGAGAGAGGCGCAGACAAATGGTCTTTAGACATCGTAAGAAAAGGTTATTGGATCCCGTTCCTGAGATCACCCCCGCTGTCTACGACACCCAGGGATATGTCACCCTCTTATCGAGGGGAGAAGCAACAAGTGCTTTACGATCTGCTCGATCAGATGATCGTAAAACAAGCAGTAGAACAGGTCTTCGACCTGGATTCCCCGGGGTTTTACAACCGACTGTTCCTGGTGCCAAAGCAGTCAGGAGGATGGCGACCGGTCCTAGATGTCAGCAACCTAAACCTCTTTGTCATCAAGCAGAGGTTCAAGATGGAGACGCCTCAGTCAGTGCTTGGGGCTTTAAGACCGGGGGATTGGATGGTGTCGCTAGATCTCCAGGACGCGTATTTTCATGTCCCCATCCATCCCCAGTCAAGGAAGTACCTGCGGTTTGTCCTGAAGGGGAAGGTATTTCAATTCAGGGCACTCTGCTTTTGGAACTAAGCAACGGCTCCCGATGGTGTTCACCCTCCTGATGAAGAACATTGCGAGGTGGCTTCATCTTGCGAAAGTCAGGATCTCTCTCTACCTGGACGACTGGCTCATTCGAGCCTCCTCAAGAGACTGGTGTCTGGAGGACCTTCACACGACCTTAGTCTTTAACGAAGTCCCTGGGTCTTCTGGTAAACGTCGAAAAGTCACATCTGACCCCTTCACATTCCATAGTCTATCTGGGGATTCAGATGGACTCAGTGGCTTTTCGGGCTTTTCCGTCCCAGGGGCGACAACAACAATGCCTAAGCAAAGTGTCAGCCTTTCTGGGGAAAGAATCATGCTCGGTGAGGGAATGGATGAGTCTGCTGGGGACCATTTCCTCACTGGAGAAGTTTGTTTCCCTAGGGAGGTTGCACCTCAGACCTCTTCAGTTCTTCCTTTCGAACAACTGGAAGCACGAGAACGACCTAGAAGCGATCTTGATGTTATCGGAAGAGGTGAAAGAACACCTAAGATGGTGGTCAGATCCGTGGAAGCTTGCAGAAGGGCTTTCTCTCAAGCTTCAGAGCCCCGACCTAGTATTGTTCTCCGACGCATCTTCCAAGGGGTGGGGAGCAACACTAGGGGGGAAGGAAGTGTCAGGCACCTGGAGAGGGGAACAGGTGTCCTGGCACATAAACCTCAAGGAACTGGCAGCAGCTCATCTTGCGCTCCAGTTCTTTCAGGACGAAGTCTCCAGCAAGGTGGTGCAGATCAACTCGGACAACACCACAGCTCTGGCATACCTCAAGAAACAGGGAGGAACCCACTCTCGGTCCCTGTTTATCCTTGCAAAGGAAATTCTGTTGTGGGCGAGGACACACGACGTCACTATCCTGACAAGATTCGTATCAGGAGTGGAAAATATCCGTGCAGATCTCTTCAGTCGGCAAGGTCAACTGCTGCCGACGGAATGGACCCTCCATCAGGACGTATGCCAGAGGCTGTGGAGGTTGTGGGGATGTCCTCCCGTGGACATATTCGCAACTTCCAGGACAAAGAGACTTCCGCTGTACTGCTCACCGGTTCTAGACCCAGGAGCATTAGCAGTAGACGCCCTTCTTTGGGACTGGACGGGACTAGACCTATACGCCTTTCCCCTGTTCAAGATCCTAGGGGAGGTAATGAGGAAATTTGCGGCATCAAAGGGAATGAGGATGACTCTAATCACCCCCTTCTGGCCTGCGACCGACTGGTTCACAGAGGTAATGGCCTTCTTGGTAGACTTTCCGAGGACTCTGCCCCCAAGGACAGATCTACTCAAACAGCCCCACTTCGAGAGGTACCACAAAAACCTCCCCGCTCTGAGTCTGACTGCGTTCAGACTATCCAGAAGTTGGCCAGAGCGAGGGGTTTTTCAAGACCTGTGGCAAGAGCGATCGCCACTGCAAGGAGACCTTCCTCTCTTGCAGTGTACCAATCCAAGTGGGCTGTTTTCAGAAGTTGGTGCAGAAAGAAAGATATTTCCTCCACCTCAACCTCTGTGAGCCAGATAGCGGACTTCCTTCTCTACTTAAGGAAGGAAGTTAAATTAGTGGTGCCTACAATAAAGGGCTACAGGAGTGTGCTTTCTGTAGCCTTTAGGCATACAGGGCTGGATTTGGCCAATAACAGAGACCTTCATGATCTCCTAAGGTCTTTTGAGACTTCGAAGGTACCTCAACCAAAAGTACCATCTTGGAACTTAGACTTAGTTCTTAAGTTCCTTATGTCCAGCAATTTCGAACCGCTTCACTCGGCTTCGCTTAGAAACCTGACGAGAAAAACACTTTTCCTAACTGCTCTGGCGACGGCGAAGAGAGTTAGCGAGATCCAGGCTATAAGCAAACATATTGGGTTTAAGAACCACAATGCTGTATGTTCTTTGAGCCCTACGTTCTTGGCAAAGAACGAAAACCCTTCCAACCCTTGGCCGAAGACATTTGAAATCAAGGGTTTGACAGAAATCGTGGGGCAAGAACCAGAGAGAGTCCTGTGCCCTGTCAGGGCTCTCAAATTTTATTTAGAAAAGACAAAGGACTGTAGAGGCCCTTCTGGTAACTTGTGGTGCTCTGTCAAGAAGCCAGATCTTCCCATGTTGAAGAACACGCTTACGTTCTTCTTGAGGGACATCATTAAGGAAGCTCATACCACTTGCAGTGATAGTGATATGAAGCTTTTAAAAGTGAACGCCCACGAGGTGAGGGCTATCGTGACCTCGGTAGCTTTTCACAAAAATATGTCACTGAGTGAAATTTTGAGTGCCACCTATTGGCGGAGCAACTCGGTGTTCGCTTCGCACTACCTGCGGGAGGTGAAAGCATCATATGAACATTGCTATTCGCTGGGACCATACGTTGCTGCAGACACTGTTTTGGGGGCAGGAGGTAGCACTCATCCTATCCTTTAGTGGTTAGGTGAGTTTTTTAATTTTGTGTGTTTTTGGTTGTGGGGTCGACCGCCTGAGGCGGATCTCCCTTCCTTTAGTCTAGTTTAGTGGGACTTTCCTTTGGTAGACTAGGCCAGGTGGTGTTTTTATTACTTCATTGCCCTCATGGTATGGTCAATGGTCTAGTCACATCGTGTTCACGCCCCCGTTGACAGATCATTTAGAGCGCACCAGCTATATAGGTCTCTACCTCGCTGGCAACTCTAGTAAAGCAGAAGCAGACTTGGGTGACAGTAATCACGAAGTCAGCTATGCTAACAGGTAAGGAACCAAGATATCAATTATCTGCATGTATATGTTTCCGCCTATTTCTATTCTGTCTCTTCCCACCACCAAAGGTGGGGTTCAGCTATATATATATCTGACAGGTAAGTTTCATGAACAAAATGATATAGTAATGATACAATAATGTTTGTTCATATTTACCTGGCAGATATATATATTTTTAGTACCCACCCACCTCCCCTCAGGAGACAGTGAAAATAAAAAATTTGAATAGAAAATGGGAATGGTTCCTGATACCCGCCTCCCAGCGGCGGGAATGGGTACTAACAACCTGACTCCCACTGCGTGTGTCGTAAGTTTTTTAAATTCTGTCATACTTCGGAAAATACAGATATATATATATCTGCCAGGTAAGTATGAACAAACTTTATTGTATCATTACAATATTTTGCTTTTGACTGGTTGGGGGTATTGTCTTGTGTGTACAAGGCAGTTAGGGATGGCTCTCTGGAACTGGCTTCCCTTTTTTCAATGGGGATCTTGAAGAAGCAAGAACTGTGGTGCTGTTTTGCAATGAAAGGAGTCACCACATGGTGCTGTTTTGCAATGAAAGGAGTCACCACAAGCCTTTCTGCCCTTGCAACCACAGCTCTCCTTTCAAGGAGGAAGATTGAGGTCTCAATGTAGATCTCAATCCAACCTGCATCCCCCCTTAAGACCGATTAAGAAGTCTTCTTTTAAGCCAACCTCTAAGAAGTGAAAGTTAAGTCCTTTGTACCCCAGTGGAGTCCTTTGTCCCCCCAGTGGGTGCCAGGCTTCACCTCTTTTGGGAGGAATGGAGCCGAAGAGGTGCAGAACCTTGGGTAATCCAAGTTCTGTAGGAAGGATACTCTATATATTCCATTCAGAGAGAAGCCCCCCCTTATCCAAGTCGCCGATCACTTTACCAGCGTACTCGGTAGGATCCGAGAAGTTTTGGGCCCTTTCTCAAGGAGTCAAGTCCCTTATTTGCAAAGGGGCAGTAGAGGTGGTTTTGAACTGCAACTTGGAGAGATTCTACAACTGTCTCCTCCTGGTTCCCAAGACAGGGGGCTGGAGGCCAGTTCTGGATGTCATCGCCCTGAATTCATTTGTCCTGAAGACAAAGTTACATATGGAGACCAATTGCTCAGTCATGTACTCTTTCCATCAGGGTGACTGGATGGTCACCCTGGACATGCAGGATGCGTATTTTCATGTCCCCATACATCCAGAGTCAAGGAAGTAGTACCTACATTTCATCTTTCAAGGGAAAGTTCTTGTTTTGGGGCTATGTTTTGGTCCTACATTTCATCTTTCAAGGGAAAGTTCTCGTTTTGGGCCTGATGTTTTGGTCAGCCTATGGCCCCACAAATACTATTTCATTGGATTCTCACATCTCTTGGGAAATGGCTTCATCGTCTTGACATCAACATTTCCCTCTATTTGGATGATTGGCTTCTCTGCTCCACTTTGTAGAAGTGTGCGGGGGACTTAAGGAAGACTTTGTTTGCCTCAAGAATTAGGAATTTTAATCAACTTCCAGAAATCCCAAATATTCCAACTCAACTGATTCCTTATTTAAGGATGATTATGGACTTACAGACTCTTTGGGTTTTTTCTCTCTCCCAAAATACCAGTCGACTCTTGTCTGCAGACTGGGAGTGACTGTCTCTCAGGACTTGTCCAGCAGTCAAGTGGGTGAGTCTGTTGGTGATTCTAGCCTCATGGAGCCTTTTGTGAAGCTGGGGTGGCTTCACGTGAGACCTCTCCAGTTTTATCTGAGAGTGAATTGGTGCAGAAAAACCCAGACAGACTTTCGTCTTCCCCATCTCCTCAGAGATCAAGGTAGACTTTCATTGGTAGTTGTCTGCAAAAAGACTACAGGAAAGGAAATCTCTTCTGCCCATGAACTCTGGCCTAGAATTTTATTTCAGTGCATCAGATCTTGGTTGGTTTGGCATGTTAGGAAGTCAGAAGGTGTCAGGGATGTGGTCAGTTGAATAGAAAGCCCTCCACATCAATCTCAAGGAACTGATGGCAATTCACCTGGGCCTCCAGTCCTAGGGGAGACTAATCAGGGCTTGCTGATGGAATGGACATTGGATCTCCACGTATGCAACGATCTCTGGAATCAATGGGGCAAACCAGCAGTGGACCTCTTTGCAACGGCAAGGAACCACCACCTTCCTATCTTTTGTTCTCTTGTTCCAGGTTAAGAGATTTACTGACTGAGCTAATTGTACAAAGGTATAGTGTTGTAATGAATCAGGTTTGTATATAAAAGAAAATGCAATTAAATTTCAAGAAATTTGTTTTTATGCTGAAAAGCATTGTATGATTTCCATTTGTATATACTATTTTATAAAAAAAATTATCTGCACATCCCCTTTTTTCTTATTAAATTTCTTTAGCACATTTCTTGCATATGTACAGTATTGTTTGAGCGTTGTATATTTTAACTACATATGTATTTACAGGAGAAGTAGAGTTAGAAAATGTCCCATTACGAAAAGATGCTCTTCGTCATCTCGACATGCCTGTCGAGGTGAAGGCTGGATTTGTGGGGAAGGTTAGACTCCAGATTCCAGTCTCAAGACTGAGATCAGAGCCTTGGGTGATTATGTTTGAACAATTGTATCTTGTAGCAGGGCCTGTCAAGCTTGATGAGGTAAGTGTAAAAGGTTGAGATATTCTTTAGTTATTTCATGGTTTTTTTATGTATAACTAACGAGTGGTGTTCTTAGTGTTACTTATGAAAATCTCTACTAAGGCAGAGTTCTGAATATGCATATGAGCTATGTCAAAGTTTTTAAGGGACAGACTACTGTGATTTTTTTTATGGAAAACATTGCCTTTCTTGTGAGATACATCCTAGGATAGTGAATTGGCCTGAAAAATTAAATGGTATGGTACATACTACTGATACGTATATGTATGTACACTGAAATGTAGTAGTTGCTTGTCTTGATCCAAGTTATTGGTGGATCATTAAGTAATGTAGACTTTAATGATTGGTCAGTCTGTATAAAGCTTTTACTAGGTAGTGGTGTGTTGGTAACGTTATACCTATTTGTTGTTCCTACACAATACAGTTGTCCCTGGCTGTTCATGGACTCACCTATTTGCAGATTCATTATTCATGGAAAATTTGCCTTATTGTGGTATTTATCACTGAGAAATATTCACAAATTACTGTTTTTACATAAGTAACTTACCAAGTAATTACATAACTGTTTCTAGCACTGGCAGCTAAAATTCGGAATTCGCGGAAGTGATTCTTCTTTGTTTTGGCTATAGGTAACTAGTCCCACCCACTTTTGGGAAGAAGAGGAACAACTGAGCCAGGTGCTTATATTTGTTTCTGCTGGCTTACGACCTGGTTGTAGGTCAGCACCTGGTTCAGAATTTGAATTTTGTTCATGACACTTACCTTTCAGATATATATATAGCTGTATTCTCCGAAGTCCGACAGAATTTCAAAACTCCCGGCAAACGCAGTGGTCGGCCAGGTGGTTAGTACCCATTCCCGCCGCTGGGAGGCGGGTGTCAGGAACCATTCCCATTTTCTATTCAGATTTTTCTCTGTCGCCGGTCGGTAAACAACTGTTTACAGACCTCCGCCTAGGATTTTGGAAAACTCTTTGTTCACTTGAGTATTTGATTGTCTCTTGGTTTTTTGAAACTTGCTCGGTGGATTGGCATACGCGATTGTGGTTTGTCTTTGAATTTGGTTTTGGATTTCTCTAATATGTCTGGATCTTCTGCAACTAGTTTTAGAGTGTGTACTGTGCTAGAGTGTAAGGTGAGGCTACCGAAAGCTTCTGTGGATCCTCATACAGTATGCACGAAATGTAGAGATCATATTTGTTTGATGAATGATAGGTGTAAAGAGTGTGAAAGGTTGACCGAAAATGAATGGAAGACTTATGATTCGTATGTTCGTAAGCTTGAAAGAGATAGAATCAGAAGATCTTCCTCCAGAAGTGCTTCTGTGAAGAGTAAGGGTAGTAATTCGCATTCTAACCTTCCTGTAGAGGTTGTTACATCTAACCCTGTGTATTTGCCTTCGGGCAATGAAGTTATTGCTTCGGAAGGTATTGCCCTTTCTTCCATCATGGAGTCGATTCGTGCACTAGAATCGAAAGTGAGTGCATTGAAGACCACAGTGAAGTGTAGTGGAAACATTAGTGCCCCTAGTGTAGTGGAGGGGGCGTCAGATCGGTCCCATAGTGCCTCTAGGAATAGACCTCTGTCGGACTCCCAGGACTCAGGGAATGGACATGTCGAAAACCGAAGGAGGGCTACGGGAAATTCCCACCGGTCTGGCGTCCCTTCAGCAGATCCTGTGGACGTTTCCCAGGATGCCGAAGCGTGTGATCAAGCACGGATATTGAAGGAGTGCTTTTCGTCCTCTGAGGCGTCCTCTCCTGACCGGGGATGGAGCTCTCAGAGGGCCTCTCACGAAGAGTACGAGTTTGACACTAGGTGTCGCACAGGCGGCCAGCGTCTTTCTCGTCCTCTTAGGAGAGGTTTTAAGGAAGTGGACGCTTCACGTCCTACTTCTCGTCCTGTTCTTTCATCATCACCCGAACACTTCGAAGAATTGACGCCTAAGAAGAGAGGCAGGACGTCTTCTGATGAGGACGCTTTTGAGAACTATCAGCGTCTTAGAGTTCAAAGGAAGAAGAGGGCTCCAATTCGCCCTTCTTCGCATATAATGAGTCCTTCTCCCTGAACGTGGAACTTCACCGTTTATAAGAACTCGTAGGCAATTGCCGAGTCAACGATTTGGGGTTCGGGCTTTCTTCGCAAAGGGGGAAGAAGAGGAGCCTCATCGGCGTGCTTCGCATATAATGAGTCCTTCTCCTGAACGTGGAACTTCAACTTCACCGTCTAAGAAACTCGTAGGCAATTGCGTCAACGATTGTCGGCTTTCTTCGCAAGGGGAGAAGAGGAGCCTCATCGGCGTAGAAAGGATCTTTGGCTTCCTGTTAAAAGATCGAAACAACCTTTGTCGGCTTCGCCTCGTTCTTTAGCCTCTCCTGCGTCGTCTTCTTCTGGATCCTTCAGACTCAACCGAGAACACGCAAGTGTTTCCGGAGAGAGAGTGTCCAGAAGTGGCGATGGGGACAGAAGCGTTAGATGTCGCACAGGCGGCCCTCGCTTTTGTCAGGAGGTTGAGAACGAGCAAGAGAAGCCTCGTGTCGACGTTCGACGGACTTCTGCATCAACTCTACGCTTCTATCATGAGAGAGCCTACCAACGCCAAAAGTATCAGGACGTTCCAGAAGGCTCTAGGATTCAGAGAGAGCAACGTTTATGATCTTACTCCTCAAGAAAGGGAAATACTGTACGAATATCGACGAAAGGCTCGTGCTTTAGAATATGAGAACTCGCAACGCGTTAAGAGAGATCGTAAGACTCACCAGGACGCTCGAGAGGACGCCCAGATACAGGTTAAGCGTCCTAAGCTAAGTTTGAAAGACGCTCGACGTCCATTAGAGCACGTCCCGCTTCAGGACGCTTTTGAGGACACTTCTTTGATGGATAAGCGTCTTATAGACATTAGAGTCCAGCGGGATCGGAAGCTTTCATTGGCAGACGCGCGACTTCCTGTGAGTCCTAAGTCTCGCTCCCTTAGCATGGGCGCTCACGATGACGATAGACACCCGACTATTCGGGATTCTCGGAAAGAGAAACGTACTCAACTGAGAGAAGATCGACAGGAATCCCGCAAAGAGGCTTTTGAAGAACCTTTGCCTTTAATGACTTCGAAAGACAAGGCTTTACAAGAGAGTCTGAAGTTTTCAAAGACAACGGCGGATCATTCGCGCATTGTCTCGTCTATTCCTTCAGCGGATAGAAACTCCCCCCTTACGAACAGAGCCTCAAAGGAGAACCCAAACATTCTTGTTTAGTTAAAGAAACTTCGGACCGTCAAGATCAAGGAGAGTCTTCTAACGATACGCATCCTGCAGAAGAGGAAGAGCCTTCAGAAGCGTCTACGGATTATAGCACGTTAACGCGCTTACTGAAGGAATTGTTTTCGGAAAAATTCCAAGCACCAGTTCCTCTCTCTCCGCCATCGCAACTATCCTCATCCAAGACGAGAAAAGCTCCGGGTTTTGTTAGGATGGCTGCTTCGCTTTCTACTAAAAGAGCGTTTTGAATTTGAAGAGGATGAATTATTGGATGGAATCAAGGAAGACGAAAGGAAAGACGTCCTTTGCGCTTCCTCCAGCTAAGCTAAACGGGAGAGCCGGTATATGGTATGAGACCGGAGAAGAAACAGGGTTGAGACTTCCGTCGTCTGCGCAAGGTGACTTCTTCAAACTGGTCGAAGCACCAAGAAGATCTTACCTGTCCTCGGCTAAGGTTTCATGGACTATGCCGGAAATAGATCACCATCTAAAAGGACTGTACAGGACGTTGGAAGTATTCAACTTCCTAGATTGGTGCTTGGGAGCTTCAGGTCTGGCAAGCTAAGAGCCCAGAATCATTGTCATTAGAGAGTTTATCGAGCGTCCTGTCATGCATGGACAAAGCAGTAAGGGATGGCTCAGATGAGTTAGCTGCCCACTTTACTACGGGAATATTAAGAAACGAGCGCTTTTCTGCAGTTTTACTGCTAAAGCAGTTTCCCCTACGCAGAAAGCGGAGTTATTATTCGCCCCCTTTTCCTCCCATCTTTTTTCCTGAAAATATGGTAAAGGATTTATCTGTGAACCTGAAAGAGAAAGCGACACAGGATTTGCTGTCTCATCATCTAGACTTCCTGCGACACAATCTTCTTCTCGAATAGCTCAGGTACCAAAGAAGAATTTTAAGCCCTTTCGTGGCAAAGCACCATCAAGAGCTGCTACACGAGGAAGGGGCTTTGCTAGAGGCAGAACCCCCGCAAAGCAAAGAGGAAAGAAGTGACAACCTTGCCTTCAGGCACCGGTGGGAGGGAGACTTTCTCTCTTCGCAGAGGCTTGGAGAGCAAGGGGGACGGACACCTGGTCCCTCAAGATTATAGAGAAGGGAGGGACAAAATTCCCCTTTCTCTCCATGCCTCCGTTGAGCATGAAGCCTATAGACCTGTCACCAGCTTATCAGCCGCAGAAGCAACAGATTCTACTCGATTTATTAAAGATCAAATGATCGAGAAAAGAGCTGTAGAACGAGTGCTCTTGACAGATTCCCCAGGCTTCTACAACAGGTTATTCCTGGTTCCAAAGCAGTTCTGGGGGATGGAGACCTGTCCTAGAGTCAGCAGTCTGAACCTTTTCGTGAAGAAAGAAAAGCTTCAAAATGGAAACATCACAATCGGTCCTAGGGGCCTTGAGCACCAGGGGATTGGATGGTGTCATTAGATCTCCAAGACGCTTACTTCCATGTCCCATCCATCCCCAGTCCAGGAAGTTTCTCAGGTTCATTTTAAGAGGACAGGTCTTCCAGTTCAGAGCTCTATGCTTCGGACTGAGCACAGCTCCCATGATTTTCAACTTTTATCATGCGGAATGTGGCAAAGTGGCTTCACCTCTCGAAGATACGAGTCTCCCTTTACCTGGACGACTGGCTCATACGGTCGTCGTCGAGAGCAAGGTGTCTGGAGGACCTTCAGACTACGTTACTGTTGGCAAAATCTTTAGGCCTCCTGATCAATTACGAGAAGTCCCATCTGACCCCAACACAGTCCATCGTGTATCTGGGGATTCAGATGGATTCAGTGGCTTTTCCGGGGCTTTTCCGTCGCTAGAACGTCAGCGGAAAGGCTTAGAAAAAGTGTCAGCCTTCCTGGAGAAGGAAACATGCTCGGCGAAGGAATGGATGAGTCTGGCTGGGACCCATTTCTTTCAGCTGGTAGAAGTTTGTTTCTCTAGGAGGACTACATCTCAGGCCCCTACAGTTTTTTCTAACAGAAAATTGGCAGGACAGACAAAACTTAGAGGAGAATTTGAGAATATCCCCGTTGGTCAAGAAACACCTAGAGTGGTGGCTCGATCCCACCAAGATGTCGAAAGGAGTGTCCCTCTGTCTTCAGAGCCCCGACCTTGTGTTATTTACAGACGCGTCTATGACAGGCTGGGGAGCAACTCTTGGGAAAGGAGGAATGTCAGGCCTCTGGAGAAAAGAACAGAAGCCTTGGCACATCAACCTCAAGGAGTTAGAGGCAATTCGCTTAGCACTTCTAGCCTTTCAAGAACGAGTCATAGGCCGAGTTGTCCAGATCAACGCGGACAGCACCACGGCCCTTTCTTATATCAAGAAACAGGGGGGACACACTCTCGTTCTCTCTACAAGATAGCGAGAGAAATCCTGTTATGGTCAGAGGAGAGGAACATAACTCTCCTGACAAGATTTGTTTCAGGGGTCCAGAATGTCAGAGCAGACATTTTAAGCCGTCGAAATCAATTGATTTCAACAGAATGGACTCTGCACAAGAAGTCTGCCAACAGTTATGGAGACTATGGGGACGACCAAATAGTGGACCTCTTCGCGACTTCGAAAACGAAGAGACTGACTCTTTACTGTTCACCGATTATCGACCCAGGAAGCAGTAGCAGTAGACGCAATGCTTTGGGACTGGACGGGGATGGATGTATACGCCTTTTCCCCCGTTTTTTCAAACTTCTGGGAGAAGTAACAAGGAAGTTAGCAGCCGTCGGAAGGAACAAGGATGACACTGGTCACACCATTCTGGCCAGCAAGCGAGTGGTTCACAGAGGTCATGTCCCTACTAGTGGAACTTCCCAAGAATCCTACCAGTAAGACCCGATCTTCTCAAACAGCCCCACTTCGAGAGAATCACCCAAAACCCGTTCGCTCTGAGTCTGACTGCATTCAGACTATCAAGAAACTGGCAAGAGCGAGAGGGTTTTCAGGAGAGGTGGCAAAAGCTATCGCCACCGCGAGAAGAGCTTCCTCTCAATCTGTCTACCAGTCTAAGTGCTGTTTTTAGAAGATGGTGTAGGAAAGAGGGCATTTCCTCCTCCAAGACCTCTGTGAGCCAAATCGCCGATTTCCTGTTACATCTTAGGAATGTAGACAAGCTGGCAGTATCAACAATTAGAGGATATAAGAGTATGCTGTCGACAGTCTTCCGTCATAGAGGCCTAGATTTGACGAATGATAGGGATCTTCACGATCTTCTGAGATCCTTCGAAACATCAAAGGTTCCACAGGTTAAAACAAAAACACCTTCGTGGAATTTGGACATAGTTCTAAAATCTTTAATGGCGAGTCCCTTTGAACCTTTGCACGAGGCTTCGCTGAAAGATTTAACGAAGAAGGCCCTCTTTCTAACCACCCTAGCCACTGCGAAGAGGGTGAGTGAGGTTCAAGCAATTAGCAAAAATGTTGGATTTAGGGGACACAAAGCAGTCTGTTCCTTGAGTCCTTCCTTTTTAGCTAAAAACGAAATCCTTCCAATCCCTGGCCTAAGAACTTTGATATCAAGGGATTAGCAGGGATTGTTGGTCGAGAGCCAGAAAGAGTCCTGTGTCCTGTCAGAGCTCTAAAATTATCTTATTTGGATAGAACAAACAAAGTTAGAGGTCAATCGGACAATCTTTGGTGTTCTGTGAAAAGACCTGATTTACCTATGTCTAAGAACGCCTTAGCGTTCTTCTTGAGAAGCACCATCAGGGAGGCCCATTCGTCCTGCCCAGACAGTGATCTGAAAATTCTGAAAGTCAATGCTCGTGAAGTTAGAGCTGTCGCAACTTCGATGGCATTTCAGAAGAATATGGCGCTCAGCGATATTGTGAGCACCACATTTTGGCGAAGCAACTCTGTGTTCGCTTCACACTACCTCAGGGATGTTGAAAGTGACATATGAGAACTGCTTTTCGCTTGGACCATACATATCAGCAGATTCAGTTTTGGGTACGGGAAGTGGCACGAAATCCTATCCTTATTTAGAAAATGGATAGGTGTGCTGTTTTATTTTATGGTTGTTGGTTTTTTGGTTGTAGGGTCGACCGCTAGAGGCGGACTTCCCTTTATTTTAGCCTTAAAAGTTTTGGGGACTAACTTTGCTAGGCTAGGTCAGGTGGTGGTTTTTTTCTTTGCTTCGCTGCCCTTAAAGTATGGTCAATATGGTCTAGACACATTGTGGTCACGCCCCCGTTGTCAGATCATCTAGATCTCACCAGCTATACAGGTCACGTCCTTGCTGGAGACTCTAGTAAAGCAAAAGCAGACTTGGGTGACAGTAATCACGAAGTCAGCTACGCTAACAGGTAAGGAACCAAGATGTCTATCATCTGCATGTGAAATGTTTCCCAAAATCCTTTTTCTGGGCTCAGTTCGTGTTGCTGCGCGAAATATCCTTTAATCCATTATTTCTAAGGTAAATGTACTAACACATACCAGAGAATAAATAAAATAAAGAAAAGGTCAGTACTACTGACTCGCTCACCCTCCAAGAGGGTGTCGTATGAACACTATGGCGAGTGAGAACCACTACCTCACGAACCACTTGCCAATAGAAATCTCCCACTACAAAACCCCCACTAGAGGGGAGCCGACCCACAGAGTGGGCAGCAACTACTACTACTCCATCCCATGCTGCCGACTGCTGCGCCTCTGGTGGCCATCCTTTTCAGTTAGCGCACCGCGTATACACGTGCCCTTTTTTGCTCTGTGTTTTTTGTGCCCCTATCTTGGATTTATTAGTCATGGAGCGTACAGCCATCGCAGCAGCTAAGTTAAGTAATCAGTTGTTATTGCTATTTGGTTTTTTCCGGCCTTGAGTCAGTATTTGCCGTTTTTTAGGTATAAATACGGGCTCTAGGTCGGAAGCATGGCAGCATGGTTCTGCCTCGTGGTTCGTTCTTGGTCTTCCATACCCAGAACCTTCCCTTATTTCATTACGCTCTATTATTAGTTATCTATTTTATGTTAGGGGTCCAGCCTACTGGGTTTATGTCATGCATGCATGTCTTCTTCACCTTGCGTAGGCATCTTCCATCCAGACCCTAGCCACAGCTCTTAGTATCGGCCCCGGCTAGCTTTGAGTGGTAGACTTTCTTTCGAGTTAGTCGTACACTCCTGGATTTTTTCTCCTACTGATTTATTTTCTTGCTTTACGTTAAGTGATTTTGATTATTTATGTTTTAGGTTAGCCTACGGCGTCTGGCATTTCACGTAGCCTAGGTTATGTATTATTGGTATCCACCACTATTGCTTCCGCTCTTCAGTTCGGTTGCTTCTCTATAGCATCTCTCTGATTAGTTGGTTGCTTTTTCCTAGGCTGTATTGTTTCATTGTATTACATGTTACCGCTCCGTGGTCACTACGTGATCACGGAGCAGCCAGGCGCCTGTCCAGTCACCTTTCCCTCCTCCCGCTCTTCCATAGGGCCGGGGGGGAGGGTTGGTCTGTCCACGCTCGCTCCATACCCGTGCCTGCCTCCCTCTCTCCCTAGGCGGAGGGAGTAGGGGGGGCTGGACAGACCCAGACTGGACTCGACCGCTCTCTGGCTTCACGGCACGCTCGGATGACTAAGGGGGGGGGACTGGCCTTCCCCCCTCCGTCGTTACTCCGTCGCTCCGTTGCTAGCTCGAGTCTGTTTCGCCCTCTCGCCCTTTCCCAGCTTACTGGTGCTCTTTAATCTACCGGAGCTCCGGCATCCACGTGGAAAGGTGCTAGTTCACCCTGACGGGCGGACTGCAGGCGTACAGTTGGTCTTTACTAACCACCCCGTCGCGCTGATATCGCGACACGAACTCCGCCACGCACCGGACTTATTCCGGTACGTTCTATGGCTTTAGGTTTAAGTATTAGTATTTAATTTAAACTATAGTAAGTTTAATTTAAGCTACCTTAAGCCAAATCCCTCCTCCGTGGATCTCTCCGGAGTTCTAGCCTATTCAGGCGGTAAGGGAGGGGTTATGCCCAAAAATTTTTCGCGCTCCGGCATGCAGCGGAGTTCTTTTAGCCTCTAGCCTGTAAGTGATATCTTTTAGGATGCTCATGTATCTTTTCACTTACAGACCACCAACTGTGAGCATCCGGGATGCAATGCCATGCTCCAGGACCCCTGTGGGCATGAAGTCTGCAGATCCCATGCTCCATGCGCGACTCCGCACGGGAACCTTCAAGTCTGGTTTCACGAGACCTGCACTATTTGCTACGATCTGGTGAGCCAGCTCTTAGACTGGGTAAGTATTCCCAACTCTGTTCGCTAATCCCTACAAGGTTATAGTCCTTAAGTTTAATTTTAATCTCTTATTTTAAACTTAAGCTTGTTTTATATGGGATCTCGCATCCTCTATAATTTTAGTTTAAACCTATTACTTAAGTTTTAATTTTAAGTTTAAACTTAAAACTAACAAATACCCTCTCTTCCAGGCTCCGGCTGTTAGAGACACCGCCCTGGCAACCCTGCGGGCTTGGGTCGGCGGTTTTGGCAAGAACGCCGCCAAGGGACAAGCCCTTACATACCTTGAGAAGAGGTTGGCGGTCCTGATCTTCCCCGGCGGCAAGTCAACGGGTTACGTCGACCCGGCAGAGGCAGCCCCGACTATAGCGGCAATTCAGCAGCAGCTCGCCGCTTCGTTGACTGAACCAGGCCAGGACATCTTGTCGGAAGTCGCGACACTGGATCTAAATATTGAACCAATGGTAGGTGTTGACGACCTGTTGGTCGAGGTGAGTACGTTGGACGCCCAAGGGCTTCCCTTGGGTGCCACTGGGTCTTCTACTCCTGCAAACTCTCCAGCTTCCTTCCAAGGCTTTACAGGAGCTGAGCTCCTTTATACTTCTCCTGATGCTGCCCGTAAGACCTAAGGTCAAAGGACAGGCGGTTGTGAAAACCCTAAGTAAGACGTCGTCGTCGTCTAAAAAGACGTCGTCGGCGTCAACATCTCGCAAGTCTCCGGCTACAAACCCCGGAGCAGAGAGGTCTAGAGCTTCTGGGTCCGGCTCCAAATCCTCAAGGAGTAGATCTTCCAAGGAGAGATCACATACTCCGGCGGAGTCAGCCGTTTCTCCTCTCCCCTTGGTACCTGTTCAGAGTTACCCGACCACCTCCGCAGCAGCTCCGGCTTTGGATCCCAATGCTGGTCTGTTGCAACACATGGGGGATTTGGTCGGTTCTCTCAAGAACAGTATGGAGGCAGATGTTCTCCCGGTTGTCCGACAGGATTAACTCCCAGGATAACATTATCGCCGAACTGAGCCAGGCTCCGCTAGCTACTCCCCCACCTTTCGGCACAGGTATAGCTCAGCTTCCACCTCATGACTCTCTGCCTCCGTTCTCTATGAATAACCCCTGGAGGGTGGCGTCATACGCCCCCTTCCAGGACGGGCTTATTTCTATCCCGGAGTGTGGAACTCGAAGGATTGAGGACTTCGAGTTCTACCCGGAGGATCTACAACCGCCGTTCATTGGCTACGCCAGACTCACTGCCGCTGCCATGACGCGAGATGACAAGGTCCCTAAGAGGACAGTCCTCTATTCACGTGACCAGGCTCAAAGAGAATGGCTCAGGTGCTTAGAGGACATGGATTGTTCTAATACGAAGATTCAACCCTTTAAGAGTCCCTTCACCATTTTCACAATGGAAGAGGGAACTCCACTTCCCTTCCTTACCAAGATCGCTACGGTCACTATCCCAGCGGCCCAAAAGGGGGATTCGTTACCGCAGCTAAAGGAAGCGGACCCCACATCTCCTTTGCTTCCCTCAACCGGAGAATTGTGGGAAGACCTGCCCACACTTTTTCGGCGGGCAAACTCAAACCAGACTGTGCTATGGATCAGTTTGGTGAGAAGCTGCCTAGACTGCCGGACAGCCTCATTCAGGCGGAGGAGTTTGAGCCAAGTCTAGGCTGGCCAGGTCTATTAACTCCATGGCCATGACAGAAGTGGCTACCATTGCTTACGGTTCCGAGCCACTATTCAAGCTGATCACCAAGTCACTGACTCAAACGGTACAGTCTGACATGTTTGAGTTCGCCACAGCCAGAACGAATTGTTGGAAGCATGTCCTCCAGGAAGCAACTATTCGGCATGAACCGAATAAGTTGCTTTCATCAAACATCTGGGGAGCAGAACCTCTTCCCCGATGCAATGGTAAAGAGGAGGTCCAGGCGGAAGCTACAAGGCTTAACCAAAGCCTTAAGGATTGTTGGGGTCTCACTGCAAAGAGACGCCAAGACCAAGCAGTGAGGGGTAAGGCTCAGAGGAAACCCAGACGTTTCCAACCTTACCAAAAGAAACAGCAACGCTTCGCCCAGCCTGTTTTGGCTGTTCCGTTGGTGCAGGCGGCCCAACCCTCTACCTCCAAGGCCCAATCACAGCCTATCTATGTAGATTTCCCCCCAGCCTCAACCTTCCACCTCTTACGCTGTCTCCCAGCCTTCAACCAAGTGTTCGAAGGCCAGGCCTTTCAGAAGTATGACCGCTCGGGTAGGGGAGGCAGAGGTAAGCGATCCTTTCGTCAGAGAGGATCAGGAAGGTCCCTTAATAGAGGAAAACACTTCCGGGGATGCCGCGGAGGTTACCAGCAACAATGAGAACTTCCAGGTAGGAGGGAGGCTGTTTCTCTTCCGCCACCGGTGGGGATTCAGCAAATACACAAAGCATTGTGTCGAAAGGCCTGGGTTGGAGTTGGGTGGCGAATCCGCCCCCACCCAGACCTTTCCTTCAACTTCCATCCAAAGAATTGACGGGAGTATGCGGAGGACCTCCTTCAGAAAGGAGCAATAGCGAGAGTCCAACAGATTAAAGTTTCAAGGGCGCTTGTTCAGCGTTCCAAAGAAACAAAGGCTCACAAAAAGAAGGGTAATCTTAGACTTGGTCCCGTTTAAACTTGGCCATTCGCTGCGACAAGTTCAAGATGCTCACCATCTCGCAGGTGCGGACCTTACTTCCCCGTGGGGCCGTCACCACCTCTATCGATCTTACAGACGCATACTATCATATCCCTATTGCAAGACACTTTCGCCCTTATCTGGGCTTCAAGATAGGAGATCAAGCATTCTCCTTCAAGGTAGTTCCCTTCGGTTCCTGAACGTAGCACCCAGGGTGTTCACGAAGTTGGACGGAAGTGGTCGTCCAACAACTATGATCGCAAGGGATCATGGTAGTAGCGTATCTCGACGATTGGTTAATTTGGGCTCCACAGTCGAGGAATGTCGCAAAGCAACACTGAAAGTAATCCAGTTCCTGGAATATCTAGGTTCAAGATAAACAAAGGACCAAATCGAGACTCACTCCGAGTCAAACTTTCAGTGGCTGGGCATTCAATGGAATCTATCCTCCCATACTCTGTCGATTCCATCAGCCAGAGAAAAGAAATAGCGAAGTCAGTAAAGCAATTTCTAGGACAAACTTGCTTCAATGAGAACCCAGGAAAGGATTCTGGGTTCACTCCAGTTTGCCATCAGTGACAAACATCTTGATGAAAGCCAAACTGAAAGACCTAACAAGAATCTGGCGCTCACGAGCAAATGTCAGGTCCAGGGACAAATTATCATCAGTCCCTCAGATTCTGCGGAATCGTCCTATGCCCATGGTCAAAAGTCAAGAAAACCTGTCAATATCAGTACCCCTTCAGTTTCCTCCTCCGGGGATTACCATCCACACGGACGCTTCATTAAGCGGCTGGGGAGGATATTCTCAGTTCAAGAAGGTTCAAGGAACCTGGTCACCCCCCCAGTTCCGTCAGCTTCACATAAATGTTCTGGAAGCAATGGCAGTGTTCTTGACTCTAAAGGTTACGTCCGCCAAAGAACTAACCCACATAAAGCTAGTCTTAGACAGCGCAGTGGTAGTCCATTGTGTAAACAGGGGAGGCTCCAAGTCACGACATCTGAATCATGTCATGGTAGCCATCTCTCCCTAGCGGACAAGTTCAGTTGGCACCTCTCCTCCACCCATATAGCTGGAGTGAGAAACGTCATGCAGATGCTCTATCCCGATCAGTTCCTCTGGAGTCGGAATGGTCACTGGACAACAGTTTCGTTCCAATGGATCCTCCGAGGTTCCCAGGTCTACAAGTGGATCTATTCGCATCCCAAGCGAACCACAAAACTCCCATGTTAGTGGCCCCCAACCTGGACCCTCTGGCCTATGCCACGGACGCCCTGTCCATAGACTGGAAACAACTGGGAGAAGATTTATGTCTTTCCTCCAGTGAATCTTCTCCTGAAGGTACTGAACAAACTCAGGACATTCAAGGGTCAAGTGGCTCTAGTAGCCCCAGACTGGCCGAAGAGCAATTGGTACCCTCTCATTCTGGAACTGGGTCTTCGTCCTCTTCGAATTCCCAATCCCAGCTCTCCCAGTCAGTACAAAACGAAGACTGTGTTCGCTTCCTCAGGAATTCTCAAAACCCACCCTAACTTTATGGACTTCATGAAGTTTGCGGCTAAAAGAGATGCGAATATTGATCCTCAAAATCTCTTCTTGGAATCTGATAAAAGAGATTCAACTTTGAGACAGTATGATGCTGCAGTCAAAAAGTTAGCAACCTTCCTGAGAAGAATCAGATATTAGAATCATGACAATCATTCAGCTATATCCTTTTTCAGATCTTTATTTGAAAAAAGGCTTAGCAGCTAGCACTATTACGACAAACAAGTCAGCCTTGAAAAAGATTTTCAACTCGGTTTCAGCATAGACTTGACAGACTCTTACTTCTCGTCTATTCCCAAGGCTTGTGCTAGACTTAGACCTCAGTGAGGCCTACGTCAGTATCATGGTTCTTAAATGATGTTCTAAAGCTGGCTTCAGAAACAGATAATACGACTTGTTCATTTATAATGCTCTTAAGAAAAACAAAAAACTATATTATTAAGCTTGGCTTCAGGAGCTAGAATTTCAGAACTGTCGGCGTTATCCGAGATCCGAATCATGTTGAATTTCTTCCCACAGGGGAAGTTCTACTTTCTCCGGAACGTAGTTTTATAGCAAAGAATGAAGATCCTTTGATGAGGTGGGAACCGTGGAAGGTTGTACCCCTTCCACAAGATATTTCTCTTTGTCCAGTATCGACCTTACGAGCCTTTCTGTCCAGGACATCCTCATCCTCATCGGGTCCTCTTTAAGAGAGAAAAAGGTGGTACTTTATCCATTAAAGGCATCAGGCAACAGATCCTGTACTTTATTAAGCAAGCCAATCCTGATTCCTTCCCTAAAGCACATGATGTCAGGGCAGTTGCCACCTCAATTAACTATTTCCAACACATGAATTTCGATGATTTAAAAAAGGGATTTTGACGTAAGGAAAAATCTATTTCTGGGCGATTGGTTCGTGTCGCCAGCGAAATATCCTTTAATCCATTATTTCTAAGGTAAATGTACTAACACATACCGAGAATAATAAAATAAAGAAAAGGTCAGTACAACTGACTCGCTCACCCTCCAAGAGGGTGTCGGTATGAACACTATGGCGAGTGAGACCACTACCACGAACCGCTTGCCAATAGAAATCTCCCACTACAAAATCCCCACAAGAGGGGAGCCGACCCACAGAGTGGGCAGCAACTACTACTACTCCATCCCATGCTGCCGACTGCTGCGCCTCTGGTGGCCATCCTGAAGTTAGCAGACAATTCAGCGATGGGATGGGCAGGGTGGGATTTCGCTGGCGACACGAACCAATCCGCCCAGAAATAGATTTTTTTTTTTCCTACGGTCAAAAAATCCCTTTTCTGGGCTCAGTTCGTGTCGCTGCGCGAAATCGTACCAGAGAAATAGCACAAGATTGTAAAGAATAAAAACAAAAAAGACAAAAAAGGGTCTCAAATAAAAGATAACATAAAATAAAGAAATATAATTGCTAATAAATATACATATACACACTGATACAAAAATAGAAATATTACTTAAATTTAACTTAATTGCTAATAATATTTCTTAAAATTAACTTAAATTAAATAACATATATACAGGGTACATGGAAATTTAATTAATGTTGAAATACAGTATCTGTGTATAGGATATTATGTACAAAGAACTCAAAGCAATTATAACAATAATTTGAATAGAACAAACTTCAATAATAATATAAAAAGGGAATGATATGACTTAATTACAAAACCCTAACCATTTGTGAAATACTATGTGCTCTAGCATAAAAATAAGGGGATCACATCCAAGAGATCATTACATACAATCAATTGTGAGTGACCCTAGCAAAAAAATAAGGGGCACCCACTATACCATCATAAGAGCAGCTAAGACTCAAGGTAAACGTAGATGAACATGGCAGGTATAGACGAACTGTTGGGTGAGGCAGGTAGAGGAGGACTGGATCTTCTACTAAAGATTAAGCAGAGTCGGGGGAACTATGTTACCCGCCGCAACTGCTGAAAATTTCAGAGCTTCCAAGGACTTTAAGTAATGACGTTTAAATACTGTCGGCGATTTCCATCCAGTATATTTTTTCAAGTCATCGAAATTCATATGCTGGAAATAGTTAATTGAGGTGGCTACTGCCCTGACATCATGTGCTTTAGGGAAGGAGTCAGGATTGCTTGCTTAATAAAGTACAGGATCTGCTGCCTGATGCCTTTAATAGATAAAGTACCACCTTTTTCTCTCTTAAAGAGAGGACCCGAATGAGGATTGAGGAGGTCCTGGACAGAAAGGCTCGTAAGGTCGATACTGGGCAAAGAGAAATAATTCTTGTGGAAGGGGTACAACCTTCCATGGTTCCCACCTCATCAAAGGATCTTCATTCTTTGCTATAAAACTACGTTCCGGAGAAAGTCAGCACTTCCCCTGTGGGAAGAAATTCAACATGATCCGGATCTCTCGATAATGCCGACAGTTCTGAAATTCTAGCTCCTGAAGCCAAGCTTAATAAAAATAGAAGTTTTTCTTAAAAGCATTATTATAAATAACATGTGTCATTATCAGTTTCTGAAGCCAGCTTTAGAACATCATTTAAGAACCATGACACTGACGTAGGCCTAACAGAAGGTCTAAGTCTAGCACAAGCCTTGGAATAGACGAGAAGTAGGAGTCTGTCAAGTCTATATTGAAACCAAATTGAAAAATCTTTTTCAAGGCGGTGACTTGTTTGTCGTAATAGTGCTAGCTGCTAAGCCTTTTTCAAATAAAGACCTGAAAAAAGGATATAGCTGATTGATTGTCATGATTCTAATATCTGATTCTCTCAGGAAGGTTGCTAACTTTTTGAGTGCAGCATCATACTGTCTCAAAGTTGAATCTCTTTTTATCAGATTCCAAGAAGAGAATATTTTGAGGATCAATATTCACATCTCTTTTAGCTGCCAAACTTCATGAAATCCATTAAAGTTAGGGTTTTGAGAATTCCTGAGGAAGCGAACACAGTCTTCGTTTGTACTGACTGGAGAGCATGGGATTGGGAATTCGAAGAGGACGAAGACCTAGTTCCAGAATTAGGGGGTACCAATTGCTCTTCGGCCAGTCTGGGCTACTAGAGCCACTTGACCCTTGAATGTCTGAGTTTGTCAGTACTTCAGGAGAAGATTCACTGGAGGGAAGACATAAATCTTCTCCCAGTTGTTCCAGTCTAGGGCCAGGGCGTCCGTGGCATAGGCCAGAGGGTCCAGTTGGGGCCACATAACATGGAGTTTGTGGTTCCGCTTGGGATGCGAAGAGATCCACTTGTAGACCTGGAACTCTCTGAAGAATCCATTGGAACGAACTGTTGTCCAGTGACCATTCCGACTCCAGAGGAACTGATCGGGATAGAGCATCTGCTATGACGTTTCTCACTCCAGCTATATGAGTGGAGGAGAGGTGCCAACTGAACTTGTCCGCCAGGGAGAAGATGGCTACCATGACATGATTTAGATGACGTGATTTGGAGCCTCCCCTGTTTATACAATGGGCTACCACTGCGCTGTCTAAGACTAGCTTTATGTGGGAGTTCTTTGGCGGACGTAACCTTTTTAGAGTCAAGAACACTGCCATTGCTTCCAGTACATTTATATGAAGCTGACGGAACTGGGGTGACCAGGTCCCTTGAACCTTCTTGAACTGAGAATATCCTCCCCAACCGCTTAACGAAGCGTCTGTGTGGATGGTAATCCCCGGAGGAGGAAACTGAAGGGGTACTGAAATTGACAAGTTCTTGACTTTTGCCCAAGGGCGTAGACGATTCCGTAGAATCTGAGGGACTGAGGATAATTGTCCTGGACCTGACATTGCTCGTGAGCGCCAGATTCTGTTAAGTCTTTCAGTTTGGCTTTCATCAAGATGTTTGTCACTGATGCAACTGGAGTGAACCCAGAATTCTTTCCTGGGTTCTCATTGACGCAAGTTTGTGTCCTAGAAATTGCTTTACTGACTTCGCTATTTCTTTTCTCTTGGCTGATGGAATCGACAGAGTATGGGGAGGATAGATTCCACTGAATGACCCAGCCCAACTGGAAGTTCGACTCCCGGAGTGAGTCTTGATTTGGTCCTGTTTATCTTGAAGCCCTAGATATTCCAGGGAACCGGTATTACTTCCAGTGTTGCTTTGTGGCATTCCTCGACTGTTGGAGCCCAAATTAGCCAATCGTCGAGATACGCTACTACCATAATCCCTTGCGATCTTAGTTGTTGGACGACCACTTCCGCCAACTTCGTGACACCCTGGGTGCTACGTTGAGCCGAAGGGAACTACCTTGAAGGAGAATGCCTGCTCTCCTATCTTGAAGCCCAGATACGGGCGAAAGTGTCTTGAACAGGAGGGATATGGATAGTATGCGTCTGTAAGATCGATAGATGTGGTGACGGCCCCACGGGGAAGTAAGGTCCGCACCTGCGAGATGGTGAGCATCTTGAACTTGTCGCAGCGAATGGCCAAGTTTAAGCGGGACAAGTCTAAGATTACCCTTCTTTTTTGTGAGCCTTTCTTTGGAACGCTGAATAAGCGCCCTTGAAACTTTAATCTGTTTGACTCTCGCTATTGCTCCTTTCTGAAGGAGGTCCTCCGCATACTCCGTCAATTCTTTGGATGGAAGTTGGCGGAAAGGTCTGGGTGGGGGCGGATTCGCCACCCAACTCCAACCCAGGCCTTTCGACACAATGCTTTGCTGCCCATCCCATTTGCTGAATCCCCACCGGTGGCGGAAGAGAAACAGCCTCCCTCCTACCTGGAAGTCCTCATTGGTGTTGGTAGCCTCCGCGGCCTCCCCTGAAGTGTTTTCCTCTATTAAGGGACCCTCCCGATCCTCTCTGACGAAAGGATCGCTTACCTCTGCCTCCCTTACTCGAGCGGTCATACTTCTGAAAGGCCTGGCCTTCGAACCTTGGTTGAAGGCGGGGAGACAGCGTAAGAGGTGGAGGGTTGAGGCTGGGGGGAAATCACATAAATAGGCTGTGATTGAGCCTTGGAGGTAGAGGGTTGGGCTGCCTGCACCAACGGAACAGCCGAAACAGGCTGGCCAAACCGTTGCTGTTTCTTTTGGTAAGGCTGGAAACGTCTGGGTTTCTTCTGAGCCTTACCCCTGACAGCTTGATCTTGGCGTCTCTTTGCCGTGAGACCCCAACGATCCTTAAGGCTTTGGTTAAGCCTCGTAGCTTCTGCCTGGAACCTCCTTTACCATCGCATCTGGGAAGAGGTCTGGCTTCCCCAGATGTTTGATGATGAAAAGCAACTTATTCAGTTCATGCAGAATAGTTGCTTTCTTGGAGGACATGTTTCCGACAGTTTGTTCTGGCTGTGGCGAACTCGAACAAGTCAGACTGCACCGTTTGAGTCAGTGACTTGGTGATTAGCTTGAACAGTGGCTCGGAACCATAAGAAATGGTAGCCACTTCCGTCATGGCCATGGTATTGAGAGACCTGGCCAGCCTAGACTTGGTATCAAACTCTACCTGAATGAGGCTATCTGGAAGTCTAGGCAGCTTCTCACCAAACTGCTCCATAGCACAGTCCGGTTTGAGTTTGCCCGCAGAAAAAGTGTTGGGCAGGTCTTCCCACAGATCTCCGGTTGAGGGAAGTAAAGGAGATGTAGGGTCCGCTTCCTTTAGCTGCGGTAACGAATCCCCCTTCTAGCCGCTGGGATAGTGACCGTAGCAATCTTCGTCAGGAAAGGAAGCGAGTACCCTCTTCCATTGTGAAGATTGTAAATGGACTCTTAAACGGCTGTATCTTAGTGTTTGAACAGTCCATGTCCTCTAAGCACCTGAGCCATTCTCTTTGAGCCTGGTCTCGTGAATAGAGGACTGTCTCTTTAGGGACCTTATCATCTCGCGTCATGGCAGCGGCGGTGAGCCTGGCGTAGCCGATGAACGGCGGTTGGAGATCTTCCGGGTAGAACTCGAAGTCCTCAATCCTTCGAGTTCCACATTCCGGGATGGAGATAAGTCCGTCTTGGAAGGGGGCGTATGACGCCACTCTCCAGGGATTGTTCATGCTGAACGGAGGCAGAGAGTCATATGGTGGCAACTGAGGTACCCCTGTGCCGAAAGGTGGGGGAGTAGCTAGCGGAGCTTGGCTTAGTCCGGCGATAATGTTGTCCTGGGAGTTGATCCTATCAGACAACCGGGAGAACATCTGTTCCATACTGTCCTTGAGAGTCCCGACCAGATCCCCATGTGTTGCAACAGGCCAGCATTGGGATCCAAAGCCGGAGCTGCTGCGGAGGTGGACGGGTAGCTCTGAACAGGGACCAAAGGAAGTGAAGGAACGGTTGACTCCGCTGGAGTGTGTGATCTCTCCTTGGAGGATCTACTCCTAGAGGATTTGGAGCCAGACCCAGAAGCTCTAGACCTCTCTGCTCCGGGGTTTGTAGCCGGAGACTTGCGAGATGTTGACGCCGACGAAGTCGTTTTAGACGACGACGACGACGTCTTAGTCAAGGTTTTTACCACCGCTTGTGCTTTGACCTTAGGTCTAACAGAAGCATCAGGAGAAGTATAAAGCTCGGCTCCTGTAAAGCCTTGGAAGGAAGCTGGAGATTGTGCAGGAGTAGAAGATCCAGTGGCGCCTAAGGGAAGCCCTTGGGCGTCCAACGTACTCACCTCGACCAACAGGTCGTCAACACCTACCATCGGCTCAATGGTTAGGTCCAACGTTGCGACTTCAGACGAGATGTCCTGGCCTGGATCAGTCAACGAAGCGGCGAGCTGCTGCTGAATCAGCGCAATAGTCGGGCCCGCCTCTGCTGGGTCGACGTAGCCCGTTGATTTTGGCCGCCGGGGAAGATCAGGACCGCCAACCTCTTCTCCAGTATGTAGGGCTGACCCTTGGCGGCGTTCTTCCCAAAACCGCCGACCCAGGCCCGCAGGGTTGCCAGTGCGGTGTCTCTAACAGCCGGAGCCTGGAAGAGAGGGTACTTGTTAGTTTTATAAGAATAAACTTAAAATTAAAACTTAAGTACAAGGTTAACTTAAAATTATATAGGATGCGATATCCCATATAAAATTCGTTTAAGTTTAAGATAAGATTAAAATTAAACTTAAGAACTATAATCTTGTAGGGATTGGCTAACGGAGTTGGAAATACTTACCCCGTCTAAGAGCTGGCTCACCAGATCATAGCAAATCGTGCAGGTCTCGTGATACCAGACTTGGATGTTCCCGTGCGGAGTCGCGCGTGGAGCATGGGACCGGCAGACTTCATGCCCACAGGGGTCCTGGAGCATGGCATTGCATCCCGGATGCTCACAGTTGGTGGTCTGTAAGTGAAAAGACACATGAGCATCCTAAAAGATATCACTTACAGGCTAAAGGTTAAAAGAACTCCGTTGCATGCCGGAGCGCGAAAAATTTTTTGGGCATAACCCCTCCCTTACCGCCTGAATAGGCTATAACCCCGGAGAGATCCGGTGTGAGCATGCAATGGAGGGGAGGTTTAATGTAGCTTAAATTAAACTTAATATAGTTTAAATTAAAAACTAAACTTAAACCTAAAAACATGGGACGTACCGGACTAAGTCCGGTGCGTGGCGGAGCGTGACGCGATAACAGCGCGACGGAGTGGTTAGTAGAGACCAACTGTATGCCGCAGTCCGCCCGTCAGGGTGAACTAGCACCTTTCCACGTGGATGCCGGAGCTCCGGTAGATAAAGAGCCCCAGTAAGGTGGGAAAGGGCGAGAGGGCAAACAGACTCGAGCTAGTAACGGAGCGACGGAGAGACGACGGAGGGGGGGGAAAGGCCAGTCCCCCCACCTAGCCATCCGAGCGTACCGAGAAGCTGGAGAGGTCGAGTCCAGTCTGGGTCTTGTACGTCCCCTACTCCCTCCGCCTAGGGGGAGAGGGAGGCAGGCCCGGGTATGTGAGCGAGCGTGGGCAGACCAACCCTCCCCCCGGCCCTATGGAAGAGCGGGAGGAGGGAAAGATGACTGGACAGGCGTCTGGCTGCTCCGTGATCACGTAGTGACCACGGAGCGGTAACAAGAGATACAATGAAACAATAAAGCCTAGGATACACAACCGACTGATCAGAGAGATGCTATAGAGAAGCAACCGAACTGAAGCGGAAGCACATGTGACCAATAGGACATAACCTAGGCTAGGTGAAGCCAGACGCCGAACACTAACATAAACATAATATATAATAAACAAAATCACTAAATGTAAAGAAAGAAGATAAAATAGTAGGAGGAAAAATCCAGGAGTGTACGACTAACCCGAAAGAAAGTCTACCACTCAAAGCTAGCCGGGGCCGATACTAAGAGCTGTGGCTAGGGTCTGGATGGAAGGTGCCTACGCAAGGTGAAAAGACATGCATGCATGACATAAACCACGTAGGCTGTACCCTTAAATTAAATAGGATAACTAATAACAGAGCGTAAAAGTAAGGGAAGGTTCTGGGTATGGAAGACCAAGAACGAACCCGCCACGAGGCAGAACCATGCTGCCATGCTTCCGACCTAGAGCTCGTATTTATACCTAAAAAACGGCAAATACTGACTCAAGGCCGGAAAAAACCAAATAGCAATAAACACTGATTACTTAACTTAGCTGCTGCAATGGCTGTACGCTCCATGATGAATAAATCCAATAAAAGGGCACAAAAACACAGAGCAAAAAAGGGCACGTTTATACGCTGTGCGCTAACTGAAAAGGATGTCCACCAGAGGCGCAGCAGTCGGCAGCATGGGATGGAGTAGTAGTAGTTGCTGCCCACTCTGTGGGTCGGCTCCCCTCTTGTGGGGATTTTGTAGTGGGAGATTTCTATTGGCAAGCGGTTCGTGGTAGTGGTCTCACTCGCCATAGTGTTCATACCGACACCCTCTTGGAGGGTGAGCGAGTCAGTTGTACTGACCTTTTCTTTATTTTATTTATTCTCTGGTATGTGTTAGTGCATTTACCTTAGAAATAATGGATTAAAGGATATTTCGCGCAGCGACACGAACTGAGCCCAGAAAAGTATACTGGATGGAAATCGCCGACAGTATTTAAGCGTCATTACTTAAAGTCCTTGGAAGCTCTGAAATTTTCAGCAGTTGCAGCGGGTAACATAGTTTCCCCCGACTCTGCTTAATCTTTAGTAGAAGATCCAGTTCTCCTTTCTACCTATCTCACCCAACAGTTCGTCTATACCTGCCATGTTCATCTACGTTTACCTTGAGTCTTAGCTGCTCTTATGATGGTATAGTGGGTGCCCCTTATTTTTTTGCTAGGGTCACTCACAATTGATTGTATATAATGATCTCTTTGATGTGATCCCCTTATTTTTATGCTAGGGTGACACATCTTATTTACAATGGTTACGGGTTTTGTATACTAAGTCATATACATTCCTTTATTATATTATTGTTGAAGTTTGTTCTATTCAATTTATTATTATAATTGCTTTAATTTCTTTGTACATATTAACTATACACAGATGTTAAGCTCTACATATATTCCATGTAAGCCCTGTATATATAATGTTAAATTTAAGTTAATTTTAAGAATCTTATTAACCTAAGTTTTATTTTAAGTAATATTTCTATTCTGTATCATTGTGTATATGTATATCTATTAGCAATTATATTTCTTCATTTTATGTTATCTTTTATTTGAGACCCTTTTTGTCTGTTTTATTTTGTTCTTTACAATCTTGTGCTATTTCTCTGGTACGATTTCGCGCAGCGACACGAACTGAGCCCAGAAAAGGGATTTTGACGTAAGGAAAAATCTATTTCTGGGCGATTGGTTCGTGTCGCCAGCGAAATATCCTTTAATCCATTATTTCTAAGGTAAATGTACTAACACATACCAGAGAATAAATAAAATAAAGAAAAGGTCAGTACTACCGACTCGCTCACCCTCCAAGAGGGTGTCGGTATGAACACTATGGCGAGTGAGACCACTACCACGAACCGCTTGCCAATAGAAATCTCCCACTACAAAATCCCCACAAGAGGGGAGCCGACCCACAGAGTGGGCAGCAACTACTACTACTCCATCCCATGCTGCCGACTGCTGCGCCTCTGGTGGCCATCCTGAAGTTAGCAGACAATCTTGAGCGTTGGGATGGGCAGGGCGGGATTTCGCTGGCGACACGAACCAATCGCCCAGAAATAGATTTTTCCTTACGTCAAAATCCCTTTATTCTGTCCCTCCCCACCTCCAATGGTTGGAATCAGCTATATATATATCTGACAGGTAAGTGTCATGAACAAAATGATATTGTTATGATACAATAAAATATGTTCATACTTACCTGGCAGATATATATAATCAAGTACCCGCTCAGCCTCCCCTCGGGGACAATGACATTAAAAATCTGAATAGAAAATGGGAATGGTTCCTGACACCCGCCTCCCAGCGGCGGGAATGGGTACTAACCACCTGGCCGACCACTGCGTTTGCCGGGAGTTTTGAAATTCTGTCGGACTTCGGAGAATACAGCTATATATATATCTGCCAGGTAAGTATGAACAAACTTTATTGTATCATAACAATATCATTTTTTGCTGTTTTTACTTGGAAATCAGTGTACTTTTTTTGGGGGGGTGGGGGGTAGAAGAGGAACAACTGAACCAGGTGCTTATATTTTTATATTTGTTTTTGCTGGCTTACGACAAGGTTTTGGGCCAGCAGCTGGTTCGGAATTTGAATTTTTTTTGCTGTTTTTACTTGGAAATCAGTGGAGTATTTTGGGGGGGGTTTGTGGTAGCCATTTGGCATTTATTTAGAAGAGGTTTTGATTTGCCTTGTAAAGAATTGTGTTTTTCATAGATAATTATCCAGTTAATTTAGATAATTAGTCTCAATTACTGAATGTGACTTGACTTGTAACCGACAATGTCCAACACTAGTGTATCAAGCACTTGTTATTGCAGCAAGAGTTGCAGGACAAGGTTAATGTTCGTGAAATATGACATGTACAATTTGTGTTACTTGTAGAGAACTGCTCAGTGGATAATACTTGCTTGGAGTGTGAAGGATGGGATGCAAAACAGTGGAAGACTTTAGCTTCTTATCTATCTAAATTGGATAGGGGTAGACAAAGAAAGGCTAATATTAGGCAAGACAGATTGACCGCTAGCCAAGAATTAGATGTTCTGATTGTCTCTGTTCCCACTGTTTCTCCCATTCCCAGCCCTTCTACTTTTCCTCCTAGTCCTGATCCCAACTCCCAGATTCTTAACTCTAGCAGCACTGCTGCATTGGATAGTAAATTTGACTAAGTTTGAAATATTATTTAATACAGTGACTCAATTAGGTCATTCAGTGAAGGCTCTCATGGAGCATAAGTGTTGTAAGTGAAGTGCAAGTGGAGGAGCTGGCTGTCCATCCTGCTGATTCTTCTAGGTGAAGGTCCTTGGCATACTCCCCTACACCAGGGAAAAGCCATAATGGAAGCCCAAGGTAGGTCAGTAGGGCCTGCCCACGGGCAATCGGCCCCTCAGTCTCTCTTTTTGCTAAATCCCTGGTGAAGACAGCAGATATCCGCTGGAAAGGCAGCTTTACGGAAGTGCACTGTCTTTCCTCTTGTTCTGAGGCTTCCAGCCCAGAAAAGAGGCGCTGATGGCTGTATAGTGATTCTTCCAGATCACTGACAAGGTCTGCAGCTAAAGCATCGGTGGCACCAGCTGTTTCGTGTAAGAAGTCCAGAGAAGCTGTACCTTGTGTAACTTTTCTGATATCCCAGAGAGGTTTTCTCTGGCGAGCTCATTGTCAGTTAAGAGTCGTATGTTGGCGCCAAAGCGCCCAACGTCTACCAAGCATCCAGAAGTAGTCGATCGCCCAGTGGAATACTCAGTGAACATCGTTCACTTGGTATTAGTGGAACAACCAGTTCCCAAACGACAGACAGTGAAGGGTCCCAATTGATCTTTTGCTTCTTCAGTGAGTTCGGCACTAGAAGAGGATTTTATAGTGAATTCAGCACCTCAGCAAGATCTGGCAAGACCAGGATAGTTTAGAAATCCTGTCCATTAGAAGTTGGATGATATTTTAGACTATTTAAAGAAGCCTTATGTGCCAAAACCCACCAGGGATCCTCTCCTTTCTCTGGTGTCGTCAACAGAAGACAAAGAAGTCGATGCACAAGAAGAGGCTTCATTGTCTTCAGCTTATGTAGCATTACTGAAGTTTTACTATGGAATATTGTCTCTGGAGGAATAACTCCTTTAACCTTCCTTAGAGAATCAGTTCGGGCAAAAGGAGTAAGTAGGAGCTCCAGGCAGTTACCAACAAGTTAAGGATGTGGTAGAAGTCCATAAAGTATCTTTTGCAGTCGTGAGATTTTTACTAGTAGTCACCTTGATTTGTATTGTACATAGTCTGTGGGAGTCTTATCCTTGATTTTGGCCATTTTGATGTGTATATCTAGTTAAAGTTCACTACCATCTTTCACTGCCTAAATGGTTTCCCAGTATATACTTACATATACAGTTAGGATATACAAGGGCTCAGGTTTCTAGCTATGGCCCTACAGTGTCTCCTTAGTACTGAAGACATGACAAGTATTTTTATTTATAGGTTTGTTCATGAAACTTACCTGTCAGATATATATATAGCTGTATTTTCCGAAGTCCAACAGAATTTAAAAACTTACGACACAAGTAGTGGGAGTCAGGTGGTTAGTACCCATTCCCGCCGCTGGGAGGCGGGTATCAAGAACCATTCCCATTTTCTATTCATATTTTTTCTGTCGCCGGTGTTGTAAACAACTGTTTTCAGCACCTCCGTCTTGGATTTAGGAAACTTTGGCTACTTAAGTATCCTTATTGATTTTTTGGTATCTTGACTTTGGATCGGTGGCTAGACACACGTTTTTTTGTGGAATTAATTGGATTTTGGCTTGATATCTCTTTAAACTAAGATGTCTGGGTCCAGTTTGGCTAGTGCCAGGTTTTGCACTAGAAGTGAATGTAGAGGTAGGCTACTGAAAGCATCGGTAGACCCGCATACATTGTGTAAAGAGTTGTAGGGGGCATGATTGTATGTATGAGGATCACTGCAAGGAATGTGCATGTCTTTCGGATTCTGAGTGGAAGGCGTATGAAACCTATCTTCGAAAGCTTGAGCGTGATAGGTTGAGGAGGTCTTCCTCCAGGAGCGTTTCAGGTAAACATCAGGAAGTTAATGTTTCTCCTTCTAACCCTCCTATTGTAGTAGCTACTCCTAACCCTGTAATGTTGCCTTCGGGCCCTGAAACAGTGTCTGTGGAGGGTAATGCCCTTACTTTAATATTAGAATCTATTCGAAATTTAGAATAGAAAGTGCTCACCTTAGAAGGCAAAAGTGAAGGTGCAAAGTGCAGTGACAGTGCCCCTTGTGTTGTGGAGGGTGCGTCAGATTGGCCCCATTTCGCCTCTAGGCCTGGACCTCTGCCGGACTCCCAGGTTTCAGGGAGAGGGCATGTCGAAAGCCGAAGGAGGGTTACGGGGAACCCCCACCGATCTGACGTGCCTTCGGCAGTTTCTGTTGACGCTACCCAGACTGCCAAGGAGCGAGGGCGTGCACGCCTCCTCAAGGAGTGCTTTTCTTCTTCAGAGGCTTCCTCCCCACGTAAGGGGTGGAGCTCTCAGTCAGTTTCACGCCCTTTGAAAAGGAGCGTTCGTGAACGGGACGCTTCACGTCCAGGATTTTCTCCCGAGCGACGATCTTTGCCTGACAGTGTCTTCGCAGCCTTCCCGCCGCAGAAGAGGAGTAAGGCGTCATCGGATGATGACTTTTTCGAGCGCCCCAGTCGCTCCAGAGTGCTAGCAGCGGCAGTTCCTGTGAGAAGGAAGAAGGCGTCCCCTTGCCCCTCGCCTTCTCACAGGATCAGCCCCTCTCCTGAGAGGGAGTCTTCGCCTACCGAGAAGATTCTTCGCTCTTTGCAGTATCAACTTGCTGATGTTATGTCTAAGAGAGAGACGCAACCACGTCGCCGTAGGAAGGATGACAGGCTGCCAGTAAAGAGATCTAGACAGTCTCCCTCTCCTTCTCCTCACTCGTCTCTCTCTCCCTTTTCCACCGCAAAAGAGAATAAAGACGCAAGATGTCGCACAGGCGGCCGTCGTCTTTGGTCTTAGAGAGGAGGACGCTTCACGTCCTTTCTCTTCTGCTGCTTTGCGGTCGTCTCCAGAGAGTTTTGCTGCCTTTACTCCGCAAAAGAAGACCAGGACGTCATCCGACGATGATGCTTTTGAGCGCCCCAGTCGCTCCAGGGATAGAGCTGTTGCGGTCCACATGAGAAGGAAGAAGGCGTCCCCTTGCCCCTCGTCTTCTCACAGGATCAGTCCTTCCCCTGAGAAGGAGTCTTCTCCGACAAAGAAGATCATCCTTCTAGTGCAGCAACAACTTGCTTTGTTGCTTGCCGAGAGAGAGGCAGAGCCGCGTCGGAGGAGGAAGGATGATAGACTGCCGATCAAGAGGTCCAGACAGTCCCCCTCGCCTTCTCTTCGCTCGTCTCTTTCTCCTGTTTCGTCGCCCTCTGGATTTCGTGTGGCTCCCCAGCGGGTGTCTAGAAGGCGCGAGGAACGTCTCCCCAAACGTTCTTCTGTCGAGAGGAAGGAATGTCGTTACTCTCGTAGCAAGGATTCGTTTCCTGCTCCTCAAGACGCTCCCCTCTCCTCTCTTCATGGCACTCCGTATGCGGAATATGGCGTTCGGGAGAAGTGAACAGCTCTTCGGAGGAAGCAAACGAAGAACAACCTTCAACGTCAGCGTCTTCTGACTATCAAGTCTTGGTCCGCTTACTCCGTGCTTCGTTTGGAGATAAATTCCAATCCTCGGCCCCTCGCTCTCCGCCTTCTCAGTTATCTTCTTCGAAAGCCAGCAAGACTCCGGGATTCGTGAAGATGAGGACTTCTCTTTTGACCAAGAGGGCGTTTAAGAAGGTCCATGATTGGATGGAGTCGAGGAAAGCACAAGGCAAGACCTCATTTGCCCTGCCTCCGTCAAGACTTAACGGCAAGGCAGGCATTTGGTATGAGACAGGGGAGGACGTCGGACTAAGAGCTCCCTCCTCTGCCCAAGGTGACTTTTCCAGCCTGGTTGACGCACCGAGGAGGTCTCTCCTTTCGTCGGTGAAGGTGGCTTGGACACCTTCTGAACTAGACCACCATCTTAAAGGACTCTTCCGTACGATGGAGGTATTTAATTTTGTGGACTGGTGCTTGGGGGTCCTAGATACACAGTCTCGTAGTCCGGACTCGATTAACCTGGGGGAGCTGTCCAGCATTCTGTCGTGTATGGACAAGGCCGTCAGGGATGGTTCGGAGGAGCTGGCTTCGCACTTTTGTACGGGGCGCTTAAAAAAGAGAGCGCTCTACTGCAATTTCACTGCAAAGTCGGTTTCTCCCTCGCAGAGGGCAGAGTTGTTGTTTGCCCCTCTTTCGAGCCATCTCTTTCCCCAGGCTATGATCAAGGATCTGGCCGTCAGCCTGCAAGACCTTCTAGCACAGTCTTCTAGACGTCCTGCAGTCCCTTCGACGTCTTCGCGAATACAAGCTTCTAAGAAGCAGAAGCCCTTTCGAGGCGGAGCTGCCTCAAGACCGCCTTCTCGAGGAAGAGGTCTTTCCAGAGGCAAAGCCCCTTCTAAGCTCAGGGGATGGACCTGTACGCCTTTCCCCCATTCAAGATCCTGGGAGAAGTTATGAGAAAGTTTGCAGCGTCAGAATGACGATTGCCCTGTTCTGGCCTGCGAAAGAATGGTTCACAGAGGTCATGTCCTTCGTAGTAGACTTCCCGAGGATGCTTCCATCAAGGATAGATCTACTCAGACAGCCCCACTTCGAGAGGTACCACAAAAACCTCCCCGCTCTGAGTCTGACTGCGTTCAGACTATCCAAAAGTTGGCCAGAGCGAGAGGCTTTTCAAGACCTGTGGCAAGAGCTATTGCCAATGCAAGGAGAGCTTCCTCTCTTGCAGTGTACCAATTAAAGTGGGCCGCTTTCAGGAGTTGGTGCAGAAAGAAGGGCATTTCCTCTACCACGACCTCTGTGAACCAAATAGCTGACTTCCTACTTTACCTGAGGAAGGACTTGAAGCTGGCAGTCCCGACGATCAAAGGCTACAGAAGTGTGCTGTCTGTAGTCTTTAGACATAGAGGCATGGACTTAGCAAACGACAAAGATCTTCACGATCTCGTAAGATCCTTCGAGACCACGAAGGTCCCTCAACCTAAGTTGCCATCATGGAACTTGGACGTAGTCCTAAAGTTCCTGATGTCCAGTCGTTTTGAACCTCTTCATGCTGCGTCACTAAGGGACGCTACCAGAAAGGCTGTCTTCCTAACTGCTCTGGTGACGGCGAAGAGAGTTAGCGAAATTCAAGCTATTAGCAAGCACGTTGGCTTTAAGGGGCATAATGCCGTTTGTTCATTGATCCCGACGTTTCTGGCTAAGAACGAGAATCCGTCCAACCCTTGGCCCAAGAGCTTTGAGATTAAGGGTATGGCCGAAATCATTGGATGGGAGCCAGAGAGAGTCCTGTGCCCTGTCAGGGCTCTCAAATTCTATTTGCGGAAAACGAAGGAATGTCGAGGTCCTTCTAGCAACTTGTGGCGTTCGGTCAGAAAACCAGACTTGCCGATGTCTAAGAATGCACTGGCATTCTTCTTGAGGGACACCATCAAGGAAGCGCATTCATCTTGTGAAGACAGTGACATGAAGCTGTTAAAAGTGAATGCTCACGAAGTGAGGGATATCTCTACCTCGGTAGCCTTCCAAAAGAATATGGCACTCAATGACATTTTGAGTGCCACCTTTTGGCGTAGCAACTTGGTGTTTGCTTCACACTACCTGCGGGATGTGAAGACGACATACGAGAACTGCTATTCGTCGCCGCAGACACTATGTTGGAGGCAGGAAGTAGCACTCATCCTATCCTGTAGAAAATGGTTAGGTGAGCTTTTAATTTCTTGTATTGCTTTATGGTTGTAGGGTCGACCGCCTGAGGCGGACTTCCCTTTCTTTAGCCTAAGTTATGTGGGAATTAACTTTTGTTAGGCTAGGTCAGGTGGTGGTTTTGCTTCGTTGCCCCCTCATAGTATGGTCAAATGGTCTAGTCACATTGTGGTCACGCCCCCGTTGACAGATCATCTAGAACTCACCAGCTACATAGGTCACTACCTTGCTGGAGACTCTAGTAAAGCAGAAGTAGACTTGGGTGACAGTAATCACGAAGTCAGCTATGCTAACAGGTAAGGAACCAAGATGTCAATCATCTGCATGTATATGTTTCCTAAAATCCTATTTTGTCTCTCCCTACCTCCAAAGGTGGGATTCAGCTATATATATATCTGACAGGTAAGCTTCATGAACAAAATGATATTGTTAAGATACAATAAAGTTTGTTCATACTTACCTGGCAGATATATATAATCAAAGTGCCCACCCACCTCCCCTCAGGAGACAGTGGCACTAGAAAATATGAATAGAAAATGGGAATGGTTCCTGATACCCGCCTCCCAGCGGCGGGAATGGGTACTAACCACCTGACTCCCACTACGTGTGTCGTAAGTTTTGAAGTTCTGTTGGACTTCGGAAAATACAGCTATATATATATCTGCCAGGTAAGTATGAATAAACTTTATTGTATCATAACAATATCATTTTTCCTAATTATACAAACCTGAGGTCCTTTGCATATAGTCCCACTTCATGCCATCCCACACTCTGTTTTCCTGGGCCTAAAGCAAAGTGAATCTTTACCTCTCTGTCGGGCGGGACTCCTGACTACCAGACATCCAGTTAACTATCGAACCCCTTTTTCTAAGCTTACGACCGGTTCAGCTTGGCGCTGATTACCTTCCTATTGTTAAAGGACCTCAGGTTTATATAGTTAGGAAAAATAAAATTTTCGACAAATTGTGATTTCTTCGTCTACGAGTGAGGAGCAACACGCCCAAGTTCCTGAGTTTTGGCGTTGCAGAGAGTGGCAGCTTCGTCCTCTGCATCGAGTTGCGAGCGTGTTACAATCTCCCTCGTTTGTGCACATGTTGCAGGTGCTTCCACTTCTCCTTCTCCAGAGCCTATTCATTGCTGTAAGGATCTCAAGGTGCCTGTCAAGAGGTCGAAGGTGTGAGTGTGGAGTTGGTGCAGCAGGAGTGTTTGCCTGCCCTTCTCCCTGGTACATCCAGGAGTTCAGCTCAGAGGGATTCTCATTCTATCTCGAGTGTTCGGGATTCCTCACCGGCACACGTTCGTATGTCTGCCACGCCGTTGCCCGTTCGCGGCCATGTTAGAGTCATCTGTTGGGAGAGTGCCTAGTGATGTCCCTAGTGTTGTGAATGGTTCGTCGCGGGAGTTGGCACTTGGATCCAGCCCAGACAGGTTAGTTGGTGTTTCGGGCTGTTTGGCTGCTGGTTCTTCCATTAATTTAAACGAGGAAGGCGCTTTGGATAAGCCTACACCCCCTTCTTGTCATCGGTCTCCGTTGCCGGAGCAGGAGGAGGGAGACATGCAAGAGTTTTTGTCTCCTTTTACAGAAGTTGTCTACTTCATTCATGGATTCAACAATTTGGAGAGTAGGACTCAGACTCAGTTGTCTTACACTCCTTCCTACTTGGAAGCCTTGCTGGGAGCTACACAGGATCCCAAGTCATCGTTTTAACTTCCCTTGTCGGGGCACGTCCAGTAGGTCTTGCATAAGGTTAGCGCCTCTATTTCAGATTGGGACGGTTTGCTTCACTCTAGGGGCTCTGCCAAGTTGCTACCCCCAACTCTCACGAGGCATAGGAAGTACTGTGGTATAAACTCTGCTTGCTTTGTTGATGTTGCGTCATCTTAACCCGGGCGTCATTCGTCTGAAGCCGGGATTGACTTTGGAGCAGGTGAGGTCGGTGGCTTCATCCTTGTCTCCACAGGATGCCTCAGCGTTGGAGTCTACTGCAGCCTCCATGTTGCAGACGGTTTCTTGGCTGGATTTCTGGTCTACAATCATTGCCAAGATAGTGTCTGACAGGTCCCCTGAAGGGGTGGTGAGTGCTTCCTCTCTTGCCAGTTTGTTGCAGTCGGGAGGCAAGGCGTTTTTGTATATGGCTCTCGGTGTTAATTTATGGGCTAACCTTCTCCTGATTAGAAGAGACGTGGCCTTATCCAAAATGAAAGTTCAGTTGACCTTGAGTCCTTGCTGGCATTGAGGAATCCTCCTCCTCCTCCTCCTCCTCCTCCTCCTCCTCCTCCTCCTCTCCCAGCAGCAGTCAAGAAGATCGTCACCTGGTAGGCCGTTGAGGAGTTCGGTTTTTGGTAGGGCCTGCCTGTTCGTCCCAGCCTAGGTCAGAGGACCAACGTCCCTTTTGCTCCCGTTCCTTTAAGCTGAGAAGGGCCCCCAGGGGCAGAGGTAAAGGGGGTTGTTGGTAGGTTAGGCACCTATCCCTCTCCTGTGCCACGGGTGGAGGACTGTCTGGCGTGCTGTTAGGCCAAGTGGCAGAGTTATGGGGCGGAGAAGTAGGGGGTAGATGTCCTTTGGGTGGGGTATCTACTGCTATTCGACTTCTCTTCTCTCTTGGACAAGCCGCAGCACAGGAGGGCATATCCTCCAGATTCTATGAAGTTCTGGGCTCTTCGGGAGGAAGTGCAGAAGATGCTGGACGAGGATGCAATAGAGGAAGTGGTGCGTCTGTCTCCAGGGTTTTACAGTCACATCTTGGTGCCCAAGGCATTGGGAGGTTGGAGACCTGTGATCGACTTATCTACCTTGAATCACTTCATCAGGAAGACACGGTTCAAGATGGACCCCGTGTTCAGCAGTGGCAGCTGTGAGGGAAGGTGACTTAATGCTGTCGATAGACTTGAGGGACGCATACTTCCAGATCCCTATTCATCCGATGTCCCGGAAGTTCCTTCACTTCTCTCTCAGAGTCTCTCTCGGAGACAAGGTCTTCGAGTTCCAAGTCCTGTGCTTCGAGCTGACCACAGCCCCTCAAATGTTCACAACGGTCTTCTCTCCCATCCCAAGTTGAGCCCATGCTCAGGGGATCCATTTGCTGAGGTACCTCGAAGATTGGTTGGTCTTGGCAGGTTCCAGGGAAAAGCTGCTGCAGGACAGAGATCGTCTGCTTCGGTTTTGCTGGAACTGGGCCTCGTAGTCAACCAGGAAAAGTCAAACCTTGTACCCAGTCAAAGGATTCTTTACCTGGGCATGGTCATCGATACGGCGGCTGCAAGAGTTTTCCCATCGAATCAGAGGTTGGAGAAGTTGCGAGTGGTGGCGCACAACTTCCTGTTGGAACCACATTAGTCAGCTCATCAGTGGCAGGTTCTTCTCAGAATTTTGTCTTACTTGGAGAAGCTGGTCCCTCATGGGTGTCTTCATCTTCGGTCTCTACAATAGAGACTGGGGGATTCTGGTCTGTGGCGGGGGGCTCACCCCTATTTAAGGTTCCTCTGTCTCTGGAAGTGAGAGAAGACCTTCGTTGGTGGTTGGACGACCGAAATCTTTTGAAAGGTGTCCCCTGCTTTCTCTCCCACTGAACTTTCGTCTGTTTTCAGAAGAAAGTTCAGGTTGGGGGCGCTCATTTAGGCAGCCTCATTGCCTCAGGCATTTGGAGTTTGGAGGACAAACAGCAGCAAAACAATGTCTTGGAGTTGAAGGCAGCCTTCCTGGGTCTGAAGGAGTTTCAGGAGAAAGTAGAGGGTCATTCTGTCATTCTCATGTTGGACAACACCACAGTGGTCACCTATTTGAACAAGCAGGGAGGCCTAGTTTCATGTCAACTTCACACCTTGATCGTCGAGATCCAGTGGATGGTCAGCAATTCAGTAGAGCTCTCAGCCAGGTATATCTCAGGCAAATGAAATGTGGTCGCAGACAAACTCAATCATCTTGATCAGATCCTAGGCACAGAGTGTTCCCTTCATTAGCTATTAGCAGACAGGCTCTTCCAGGTCTGGGCGAGACCCAAGCTGAACCTTTTTGCAACTTGGTTCAACAGGAAACTGGAGATATTCTGTTCAGTGGTTCCAGATCTGCTAGCGTTAGTAGAGGACGCTTCCAACATCCCTGGAACAACCTGGAGGTGTATGCTTTCCCTCTGTTTTGTTTGATCCATCGAGTTCTGAACAGGCTAGTGAGTTAGGAGGCTCTCAGGATGACTTTGGTAGCCCCTCTGTGGCCTCAGGCAGAATGGTTTCCATATCTGCTGTCATTGTTGTAGGAGGTTCCAAGAGAAATTCTCCCTTGGTGACATCTGTGCCAGCCACATGCAGAAAGGTTCCACCAGTCGGTAGAATCCCTGTCTCTTCACATTTGGAAGCTATCAATTATCTCCTTCGAGCAAGAGGCCTTTCTCAGAGAACAGCAGGGCATATGTCTAGCAGTCTCAGAAGGTTGACCTCTGCAGTTTACCAAGGCAAATGGGCAGTCTACTGTGATTGTTGTCATAAATGGGGTTTTTCTCCACTCGCTAC
Organism: Macrobrachium nipponense; assembly: GCF_015104395.2. Taxonomy (NCBI): domain Eukaryota; kingdom Metazoa; phylum Arthropoda; class Malacostraca; order Decapoda; family Palaemonidae; genus Macrobrachium; species Macrobrachium nipponense. Next base: position 80,841,130 of record NC_061108.1, read on the forward strand.
CTCTATTCAGCGCTTAGCAGACTTTTTAACCTTCCTCAGAGATAGGCTACAGGCTGGCCCTGAGTTTAGAGTTATGCCTTAGAGGTATCGACATCTCCTTGTCCTGGGAACTTTCCTTGCTAGTTAAGGGGTTTGAGCAATCGAGTTCTCCTAGGGAGCTCAAGCTTCCGACGTGGGATGTTTCCTTGGGACTGAGAAGCTTCACTAAGGGTCCATATGAGCCATTGCGTTGCTCATCTGATAGGAACTTGACGCTCAAGACGGTTTTCCTCCTGGCCTTGGCATCTTTGAAGAGAGTGGGAGACTCCACGGTCTGAGCCATGATGTGAAGCACACCAGGGGTTGTGGGTCGGTGTCCTTCGAATTTGTCCCGGGATTCGTAGCCAAGACCCAATTCACTTCCTTTTCCATTCCATCACTGAATGACTTTGTGGGTGGTGATGCTCAAGAGCTTTTGTTGTGTCCTGTCCGGGCCCTGTGTTGCTATCTTAACCCTCTTACGCCGAAGCCCTAAAAACCAAAACGTCTCCCATATGCCGAGGCGGGTTTGGAGTGAGCGCGGTAGCGGAAAAAATAATTTTTTCAAAAAATCACAGCACGCTTAGTTTTCAAGATTAAGAGTTAATTTTTTGGCTCCTTTTTTTGTTATTGCCTGAAGTTTAGTATGCAACCATCAGAAATGAAAAAAAATATCATTATCATATATAAATAATGCGATACATGGTAGCGACATAAAAAAAAATTCATACATAATTGTATTCAAATCGAGCTGTGCAAAAAACGGTTATAGCTAACGAGTTACTTTTTTTATTGTTGTATTTTACACTAAATTGCAATAATTTTGATATATAACACATTGTAAAAGGATCAAAGCAACACAGAAAAAATATTATCACAAAATGATGCATGAATTCGTAATGCGCGGACGTAAAATTTTTTTTTTTCAGAAATTCACCATAAATCTAAATATTGTTCTAGAGACTTCCAATTTGTTTCAAAATGAAGAAAAATGATTGAATATTACGATACTGTAAGAGTTTAGCTTAGAATTGCAGTTTTCGACCATTTCGGACGAGTTAAAGTTGACCGAAGGTCGAAATTTTTATATATATATTTTTTTATATGCAAATATTGCAAAAATGAGAAAAGCTACAACCTTCACATATTTTTGTTTGTATTTTTCATGAATTTGCGCACATTTTCATATATGAAACTCTATAAAACGCCTAATATGAAATGGAGCAAATATTAGGAGAATGAGACGTTCACCTTTTGGAGATTTGCGGCCGCGAATCAGCGCGCAGAGGGAAAGAAAGTTTTTTTTAAATTCACCATAAATCTAAATATTGTGTTAGACACTTCGAATTTGTTTCAAAATTAAGATAAATGACTGTATATATTACTAGACTGTAAGAGTTTTAGCTTACAATTGCATTTTTCGACTATTTCGGTAGAGTCAAAGTTGACCGAACGTAGTTTTTTTTCTATTTATCGTGATTTATATGCAAATATTTCGAAAAAGAGAAAAGCTACAACCTTCAATCATTTTTAGTTGTATTATGCATGAAATTGTGCACATTTTCATATATAAAACTTTATGTAACGGCTACTTTTAAATGGTGCAAGCATTTCGACAATCGCAAGAAAAAATTCTGATTTTTTTGGAAGAGTTACCGCGCGGACATAAGGAAAATTTTTTTTTTTTTTTATAAATTCACCATAAATCAAAATATTGTGCTAGAGACTTCCAATTCGTTGCAAAATTAAGGTAAATGATTGAATATTACTAGAATATAAGAGTTTTAGCTTACAACTGTGTTTTTCGACCATTTCGGTAGAGTCAAAGTTGACCGAAGGTTGAAATTTTTGCACTTATCGTTATTTATATGAAAATATTTCAACACTGATAAAAGCTACAACCATGGGTAGTGTTTAGTTGTATTGTGCATGAAATTGCGCACATTTCTGATTTTTTTTTTGGAAGAGTTACCGCGCTGACGTAAGGAAAATGTTTTTTTTGTACATGAACTTTCCTGTCAGATATATACTTAGCTATACGTCTCTGACGTCACGACAGAATTCAAAACTCGCGGCACACGCGACAGGTAGGTCAGGTGATCTACCTTACCCGCCGCTGGGTGGCGGATGTAAGAACCAATCTCCCTTTCCAGCCAGAATTTTTCTGTCGCCGGTGACGACTACACCTGTGGTTGTTACCTCCTGACAGCTTTATTCATTTCTCGTTGCCGTGGATTTATTTGGACTGACTTTCGGTGAAGTACCTGATCTTGTTGGCTTGGCATACGCATTTGTGGATTGTTTTTGGATATTGATTTGGATTTTTCTTTGATTTCGAGATGTCTGAGTTAGAGGTTAGAAAAAAAAAATATCTTCTATGTTTAGATGTGTGCGTTATGGATGAATGCAAGGTGAGACTACCGAAAGCTACGGTAGATCCTCACACAGTTTGCTTTAAATGTAGAGGTAAAGAATGTTCTTTTGTTTTGTTAACCCGTGTAATGAGTGTGAGAAGTTGGATGAGGGTGAATGGAAGGCTCTTTCTTCCTACTTGAGGAAGTTAGAGAAAGACAGGGTGAGAAAGGCTTCGTCTAGGAGTTCTAGTAAGTCTCGTATTAGCGAGGTAGAAGAAAATCCTGTTGTAGCATTAGAACCTTCTCCAGTTTCAGCTCCTGCGCCCTGCATCGAACCTAAGGATACGACTACGGAAGTGGCAACCATGAGAGCCACGATCCTTAGCATGGAAAAGAAGATTCGTTCGTTGCAAGGTAAGAGTAGTGAAGGTGAATTGTGCAGTGACCCCAGTGCAGTGGAGGGTGCGTCTGATCGGCTCCTTAATGCTTCCAGGCCTAGACCTCTTCCAGACTCCCAGTCCCAGTGGAGGAGGAAAGTCAAAAGCCGCAGGAAGGTTAGGGAGAACTCCCACCGATCAGGCGTCCCCTCGGTAGATCCTGATGCTCGTACCCAGGCTGCCCTTGTTCGCGCGAAGAAGGAGGTATTGCGCCAATGCTTCTCTTCGTCTTCCTCACCTTCGCCTAGAAGAGGATGGAGCGCCTCGGATTCTTCGCGACCGCTGAAGAGAGCCTGGAAGGCGCCTGGCTCCTTTCCTTCCAGCCCGGAAGTTTTTCCAGAAGAGCCGGAAGTAGAGATCAAGAAACCCAGGAGGGAGCAGGAGTTCTCGCCTCATAGTAGGCTTCGAGCCTCTTCTCCGGTGGAGGATTTTACAAGATCTCCAGCTCGAATTCTTGCTGGACTGCAAGCGCAGATTTCGGCGCTGGCGGGCTCCTTGGCAGGAGGAACGCGTCGGAAAGACGTCTCTCTCCCTGTCAAGAAGTCTAGGATTCCTTCGCCTGTGTTACCGTCTCAGTCAGAGTCGGTTCTCTCCCCTTTATCAGCGGATGGAAGGAGGCGCTCTTCCCTCGGCAGGCGCTTGTCGTCTTCCAGGCGTCAATCGCCCAAGAAGCTTTCTCCTGGTGACTACATCTCTCCAGTAGGAAGGGATCTAGAGCCTAGTAGGCGTTCGTCTAAAGACAGGCGTACAGCCTCGTCCTCTCGCTCTTTTACGAAGATCCTTCATTCTCCGGACAAGAGAGCCTACTCTTTGATGGATTCGTCAAGAGACAGGATCTCGCCTTATGTTAGGCGCCTTGAGCCTAGTAGGCGCTACTCCCCAAGTAGACGCTCTCCCGCTCCCAGGCGTGGTGCGGAGGATAGGCGCTTTTCTCCTGATAGGCGCGGCTCTCCTTTTAGCCGCTCGGTTCAGGACAGGCGTGTAGAGCCTGAAAGATTTGTCTCTTCTGGGAGACTACCTTTTGAAGAGACACACAAGTCGGGAACGAAGTTTGTGGAGCATGGTAGACGCCGGTCTCCTAGTAGGCGACCTTCATCCAGGGGGGGGGGGGTCTTCGCTCTCCTGTAATAAGGTCAGGCGCCAAGAGCCTAGTAGGCGTTCGCCTCATGGTAGGCGCAGCTCGCCTGGCAGCCGCTCTCCTTTGAACAGGCGCATGGATCCTGAAAAGCGCCTTGAGCATAGTAGGCTCTCCTCTCCTAGCAGGCGCTCCCCCTTGGAAGCCCGGAATTCTAGGAGTAGGATTAAGGAGCAAAGAGCACGCACTCATCAGAGTAGGAAGGACTCATTCGAGAGGAGCTCTCCAGAAACTTTGGCTTCTCCTGATAGGCGCCAGTCTGCTACTAGACACTCTCTGGACAGGCGCATTTCTTTAGAGAAGGCTAACTGCCCTCGTAAAGAAGCGGAGGGTTCTTCAGTGGATGAAGTTGAACCTTCAGAAGAGGATTTGGTGAAGGACTCGTCAGTTTCGTCCTATAAGATCCTTACAGATCTACTTCTTCAAGAGTTTGGAGACTCCCTTACTCCCGTCGCTCCTCCGTCTCCTCTCTCTTTATTCTCTACTTCGAAGAAGACGAAAGTTTCCTCTTGTGTGAGGATGAAGCCAACCATCTCAATGAAGAAGGCTTTGAGAGGTGTTGGTGATTGGCTGCTTTCTAAGGAAGAGAAAGGGAAAACTGTGTTTTCTTTCCCTCCTTCCAAGCTTACGGGCAGACTTGGATTTTGGTACGAGTCTGGAGAACCCCTAGGTCTGGGTCTTCCTTCATCGGCAGATGCGGACTTCTCTTCTCTGGTAGATGCAGCACGACGCTCGGCTCTTTTGTCTGCTAAAACTACCTGGGCTATGAACGAGCTTGACCACCTGCTGAAGGGAATGTTTAGAGTCTTGGAAGTCTTCAACTTCCTTGACTGGTCTTTGGGTGTCTTGGCTAAGAAGACTCAGAACCCGGATGCTATTTTCGCCAGAAGATCTAAACAGTGTTCTAACGTGCATTGACAAAGCAGTTAGAGATGGATCGGAGCGAAATAGCCTCCCTATTTGGAGCAGGGATCCTTAAGAAGAGATCAGTCTTCTGCTCTTTTCTGACTAAGTCTGTTTCGCATGCCCAAAGAGCCTCTCTCCTGTATTCGCAGCTCTCGCCTCTGCTATTTCCGAAGAAGATAATCCAGGACATCTCAGGATCTATCTCTGCGAAGGCGACTCAGGACATGCTCGCGCAGTCGGCACGGAAGCCTAGGACCTCCTTCCACCTTACAAGAAGACGAAGAAGGAGACTCCAGCTAGACAGGAGCCCTTTCGAGGGGGCCCCCCCCCTTCTAGAGCCTCTACTCGAGAGGTAATAGACCTTTCAAGAGAGGTAGATCCTTCTCACGCTCTGTCAGAGCTAAGAAGTAGGGAAGTAGTCCTCCAAACACCAGTAGGTGCCAGACTTCTAAGATTCTCGGAAGCCTGGGCAAAGAGAGGAGCGGACAACTGGTCCCTCTCAATTATAAGGAAAGGATATCTGATTCCTTTTACGGAAAGACCACCGTTGACACGACTCTGAGGGAGTTGGTGGCCAGGTACAGGGATCCATCATGAGCCTTGCGTTAACACAAGCAGTGGAACAAATGTATTCGAGAGAGGGCTTAGAGCTAGTGAGCGACCCTTGCCAACAGAGGGCTTTTAGCAAGTGAACCGCCTTTTTCTAGTTCCAAAAGCCTCAGGAGGATGGAGACCGGTTCTGGATGTAAGCGCCCTGAATATCTTTGTAAAGAAAAGAGGAAGTTCGCCATGGAGAACGACATCCTCAGTGTTGGCGGCCCTTCGGCCAGGGGACTGGATGGTGTCCTAGATCTTCAGGACGCTTACTTCCATGTGCCTATCCATCCTTCGTCAAGGAAATACCTCAGGTTCATGATGGGAGGAAGGATATTCCAGTTCAGGGCCTTGTGCTTCGGCCTTTCAACAGCCCCTCAGGTCTTTACAGGCCTAATGAAAATGTAGCAAGATGGCTACATTTGGAGGGAGTCAGAGTGTCCCTTTACTTGGACGACTGGCTGATCAGAGCCAAGTCTCAGGAAAGATGTTTGGAGGACCTACAAAAGACCCTTTTCATGGCAAGTTCTCTGGGACTTTTGGTGAACTTTCAAAAGTCTCAGTTGATCCCCAGTCAAGATCGTATCTATCTGGGGTTATTCGGATGGCTTCTCTGGATTTTCGGCTTTTCCGTCTCCAGAACGGATAGCCCGAGGGTCAGAGAAAGTCAAAGCCTCCTAGAGAAAGAAGTATGCACAGCGAGGGAGTGGATGAGTTTGTTGGGGACACTCTCCTCGTTGGAGCAATTCCTTTCTCTAGGAAGGTTGCACCTCAGACCTCTCCAGTTCTTTCTTCATCGAAACTGGAGGTGTCGTTCACAAAACCTAGAGTTCTTCGAGATCTCAAGGGAAATCAAGAAGGACCTCTCTTGGTGGGCCAACCCTCTCAGGTTTGCAGAAGGGATGTCCCTTCACATTCCGAACCCCAACCAAGTGTTGTATTCCGACGCCTCGGAAACAGGTTGGGGAGCGACGCTCGGTTCAAGAGAAGTGTCAGGCACCTGGAACAAGGAACAGGTGACCTGGCACATCAACAAGAAGGAGCTGATGGCGGTTTGGCTAGCTTTGAAAGCTTTCGAGCCCCACGTCCTAGCTTCAGCAGTACAGATCAACTCGGACAACACCACGGCCCTGGCTTACATCAGGAAGCCAGGGGGAGGGGGGGACTCACTCTTTCTCCCTGTACGGAGGACAGCCAAAAGAACTTCTGCTTTGGGCAGAGCAAAGGAAGATTTGTCTCCTTACCAGGTTCGTACAGGGAGAAAAGAACGTCAGAGCAGACCTCCTAAGCAGGAAAGATCAAGTCCTGCCTGCAGAGTGGACTCTTCACGAAGATTTTTGCCAGGACCTGTGGAAGCTTTGGGCAAGGCCTCATATAGACCTCTTCGCCACAGCCAAGAATGCGAGGATAGCCAACTACTGCTCTCCGATATCGGACCCAAGGCAGTGTCGATAGACGCGTTCCTACTAGATTGGAAGGGTCTAGACATGTATGCTTTTCCTCCATTCAAGATACTGGGAGAGACTCTAAAGAAATTTGCAGAATCGGAGGCAGCAAGGATGACGCTGGTAGCCCCGTTCTGGCCCGCACAAGTATGGTTCACAGAGGTACTGGAATGGTTAGTAGATCTTCGAGAACATTACCACAGAGGATCGCATCTGCTCAGACAACCCCACTTCGAGAGGTATCACAAAAACCTCCCCGCTCTAGATCTGACTGGCTTCAGACTGTCAAAAGTTTGGTCAGAACGAGAGGCTTTTCTGCAAGAGTTGCAACGGCTATCGCAGCAGCAAGAAGGCCTTCTACCCTTAGAGTCTACCAATCGAAGTGGGACGTCTTTCGGCGATGGTGTAGGAACCATCACTTTTCCTCTTCCAGTACCTCGGTGACCCAAATAGCAGACTTCCTACTTTTCCTTAGGGAAGAAAGTGGATTGGCGGTATCAACCATTAAAGGCTATCGTAGCATGCTATCTGCAGTGTTTAGGCACAGAAACTTAAACATTTCAGAAGATAAGGACCTTCATGATCTAATAAGATCGTTTGAAACATCCAAGAAGGTTTCTCCAGGGGTTCCGAGTTGGAATCTGGATGTAGTGCTACGCTACCTGAGGTCCAATAAGTTCGAACCGCCTCAGTCTGCATCGTTTAGAGACCTCACGAAGAAGACAATTTTCCTCATGGCATTGGCTTCCGCAAAGAGGGTTAGTGAACTCCATGCACTAGAAGGAAATGTGGGATTCAGAGGAGATGCAGCTATCTGTTCGTTCCTTCCTTCGTTCTTAGCCAAGAACGAGAACCCCTCAAATCCTTGGCCTAGGAGCTTTGAAGTACAAGGATTGTCTGCATTAGTAGGCGAGGAAGCAGAGAGGTCGCTAGAAGTTTGAAATTCTATCTTCAGAGAAAGAAAAAACTTAAGGGCAATGATGTCAACCTTTGGTGCTCTGTAAGAGATCCAAGGAGGACTCTTTCGAAGAATGCGCTGTCTTTCTTTATCAGAAGCCTGGTGAAAGAAGCGCATGCGATATGTGAGGAAAGTCAATTCAAAGTTCTTAAGGTCAAAGCTCATGAGGTAAGAGCTATTGCCACGTCATTGACTTTTAACAAAAACATATCCCTGAGTAATATTATGAAGGCAACATTCTGGCGTTGCAACTCAGTCTTTGCAAACCACTATCTGAGAGACGTCAAAATTACGTATGAGAAGTGCTTCGGGTTAGGCCCGTACGTATCGGCGGATTCGGTGCTGGGGCAGGGAGCTGAGACATATCCTTAGTAGTATATAGTTTTCCCCTTGTTAGGTTGTAAGTTTTTGGTTGTTTGAAAGAACATGCGGGTAGGCATGTTTTTCATTTCGTAGTCTAACAATGATTAGATTGGTTAGGTGATCGGTTTATGTTTGAGCTCCATTTTGCAAATGACAGTGGTTTAGGTTCTGTAATAGAAGTGGGCGAATCCCCGTTGACAGATCCTGCTCGGATTCTATCAAGTAAGCGGATAACCAAATCCCTTTGATAGACCCAAAGAGTCTGTCAGCTGTAGGTCACGCCCTCGCTGAAGCTCTTAAGGCAACGCAGACTCATAGACAGTAACTACGAAGTCTTCTGCCTAAACAGGTAAGAACCAAGGTTGTATTTACATCCTACAACTAGTGTTGGTTTTCCCCTTTTTTCCATATTTATATTGCTGTCTCTTTCCCTCCACCAAGGGTGTCAATCAGCTAAGTATATATCTGACAGGAAAGTTCATGTACAAAAATGTTATTGTTAGTATACAATAAGGTTTTGTACATACTTACCTGGCAGATATATACGATTGATGGCCCGCCCAGCCTCCCCTCAGGAGACCGGTGGAAGGAAAAATTCTGGCTGGAAAGGGAGATTGGTTCTTACATCCGCCACCCAGCGGCGGGTAAGGTAGATCACCTGACCTACCTGTCGCGTGTGCCGCGAGTTTTGAATTCTGTCGTGACGTCAGAGACGTATAGCTAAGTATATATCTGCCAGGTAAGTATGTACAAAACCTTATTGTATACTAACAATAACATTTTTTTTTTTTTTTTTATAAATTCACCCTAAATCGAAATATTGTGCTAGAGACTTCCAATTTGTTGCAAAATTAAGGTAAATGATTGAATATTACTAGAATATAAGAGTTTTAGCTTACAACTGTGTTTTTCGACCATTTCGGTAGTCAAAGTTGACCGAAGGTTGAAATTTTTGCACTTATCGTTATTTATATGAAAATATTTCAACACTGATAAAAGGTACAACCATGGATTGTTTTTAGTTGTATTGTGCATGATATTGCGCACATTTCCATATGTAAAAATTTATGTAACGACAAATTTAAAATGGTGCAAACATTAGGACAATCGCACGAAAAAAATTTATCGGAAGAGTTACCGCGTGGACGTAAGGAAAAAGTTTTTTCATAAATTCACCATAAATCGAAATATTGTGCTAGAGATGTCCAATTTGTTTCAAAATGAAGGCAAATGATTGAATATTACTAGAATATAAGAGATTTAACTTACAATTTCGTTTTTCAACCATTTCGGTAGTCAAAGTTGACCGAAGGTTGAAATTTTGGCACTTATCATTATATATATGAAAATATTTCAAAATTGATAAAAGCTAGAATCATGAGTATTTTTTTTTTGTATTCTACATTAAATTGCGCACATTTTCATATATAATACTTCATGTAACGGATAATTTAAAACGGTGCAAAAATTATGTCAAAGTGACGAAATAATTTTTGAGATATGTCACTGATACTTTTTAGTGCGATAAGAAAGAAATTCGCGCTTGCACGCCTGCGTAACAATAGTAAACAAAACAACGCCTTGATCCGAGAACTCCCAGCATCCCCCAAGGCGTGTGATTCAAAAGTTTTCGTCTGGTAGGCCTATAAGTATTTTTCCGCCGCAAATTTTAGAAAAAACTTTTTTGAGTCGACGTATAATACGTCCAATTGGCATATGGGAGACATTTTGACTCGACGTTTAATACACCCAATCGGCTTCAGAGGGTCAAAAGGACACGGCACCTTAGGCCAGACTGCCACAAATCTATGAACATGTTTTCCTTGGGTCCTGTGGTGGCTACCCAGCAGATTATGTAACTCATCATTGCCCTTAACAGGGCACTTTTGTATCTTACCTAAGATGATTGTGTGGATGAGACAATGAGTGAGTTGGCTGGTCTCTCCTTCTCTTGTACCTTTCCTTCTTCCTCCAGGTGGGTTAGGAATAGACATGTCATTCGCTGGACTGGTATGATACATGTGAGTAAGGTAGTCATACTGATAGTGTGGTCGATTGGCTTACAAATATCCAATCCTCTATTCGGTAGCATATGCTCCGCTCCTTGGTAAGGGGGAGTTGGGAGTGGTAACAAACCCTGGTGTGTTGGTTTGTTATTGGACAGTCAAAGTTTCTCTTTGGTTCCCTATAGTACAATGATTCTCTTATATGTCATTGTACATGGCTCAGAGTCTGGGCGTTTAGATATCAATTTATCTAGCTTCTCACGGGCTTCAGTCCCTCTCCAGAAATCATTTATTTCTGGAGCTCGACTGGTGAGTAGGCCCCCAGCTGGTTTAGGATGTCTTGTACCTCCCTCCAAGTATAAGTCTATCCTATTGTTAAGACCGAAGGTTTGTTCGCATATGAACAAATGACAAATTTTCTAAGACAATTTGTATTTTCCATAGCTACAAACCTGAGGTCTTAACATTGTGCTGCCCACCTATAGCTGCCCCTCTGTCTGCTAAGACATCCTGAGTTGGGAAAGACTGACGCGGTGGCATAGATGCGTGGTCCTTGACCACTCTTCACCCGATATACACACACTGTGCCAGATCTCACAAGATTCCTTGCTTTCATTTGTGAGTTAACTGGATCCAGCTAGTTGCTAGAAATTATCCTATTGTTAAGACCTCAGGTTTGTAGCAAAGAAAAATGCAAATTGTTTTAGAAAATTTGTCATGCTTCTGTTAATAGTGGTTTTAGTTTATTGGCACACCCTTGGGAACAAAACCTCCTCCAATAACCGGGGAATGCCTGTAGTCTTTTATGTTGTGTAGTTAGAGAGCTGTACTTCATATAGTAAATACCCTGAAAAGTGGATATTTAATGGGGCAATGTTATTTTTCTATATGGATATTTCATAAAACATTAGTTTTAAATTCCATAGAGACCACTTGAAGGAGAGACCTTACGGTCTGTTGAATTCATAATACGTATCTGTACAGGCAGTCCCTGGTTAACCTGCTTATTTGTGCTGTTAACTAGAGATCGTCGCTGTTAACCGGAGATCAGTGCTGCTAACCAGATATCAGCGCAGAAAATCCTGTTAACAGCGTCGCTAGACAAGTGCCATAAATCCAGATAGCCTTTAACTGGAGGCTGCCTGTATGTAATAAAAAATTGTCAGAACTCTCATTTTTTTCTTGATATTAAAACTTGAAATTATTTTGCAGTTTGATGAAGATGCAGAGGAAGCTGCAACGCAAGGAAGAAAAATAGCTCAGTTAGATGGTTTGGAAGCTGCGTGGAGGGCTGATCAAGAAGCCTTAGGTGAAGCATCGCATTATGCAAGTTCATATTTTTCATGGCTAAGCTATGGCACATCGTTCATGACCAACATTATTGAGAATATTCAGGTAAGCATGTCATAGTTCCCAGCTGCATTAGTGTTGCAAATTAGGTAAGGGTAAATGGGATTTTAGAATGTTCTAATCTGAGGGTACAAGGACAGAATAGGGGAAAGCATACTGGCAGTGAGTGAGTGTTTGATAAATAGATTAGAAAGCAATAAGATGAAAAATGAATCAGAGAAGTCACTTTGTAGAAATTCATATCCGGGGCACTGAGAAATATACCCTTCTGTAGGATATTGCCTACCCACTTGGAAGCCCCAGTTAAATCTTATTGGAAGGTCTTTGTTGGTGTGGCCTTAAGAAGTGATTAAGGCAAGGGTTTGTATATAAAGTGCAACCAGTTACTGTTAATACTAATTTGTTACTATGAATGAATTTTTTTAGATAAGGCCGGCATCTTAAATGCATTTTGGTTCCATTTGGAATTCATTTGTTATTGGTATGTTGTGCTCTGTCAGATGTTTATGATAGGAAAACTTTAATTTCTTCACGATAAAAAATTTAAATTAGAAACCAAAGTAATTTTTCTCATGCAGTTTTATTTGTTTACTGAAAATAGAAATACCTTATTTTTTCCTTTTTTAGTTGAAAATCCGGGATGTACATCTGAGGTATGAGGACAACCAAAGTATTATGGGGCAAACATTTGCATTTGGTTTAACAGTAGACTCCCTAGCTCTTCAAAGCTCAGACGACCACTGGATTCCAAGGTAATGATATACCGAGTGTTATACAGTAGTTTTGTAGTTCTTTTTGAATGAAGAATCAGGCAAGAAATGAAAGCTGAAGAGTGTTTCCTTTTCATGGAGAGCAAGCTGTAAATCCGTCTGAATGTTAGGACAATGTATAGCATTAAGATATTTTTGGGAAAGGCTAGAAATATTTTTATTAGGAATAATCAAGAGGATATATATACTTATACTACAGCAAATTATAAATTCATTAAATTCAGCCATTATAAATAGATTTCAAAGGAAAGCTAGAAAGGATGAATACACTTGTTTCTTCATACCAACACTTTTCATGCTTTACAGTTTTGCCTGTTTAATTAGTACAGGCAGTCCCCGGTTATTGACAGAGTTGGTCAATGGAGAATCAGTTTTATGGTGCTTGTCTATCACCATAAAATGGGCGATTTATGGCGCCATAACATGCCGAGTTCGAGTTATTGGTGCCATAAGGTGCCAATAATAGTTATGGCACCATAACATAACTAAAGGAGGTGCCATTAACAGGATGTTGGTGCCATAAGTGTCATAAATCACCAAGTTTCGGTTAATGGTGGTTTTGGCTTATCAGCACCCTGCCTATACAGAACCCCCACCGATAACAAGGGACTGCCTGTATAACGTTTTGGAGGGCTAATTATCAATGCAGTTTGATGCAAATAATTCATTATGAAGGAAAACTTTTACCAGGCATCTATAGCTTGCAAGTGGTGCGATTTGTCAATTACCATTTTGAATGCTTTTATGTTTGTAATCAGGCACTCAGTCTTGTATACTACTTGTTACCATATATTAAACAATGAAATAAACAGATATTTTTCATGATGTATTTATAACTTATGAACTGTTGTTTCTGGGTTGATGGTAGTTGTATGAATTTCAAAACTAGGCCTTGATAAGTATGAGTATCATGACTACTACTGTTATTATTGTGTAGTACCTGATCTGTAGGAGGGTACAGCATTCCTTCAGATAGACATAACTGAATCTTAATGTGAAAGGTCTCTTGTACGTATATTGATGTTGTTCATATGCAAACAAACCTTCGGTCTTAACAATAGGATAATTTCTAGCGCCTGGCTGAATCCAGTTAAAACTCAGATGAAAGCAAGGAATCTTGTGAGATCTGGCAACGTGTGCGTATGTCGGGTGAAGAGTGGTCACAGACCATGCACCTACACCACTGACTGTGTCAATCTTTCTTAACTGCCTAGCAAGAGTTGTGGTTGACCTCTCTCAGCCTTTACCCGGTTCTTTGCCTGTTTTGATTGTGTTTAGTGTGTGAGTGTGTGTGTGTGTGGCTGTTATGGCTTCTTCTGCTCCTTTTCGGCCTCGTCAACATGTGCCCCGGAACTCCAGGTTTTCCATGTTCACATTTTTTGGCTTTGGCTGCAACCGACCCCCACATCACGTGTAGTAGGTGCCGCTCTAATGTTTCTACAATAACGAATCCTTGCACGGAATTCCGTGCGTGGCCTAAAGAGTAGTGGAAGTTGTTTTATAGCAAGAGAGAGCATCAGAGGGTTTCTACTCTTCCTTCATGGGAAGGTTTTTCTTCACCTCTTCCTGATGCTTCGTCTCCTGCTGCGTTCACACCCCATAGTAGTGTTGGGCCTTTGTCCCCTTCCTTTTCTTCCATCGATTCATTGTTGGAAGTATTGGGAGACCCTCAGGCTAATTTTTGTAATATTGCCCCTTCTTCTTCTGGAGTTAATTTGATTCTCGGGTGGGAGGAGGCTTTTTCATCATTCTCCTTTATTCCAGAGTCGGAGGTGTCCAAGATGGCGGCGATTTGGAAGACACTCGGGCTAGGGGGTCCCCTGTCCTTGGAGGGGTTGCTGCTACACTTCATGGATGCACGCTACCCCCCTCCTCATGCTGGCCAAGCCCTCCCCCCTCCTCCCGGCCTTGTCTTCGTGGGTAGCCAAGGTCAGCCATTTTGTATTGCTCCGCCAGTGACTGTTGCCTCTTCTTCGAGTTGGAGGGAAGCCGCGGCGTCAGCCCCGCTAATGATGTCACGGGGTCAGTCATTTTGTATTCCTCCGCCAGTGGCGTCTGCTTCTCGTTCGGATTGAAGGGAAGCTGTGACGTCACTCCCAGTCGTCTCCTCTGCTCTGCCTCACTCACCCATGACGTCATCTCAGCCACCTAGTTTCCCTTCCATGTCGTCGGAGCCTTCTCTTGCTGATCCGTCTGAGGCTTTATGCCAGGTGGTTCTTAAGAGGTTGGACTCTGTTTTGGATGATAATTTGGCTGCCATGTCGGCTGGGAGGACTGGAAGGAAACGTGTTGCATCGTCTACTCCTCCTGGGAAGAGATCGTGTAAGGAACCAGTGCTGTCTTCCTCCCCTTCTTCCCCCTCTCTGCCGTGTTGGCGTATCAAGCTTTGGAAGGCTATGGACTTTGCTCTTTCTTCGCCTGCGAGGGAGGAACAACGCGGCCGTGTTCTCGAGAGTGTTGGTGTTCCGGAAAGTGTTAGTGTATCTTCCCTTGTACAATCTACAGTGTATCTTCCCTTGTACAATCTACAGTAGCTGCTTCGTCCTCTGCATTGAATTGCGAGCGTGTTGCAACCTCCCCATCCTTGCACATGATGAAGGCTCTCCCACTTCTTCTCCAGGGCCTATTCGTTGCCGTAAGGATCTCAAGGCACCTGTCAAGAGGTCAAAGGTTGTGAGGGCAGAGTTGGTGCAGCAGGAATGTTTGCCTGCCCCTCACCCTGGTGCTTCCAGGAGTTCGACTGAGGGATTCTCTTTCGATCTCGAGTGTTCGGGATTCCTCTCCAACTCACGTTCGTACGTCTGCCATGCCCATACCCGTTCGCGGCCATGTTAAAGAGTCATCTGTTGGAAGAGTACGTAGTAATTATTCCTAGTGTTGTAGTTGGTTCGTTGCGGGAGCAGGAGGAGGGAGACGCAAGAGTTTTTGTCTTCCTTTTCAGACGTTGTCGATCTCATTTGTGGGTTCAACAATTTGGAAAGTAGGACTCAGGCTCGGTCGTCTTACACTCTTTCTTGCTTGGAAGCCTTGGTGTGAGCTACGCAGGATCCCAAATCATCTTTTCAACTTCCCTTGTCGGGGCATGTCCAGTCAGTCTTGCATAAGGTTAACGCCTCTGTTTCATTTCGGGATGGTTCGCTTCACTCTATGGGCTCTCCCAAACTACTACCCGTGCCTCCCATGAGACATAGGAAGTACTATGCTACAAACTGTGCCTATTTGATGTCGCGTCATCTTAACCCAGATGTCATTCATCTGAAGCTGGGATTGACTTTGGAGCAGGTGAGGTTGGTGGCTCCATCCTTGTCTCCACAGGATGCCTTAGCGTTGGAATCTATGGCAGCCTCCATGTTGCAGACGGTTTCTTGGCTGGACTTCTGGTCTGTGGTCTTTGCCAAGATAGCTTCTGACAGGTCCCCAGAAGGGTTGATGAGTGCCTCCTTGCTTGCCAGTTTTTTGTAGTCTGGAGGCAAGATGTTTTCATATAAGGCTCACCTCAGTGTTAATTTATGGGCTAACCTTCTCCTGATTAGAAGAGATGCGGCTTTATCTAGGATGGAAAGATCAGTTGACCCTGAGTCCTTGCTGGCATTGAGGAATGGGGATCTGTTGGAGTCTCCATTGTTGTTTCCTCAGACCGGCGCCGGGCTGACACCAAGGACAGACTAGTGCACCAGGCTGTGTCTAAGTTGGAGTCTCGTCCTCGGGGACATCCTCCTCCTCCTCCTCCCCCTGCCCAGCAGCAGTCAAGAAGATTGTCGCCTGGTAGGCCATCGAGGAGTTCGGTTTCGGTAGGGCCTCCCCATTCGTCTTAGCCTAGATCAGAGGACCAACGTCCCTTTCGCTCTTGTTCCTTCAAGCCAAGAAGGGGCCCAAGGGGCAGAGGTAAAGGGGGCCGCCTGTAGGTTAGACGCCTCTCCCTCTCCTGTGCCCCGGGTGGGGGGTTGCCTGGCAAGCTATTGGGCCAAGTGGTAGAGTTATGGGCCACAGAAGTGGGTGGTAGGTGTCCTTCAGGTGGGGTACCTACTGCCATTCAACTTCTCTCCTCCTCTGTCGGACAAGCCGCAGCTCAGGAGGGCATATCCTCCAGATTCTCTGAAATTCTTGGCTCTTTGGGAGGAAGTGCAGAAGATGCTGGTCAAGGATGCAATAGAGGAAGTAGTGTGTCCGTCTCTGGGGTTTTACGTACAGTCACATCTTCTTGTTGCCCAAGGTGTCGGGAGGTGGAGACCTGTGATCGACTTATCCACCTTGAATCATTTCATCAGGAAGACACGGTTCAAGATGGAGACCCCGCGTTCAGTGTTGGCAGCTGTGAGGGAAGGCAACTTCATGCTGTCGATAGACTTAAGAGACGCATACTTCCAGATCCCTATTCATCCGACGTCCAAAAATTTCCTTCACTTCTCTCTTGGGGACAAGGTCTTCGAGTTCAATGTCCTGTGCTTTGGGCTGACAACAGCCCCTCACGTGTTCAGAAGGGTCTTCTCTCTCGTATCAAGTTGGACCCATGCTCAGGGGATCCGTTTGCTGAGGTACCTCGACGATTGGTTGGTCTTGGCAGTTTCCAGGGAAATGCTGCAGGACAGCGATCATCTACTTCTGTTTTGTCTGGAACTGGGTATTGTAGTCAACCTGGAAAAGTCAAACCTCATACCTAGTCAAAAGATTCTCACCTTGGCATGGTCGTCAATACGACATTTGCAAGAATTTTTCCATCGGATCAGAGATGGGAGAAGTTGTGAGTGGTGGCGCGCAACTTCCTGTTGAAGCCACATCAGTCAGCTCATCAGTGGCAGGTTCTTCTGGGAATTTTGTCTTCCCTGGAGAAGCTGGTCCCTCATGGGCGTCTTTATCTTCGGTCTCTACAATGGAGACTGGGAGAATTCTGGTCTCCGGTGGGGACTCATCCCTGTTGAAGGTTCCTCTGTCTCTGGAAGTGAGAGAAGACCTTCATTGGTGATTGGACGACTGAAATCTTTTGAAGGGTGTCCCTCAGCGTTCTCTTCCACTGGACTTCCTTCTGTTTTCAGACGCCTCCCTCGCAGGTTGGGGGGCTCATTAAGGCGGCCTTTTTGCCTCAGGCATTTAGAGTTTGGAGGACAAACAGCAATATATCAATGTCTTGAAGTTGAAGGCAGCCTTCCTGGGTTTGAAGGATTTTCAGGAGAAGGTAGAGGGCCATTCTGTCGTTCTCATGTCGGACACCACCATGGTGGTCGCCTATGTGAACAAGCAGGGAGGGCTGGTTTCTTGTCAACTTCACGCTTTGACGGTCGAGGTTCACCAGTGCGCGGTCAGCAATACGGTAGAACTCTCAGACAGGTATATCCCAGGCAAACGAAATGTGGTCGTAGACAAGCTCAGTCGTCGGGATCAGATCCTTGGCACAGAGTGGTCCCTCCATCAAGTGATAGCAGACAAACTTTTCCAGGTGTGGGGGATACCCATGCTGGACCTTTTTGCAACTCTGTTCAACAGGAAACTGGATATATTCTGTTTAGTGGTTCCAGATCCGTTAGTGTTAGTGGAGGACACATTCCAACATCCTTGGGACAACCTGGAGGTGTATGCCTTCCCTCCATTTTGTTCCATCAAGTTCTGAACAGGCTGATGAGTTCACAGGGTCTCAGGATGACTTTGGCAGCCCCAATGTGGCCTCAGGTGGAATAGTTTCCAGATCTGCTGTCGTAGTTGTCAGAGGTTCTGGGGAAATTCCCCCTTGGCGGGAATCCCTGTCTCTTCACGGTTGGAGGCTATCAAGTATCTCCTCCGAGCAAGAGGCTTTTCTCAGAGAACAGCTGGGCATATGTCCAGCAGTCTCAGAAAGTCAACCTCTGTAGTTTACCAAGGCAAATGGGCGATCTACTCTATAGGGTTTTTCTCACTCACAACCTCTATTCAGTGAATAGGAGACTTTTTATCCTTCTTCAGAGACAAGAAATGTGTGCGTTTCTGCCATTATAGGCTACAGAGCTGCCCTGAGTTTAGTGTTATGCCTTAGAAGTATTGACATCTCCTTGTCCTGGGAACTTTCCTTGCTAGTTGAGGGGTTTGAGCAATCGAGTTTTCCTAGAGAGCTCAAGCCTTTAACGTGGGATGTTTCCATGGTTCTCAAAGAGCTTCACTAAGGGTCTATATGAGCCATTGCGTTGCTCATCTGACAGGAACTTGACGCTCAAGACAGTTTTCCTTCTGGCTTTTGCATCTTCGAAGAGGGTAGGAGAACTCCATGGTCTGAGCTATGGTGTGAAGCACACTAGGGGTTGGGGGTCAGTGTCCTTCAATTTCTCCTGGAATTTGTGGCCAAGACCCAAAATCCCTCAGTGCACGATGACAGGTTCACTAATTTTCCATTCCATCACTGAATGACTATGTGGGTAGGAATGCTCAAGAGCTTTTGTTGTGCCCTGTCCGGGCCAAACACTTGCTATATAGTGTCAAAGTTAAGGTACTTTTATTAAAAATATATACTCTTCTTTGTTATACTTTGAATACTTGTTTTAATGCATTCTTGTAGAGTCAAGCTCATTAAAAAAAAAAAGTTTGTTAGCAAAAAGATATGAACTGTTATACATTGGAACCTTCATTTTACGTACACCCTGGTTTTTGTAGACTTTTTCCGATGAAATTTTATCTTGGGTTTCATGTTTCCTCGGATTTCGTATGCTCAGAAATGTTCATTCCTGGCCCTATTGCATGACTAGGCCCTGTACCAGCGCCCAAGCAAAGCATCCCGTGTTCTCTTATGACCCATTCTGCCTTTGTGGCCTTTGTTTTTTGTTGTTTTTTTTATTCGAGTACAACTGCTAAATAAGCCATTGTGGGCCCAAAGAAAGTTCAAAGTGCCAGCCCTCTGTAAAAATGGTGAGAAACATTATAGAATTTAAGAAAGAACTCTTAGCAAAGTGTTGGAGGGTGTTGCATGCTGATCACAATAAGAAAATGCCTACAAGTGTTGCTGTTAGTGAATTTAAGGCCAGCAGAGGCTGATTTAAAAAATTCAGAAAGCAAACAGGCATACATAATGAGTTTATTTCAGTGATTAAGGACATGTTTACAATGTGGAGTGATGTAAAAGATTTTGTGGAGAGTTATCATCCCAACAAAGATGTTGTAATCTGTGTCTCCAACATCTTTAATAACAATGCCATGTTCCACTTTAGGCAAATTTTAAATAGATGGCAGAAACAAATGTCTCTTGACAGTTTTGTAGTGTGACAGGGGTCCAGTGACACTCAAGCTGGTCCTAGTGCCAGTAAAAACCAAAGAGGGAAGTAACCCCAAATAGTGCCAGTAAAAAACGAAGAGGAGGGGTAACCCCAGATAGGGCCTTGATACCTGAAATCCTTCTGGAAGGGGATTCCCCTTCCAAACAATAACCTCTCCTCCTCCTCATTCCTCGTTGGACAAGTGGTTATTGCGCTCGGCTGCCATTCGGGTGGGCCGGAGTTCGATTCTCGGCTCGGCCAATGCAGAATCAGAGGAATTTATTTCTGGTGATAGAAATTAATTTCTCGATATAATGTGGTTTGGATCCCACAATAAGCTGTAGGTCCCATTGCTAGGTGACCAATTGGTTCCTAGCCACATAAAAATATCTAATCCTTTGGGCCAGCCCTAGGAGAGCTGTTAATCAGCTCAGTGGTCTGGTAAGACTAAGATATACTTAACCTCCTCCTCCTCCTCCTATTAAATGTTCATTATTCGTTTCATTATTCATTTAAACTTCTCATTGTTTTCTGTATGTAAAACTGTGTTTAATGTATGACACTTACCTGGCAGGTATATATATAGCTATATTCTCTGTTCCACCTGGCAGAAATTTTCAAAACTCGCGGCAATCGCTAGTAACCTATTAGTAGTTCAGGCAACCACCACCCCGTTACCGTGGGCCAGGGCTAGGGAACCGTTCCCAATTGGGCCAGATTTTCTCTGCCAGCCGAACCGGCAACATTGTTGGTGGTTCCCTGCTAGAATTTTCATTCTCGTTGCTGACTGATCTTGGATTTTGGTATTGTACTCGGAAACGTTAGCTTGGCATTCGCTTTGGATTGTTCTTTAAGATGTCTGACTCTGGAAGTATGTTTAGAGTGTGTGTAAAAGAGGGGTGTAAGGTAAGACTGCCGAAAGCTTCGGTCGTCCCTCATACCGTTTGTAAGAAATGTAGGGAGAATGTGTGTACTTGGGAGAATAGATGCATTGAATGTGAGAATTTATCAGAGAAGGAATGGAAGGTCGGTTTTATGAAATACGTTGAGAGACTGGAGAAAGATCGTGTAAGGAGATCTGTTTCTCGTAGTGAGAAGTCAAATTCTTCGAGTAAAAGGAGTGATTGTATTTCCTCTCCAGCTCCTTCTAATGTAGATTTGGTAGTTCCTTCTCCCCAGGTATCTCCTGCGCCCGCTGCTGTATCGGAGGAGACGAACGATACAAATATTGTGAAAGTGTTCGCTGCCCTTGCGTCCATGGGCGACCAGATACAGCGCTTACAGACAAAGTTAGTGCTTTCGATGTCAGTGAAAGTTGTAGTGGAGGGGGCGTCTGATCGTCTCTCTCGTGCTCCTAGACCTAGACCTCTGTCAAGCTCCCAGACCCAAGGGAGAAGGCATGTCGACAGTCGAAGGGAGGCGAGAGAGGTTTTGACACGGTCAGGCGTCCCTATCGAACAGTCCTGTTGCAAGTTCCCAGGCTGTGCAGTTCGCCGCAGAAAAGGCGTAACTGGGAAGTGTGCGTCCTCGGAAGGTTCGACTTCCGAGCGAGAACGTCGGTATGCAGTGGTGTCTCGCCCACTCAAGAGGACGTTCAGGACATCAACTGCTCTCGAGAGACAGGTGCAAGATAGTGAGGCTTGGAAGAGAGGACGCAAATCGCACTGGCGATATACGTTCTCGGCATGGTATTGCCTTGGGAGAATCGCCTCTATCTTCTTATGGATCCTCCCCTCGTATTCTCCGTCGGGTAGAGTACAAGATTCGCTCTCCTTTAGGTTCGCAGTCCAGCTCGTAATCCGCATCTTCCGTCGTCTACCATTCCAGGAGGATGGTACGAAGCATTTTCTTACGGGAAAATGCAGTCCAAGTTGGCAGTGTTGGTGAAGTCTTGGGATCTCCTGAACAACATCTTCGAGCGTAAGGGACGATTTCCTTCCCATTAGTACTTCGAAAAGGGAAGACAAGGACGCGTTTCGCCGAGGACGCAGGGCGCACTGGCGCTAGGAGGAAAATAGTGTTCGGAAGAAGCAGGACGCAAACGTCAGGACGCGGGACCAATGGTGGACGCAGGACGCAGGCGGCAGGAAGCAGGCGTGTCTACGTGGAGCAGGACGGGCGGCAGATCGAGGAGCGCAGGACGCGACGACGGTAGCCGAGGCGCAGGCGGCAAGACATCGAGAGGCGGCAGGACGCCGATGCTTCGCTAGCCGCAGGACGCAGGCGGCGAGGACGCTAGTCCGTACAACGAAGCGTCAATACGACGACGACTTGCAAGATATTTCTTTCAGCAGAAGAAGAGTTGGAAGTAATTGAAGAAAAGAATACAGAACCTTCTTCAGATTATAAGGTCTGACTTCACGTCTTATTGCTGTTTTTGAGGGGGAATTTAAACCGACAGCTCCGTTATCCCCCTTATCACAGTTTTCCAAGACTAGGACTCCAAAGAAGTCCTCCTTCCTGAAAATGACGATGTCAATTTCGGCAAAGAAGGCCCTTCAACGTGTGAATGACTGATAGGCCAATGAACGAAGCGGGGGAAATACTCTTTGTTTTCCCTCCAGCTAATTATCTTCTAAATCAGAGTATGGTACGCTACTGGAGAAAGTCCTAGGCCTGGGAGTATCCGGCCTCCTCCCAGGGTGACTTCTCCAGTATAGTGGACAGCTCACGCAGACAGCGGTACATTCGCCAAGGTCTTGTGGACGTCCTCGGAATTTGACCATCTATTTAAAGGTGGGATTTTTAGGACTTTCGAAGTCTTTAATTTCTTGGATTGGTCTTTGGGAGCGCTAGCGAACATTCCCCATAGGAGAAGAGGATTCGCAGGACTTAGAAACAGCTAAGAGCATTATGTCCTGCATGGATAAGGCTCTTAGAGACGGAACGAATGAGCTGGCTTCGTTATTCACCGCAGGAGTGCTTAGAAGAGATCGCTCTTGTGTTCGTTTCGCCTCAAAGGAGTTTCTAACCTTTTACCCGGTCTCTTCAGAAATCGGAGTTACTGTTCTCTCCTCCTTTTCGAAACAGCTGTTTTCCTCAGATGTGATTAGGGTATAGCTCTATCCCTTTCGCAGAAAGCCACTCAAGATCTTCTTTCTTCTTCGGTTAAGAAGTTCTTACCAACCAAGTTGGTGAAGAAGACGCCAAAGGAGACTAGACCGTCGCAACAGCCTTTCGAGGAAGAACATTCGCTCGACCCGCCTTTAGGGGTAAGAGAGTACCAGCGAAAAAGAGGAGCCAAGAACCCCTCTAAAGAATGAGAACTCGGTCCTCCAGACGACAGTGGGAGCCAGACTTCAAGGTTTTGGGAAGTCTGGCAACAAATGAAGGCAGATCCCTGGGCTGTCAACGTAGCTCGGGAAGGATACAAGATTCCTTTCGTGAAAAGACCCCCACCCTCGCAACATCTCCGAGAGCCCTCGGGGCAAAATTACAACGGATTTAGAAGAGAAAGCGGCTCTGTGGGAGCAAGTAGCTTCCATGCTAGAGAAAGGAGCAATAGAACCTGTTCTGGGATCACGAATCTCCGGGGATTTTTACAACCGTCGTTCCTGTTGCAAAGTCCTCGGAGTTTGGAGGCCAGTGCTGGGACGTAAGTCAACTGAATCTTTTCGTAGAAAAGACCAAGTTCACTATGGAGACGAACGATTCAGTACTGGCAGCGGTACGTCCAGGGGACTGGATGGCGACTCTGGACTTACAAGACGCATACTTTCATATTCCGATTCATCCAGGAAGCAGGAAGTATCTAAGGTTTGTGATTCAGGACAGGGTCTTTCAGTTCAAGGCCCTATGCTTCGGCCTTTGCACAGCCCTCAAGTATTCACGAGGATGATGTCCAATGTGGCGAGAATGGCTACATTTAAGAGGGATCAGAGTGTCTTTGTATCTGGACGACTGGTTGATAAGATCCCAGTCGAGAATTCAATGTCTGGAGGACGTAAGTCAAACATTGGACTTAGCAAAAGACCTAGGTCTGGTAGTGAATATGGGAAAGTCCATTTGCAGCCCCAAACAACAGATAGTTTATTTGGGGATTCAGATATCGGCAGTGACTTTTCGGGCTTTTCCGTCCCCGAAAGGCAAGCCCAATGCAGTCAGAAGGTGCAGGATTTTCTAAAGAAAGACCGATGCTCTGCAAGAGAGTGGATGAGTCTACTGGGACACTCTCTTCACTAGAGAGGTTCATTTGCTTTAGGAAGACTGCACATGAGACCTCTTCAGTTTTTCCTGAAGGATTCATGGCCAAGAAAATCGCAACCGGATTCCTTCCCAGTTTCTAATTACGACCGAAGTAAAGGAGGAATTAAAGTGGTGGCCAAACTCCGGCAGGTTAGCAAGAGGGATGTCGCTTCAGCAGAAGAACCCAGACCTCGTCTTGTTTTCCGACGCGTCGGACGCGGGTTGGGGAGCGACATTAGGCCCTCAAGAGGTGTCGGGACTTTGGAACAAGGACGAAACAAAGTGGTAGGCACATAAACAGGAAGGAACTGTTGGCAATTTTCTGGCTTTGAAGCACTTCAGAGAGTTGATTCGAAACAAGACAGTGCAGGTCAACTCGGACAACACCACGGCTCTGGCATATATTCGGAAGCAAGGGGGAACTCATTCTTTTCCCCCTTTACAATCTGGCAAAAGAAATTTCTGCTTTGGGCAGAAGAGGAAAAGGTCGTGATACTCACCAGGTTTTATACAAGGAGAGAAGAACTTGGGTGCGGACCTGTTGAGCAGGAGAGAGCAACTTCTCTCGACGGAGTGGACGTTGCACATGGAGGTTTGCCAGAGCCTGTGGAAGTTTGTGTTGTGGGCCGTCCGGTAGTGGATCTGTTTGCGACAGCCAGAACAAAGAGATTACCAACATATGCTCTCCGATTCCAGACCAGGAAGCAGTGGCGGTAGATGCATTCCTGATGGATTGGTCAAACTTAGATCTGTACGCTTTCCTCCCGTTCAAGGTGCTGGGGAAAGTGATGAAGAAATTCAGGGAGAGCAAAGGAACGAGGATGACCTAATAGCCCCGTTTTGGCCGGCCCAAAGTTGGTTCACAGAGGTACTGGAATGGACGGTAGATACGCCAAGGACGCTTCCTCTAAGAGTAGATTTACTCAAACAACCCCACTTCGACAGGTTTCACAAGAATACCCTCGCTCTGGGTCTGACTGCGTTCAGACTATCGAACGTCTGGTCAGAGCGAGGGGATATTCTAGAGAGGTGGCCAGTGCAGTGGCTAGAGCCAGAAGAACCTCCACAAATCACGGTGGGTAGTCAGTCGAAGTGGGACAATTTCCGGAAGTGGTGTAAAAAACAGGAAAGTGTCTTCATCCAGTACCTCTGTGACCCAAATCGCAGATTTCCTTCTTTACTTGAGGAAGGATTTACACTTGTCAGTTTCGACAATTAAAGGTTATAAGAGTATGCTAACCTCAGTGTTTAGACACAGGGATCTAGACATCTCGAATAACTTAGATCTTGAGAGATCTGATTAGGTCGTGTTTGGGACGAAGAAGCAATCAGAAGGCAGGCCACCTGCGTGGAACCTGGATGTGGTCTTGAAGTATTTAACTTCTAGCAAATTCGAACCGTTAGAGGAATCCTCTCTGAGAGATCTTGCTAAGAAGACTATCTTTTTAATAGCATTAGCAACTGCTAAAAGAATTAGTGAGCTTCAGGCCATATCGAAGAAGGTGGGATGGAGACACGGCAATGCAGTGTGTTCATTCCAAGAAGGTTTCTTGGCCAAGAATGAGGATCCAGCTAATCCTTGGCCAAGATCCTTTGAAGTTTTGGGTCTAGCTGAATTGGTCGGTAACGAGCGAGAAAGAGTTCTCTGCCCAGTGAGAGCGTTGAGATGTTATATAGAAAGAACAAGAGTTATCAGAGGGAGGTCTGATGCTCTGTGGTGTTCAGTTAAAGACCCACTAGACCCATGACGAAGAACGCTCTAGCCTTCTTCATGAGAGAGTTAATTAAAGAGGCTCATATGTTGGGTGAAGAGCAGAGCTTTGGTATTTTAAAAGTGAAGGCTCATGAAGTCAGGGCAGTGGCGACTTCATTAGCGTTTAAAAAGAATTTAGCCCTCAAGGAAATTATTGAATCAACATATTGGAGAACTAATTCAATATTTGCGTCTCATTATCTTAGGGACGTTCAGACAACCTTCGATAATTGTCAGACGCTAGGTCCATACGTGTCCTCGGGTACAGTATTGGGCAAAGGAGTTACTACCCCATAACCTTCTTGTAAGCTAGTTGTTTTTATTAGGTGATGGTGTTTGTGTTTTTTGGTCGTCTGAGAAAAGGGGTGCGGTACTTTTCTCAGTCGTGTTGGTATTACTGGTGATGGTGTGTGTGTAGTTCAGGTAAATGATCTGTTACTAGCTTGAATGCCGTGGCATAAGAGGGCTGTAAGGATCTGTCAACACATTGGTCACGTCCAGTTGTCAGTTCCAGTCTTAGCTTCTTCAACATACAGGACACTTCCTTGTTGAGAGCTACTAAGGTTTAAGCAGGCTTAGAGGCAGGACCTATGAAGTCAGCTACCTTAGCAGGTAAGGAACCTGGAGTTTATAATATTTTAATAATATTTGTATACTCTAAGAATGTTGCTGTCCTTGACCCACCTCCAAATGTGTCAATCAGCTATATATATACCTGCCAGGTAAGTGTCATACATTAAAATGAAGTTTTTATGATAAAACAAAGTTTAATGTATACTTACCTGGCAGGTATATATAATTTAATTCCCACCCGCCTCCCCTCAGGGGACAGGGTTCAGAGAAAATCTGGCCCAATTGGGAACGGTTCCTAGCGCTAGCGCCACGGTAACGGGGTGGTGGTATCCTGAACTACTAATAGGTTACTAGCGATTGCCGCGAGTTTTGAAAATTTCTGCCAGGTGGAACAGAGAATATAGCTATATATATACCTGCCAGGTAAGTATACATTAAACTTTGTTTTATCATAAAAACTTCATTTTGTGATTATTCCTTATAAAATGTATTTTTTTTAAATATTTTTCGGGGTCGGGAATGCAT
Source organism: Macrobrachium nipponense (assembly GCF_015104395.2). NCBI lineage: Eukaryota > Metazoa > Arthropoda > Malacostraca > Decapoda > Palaemonidae > Macrobrachium > Macrobrachium nipponense. The sequence continues at coordinate 80,867,713 of NC_061108.1, forward strand.
TAATTGTAGTTTATTATTACTTCTGGGAATTATTGTTTCGGTTTTCGTACATTTCGGTTTTCGTGGGAGGTTTGGGAACAGATTATGTACGAAAACCGAAGATCCACTGTACTACTTACAGTGTTAACCCATGAAGTGTGGTCCACTGTAAAAGATTTATTCTTTTTATGCTGCCATTTTATGTTGTTGAAAACATCTCTATTAGGTGATGTTTGATTATAATAGTGATAAAAGTAAGCAATAAAGTAGAATTTAATGCTAAATATTGTCACTGGGAGTAATTTATTGATCTCAATGTTAATCACACACCTGGATTTTTAAGATTTTAACCATTTTTTGGCAGCCATCTATTTATAGTTATATAGTTATGACCAATAGGTTGCAAGCAGAAAGATTGGAGTTATGCCAACTTGAGTGCATTGTTGAAGAACCTCTTTATCATTGTTGGTGTGTAATCTGAAGAAAAACTAAAACAATAATTGATATACATATTTTGAGAATTGAACCATCCATTTGAAATTACCAGCAATATTTTGGAAATTGTCTAAAAAGTAATGATAATGATGTTGATATATCAAGTGAAAAGGATTTTGAATGTAATAGTGATATACTGTAGGTACAAAAATTTACAGTGATTAGGATTTAGATGTACGTTGTAGGTGGATTCATAGGTGAATTCTTCTATTTTTTCCTGTAGACGCCAAGTTTTGAAACTGAAGTCTGTTAGTAGAAGGCAGAGCTGTAAATATTTTTTATTAAATTTCAAAATCCTTCTGAGTAATTACAGTAAGTTTTTTTTAGTATAAAATCATTGATACAGTGGTTATAAATAACATTCTTGTAGCAAAATCTGAGTGGATTGCTTCACAAACAAGAATTGGTTTTCTTACTGGAAATCTGTTGCAAATGTTTGGAAAATTAAACAGTTTTAGAATCAAACTACTCTTATTGTTCTTTGCAAAATGAAAAGTTGGCAAATCTTTCCCTACATTTTAATAAAAAGGACTATTAATATTCCTTTATAATATCACTCATACAGATTAATATCACATGTTTATTAATTTCTCTTTTACATTACTTATAAAATTATATTAAGGCTCACTTTGTAGCAACATGATGCCCCAGGTAAATGATGATTACTGCTGGTAAGGAATTGCTGAAAAGTTATTTGTCTATGGTTTTATATCCAATTAATTTTGTTCTTTCTAAGTATAGAAAGAAGGAAGGAGTAGAATGACCCAGGCATCAGAGCTGTGAATTTTAACAAACAGTAGTGAAAGGTAGCAAATGTAAAATATGAAAGTAAAGTGTGAAGTAAAAAGCATGGGATCTAGGAAAGGAAAGCAAACTTATAAGCAGTGATAAAAGTAGGAAACTATTAGATTCCTTGCTACGTATCTAGTTAACACAAACATAAGAGAAAGGGTCAGAGTTCATAAATATGCTATAAATTTATAAGGACAAGGTAGTTTACAATATACGTACACAGTATATGATTATTTTTTAAAGTTCAGAGGCATATTAATATAATAAAAAAAGTTATTGAAAAATACAAATGATTCACAGAAAAAGCACTGTAGTAGATATTTTAGTGTTAGAGCTCAAAGTTTCTAATTCAAGGACCTAGCCTGTAAATGAAAGACATAATTTAAAAAAATATGACTTCTTGCTCAAAGCTGAATTTGCTGATTAACTAAGTAATTTTTTTTCTTTTTAGCAAATTACATAAAAGCTACTGGTAAAACCATTATGTAGCAGATTATCGACCAAAAGCTGGCATTTTAGTATAAATGTCCTGTCCGTCCATATAAATATTTGCAAAATGGTAAGACTGTGAACAGATATAACCAAAGGTCATCCTGGCTGGTATGCTCTATAAAAACACTAGATGTCATAATAGTACAAAACTCTAGCATATACAGAATGGATATGAAGTGGGACATCCCTAATAAAAGATTATGTATCTATAAATCTAGGGGTGGGACAATATCTTAATCTTCTTTCTGTATAGGTAATGGTTAAAATTGTTATGCTTAGCATATGAGATGTTTTGTCATCAGTTTTCAGTTTATTAACTATTTATGATAGCGTAGCCACTGTTCGTCATCAAAGATGGTAGTACTTTCATGGTCCCCCAGGGCTCCATAAGACAGACCAACCAGTCTCAAAGAATTCTCTTCTAGTTGGTCTTGGCCAGAATAGTGCATGTTGACACAATGATAGAATATAAAAGACTCATGAAAAGAGGCCTCTTATTTTCTATTACTCCAACTGCCTAGGATCATTCTGTATCCTTTACACACTGATGTGGCCTAGATCAACTAGAAGAGAATTCTTTGAGATTTGTTGGTCTGTCTTATGGAGGCCTGGGGAACCATGAGAGTAACTCCATTGAGGACTCAAAGCTGCTACCAAAATAGGTTTTTCCTACGTCAAAACCTGTTTTATGTAAGTGATCTATGCTAAATGCTTAACCCAAATGTGTCATTTTTTCTGGACATTCATTGAATGAGGGTTGGATGGATTTTTTGGAAATGCAAGCATTAGAGCGTTTATTTATGTTCATTCCAAAAATAGTATATTAGAGCATTTAGCTATGTTCCTTTCAAAGGAAACATTCAAAATTTGAGGGCAACTTAAGTGTAATGGTACGCCTCTGTATCTGTTAATTTTTCTTCAATATCAGTTTTGTAATTATAAATTTGTGATTGTTTTTTCCAAATGAATATAGCATGAAAATCATTCTGCTATTCAAGCTTGTCTTGTTACTGTTTAGCTTGAGTTTTTTTGTGTCATTAATACAATTTTGAACAAATAATGAGTGTTTCCTCATTTCAAATAAGTGCTCTTTCAGGTTTGTTTATGGTGGAAATTGCAAAATGGCCTACAAATTATTGGAGCTCAACAACATGGGAGTGTATTGGGATACTAACACTGAAATGTATAGCAGCAAGTCACTTGCAGATTTAGCAGTAAGTACAGTGATGTGCAGTATTCATTATGGCCTCTTGCCCTAATACATAACTGTTTGTAAATATTTTGTAGTAATTGTAATTTTTAATTATGCAACTTACCCAGTAATTACATAGCTATAGTTTCTGTTATTCAGAGCAGTATAGATTCAAAATTTGTGGTAGTGACACCGATAAGTGTGTAAGTGACACAGTCTCACCCCCTAGCAAGAAGGTTAGGAACAACACAGCCCATTAGTTCATTAGTTCATTCCTTTTCTGCGACTCCTGATGTAAACATCTGGTGTCGGCAGCAGTTATTCAATTTTCGCCGCTTATTTACTAGATTTCAGTATACAAACAGAAAGTGGAATAACTTCAACTGAAAGCTTCAGGATGAGTTTTTTCCTTGTTTTATTGCTATTCACAGAAGAAGTACACCCTTAGTTCACATTTACAGCGACTTGCAGTTAATTAGTCAACTACTTTTTGACAAATGTCGGACTATATGTAAACATTGGTTTGTCGGACCTGTGTTTACGCTTGTTAACAATCAGATATTGTTTGATAACATTTTCAGTAGTGAGCTTTTGATTAGTGAATCGTTTTTACAATGAGTAATGCAACAAAGTGAGATGTCACTTAGCTAATAAGCAAGTAGCGTATAATGGAAACACTGCATTAGCTATTTTCCTGAGAGAGTAGCGTAACAATTTAAACATTGCATTCGTTATCAAAATGATGTTGGTTTTGAATTTTATTTCCGCAAGGATTAATAATTATTGTTTTAAGGTGTTTTCACCACTTTCACTTATTAGCATGTTTGCTACTGCAACAAATTTGCAATAAATTTTAATGCTTATCAATCTTTCCAAAATTAAGTGTAAAGGTTTATTGTAGCAGGAGAGAATTAGTTATGACGGATTTTTGGAGGATGGTCTATTGAAATCTTATTAAAAGCAAGAATAAAATTATTATTGACATTATTATTGAAAATAACTTTTGTTCATGAAACTTACCTGACAGATATATATATAGCTGTATTTTCTGAAGTCCGACAGAATTTAAAAATTCGCGGCACACGCAGTGGGCGGCCAGGTGGTAGTACCCATTCCCGCCGCTGGGAGGCGGATATCAGGAACTATTCCCATTTTCTATTCATATTTTTTTCTGTCGCCGGTCGGTAAACAACTGTTTACAGACCTCCGCCTAGGATTTTGAAAAACTTCATTAGCCACTTAAGTATCCTAATTATTCTTTCGATTATTAACTTGGATTTGTGGCTAGGCATACGCTATCGTAAATTTTTTCATTGCATTTGATGTCTGAAGCTAGTTAGCCTAGTTTCAGACTTTGTTGTCTGCACGGTAAGGTGAGGCTACCGGAACTTTCGGTAGACACTCGCTTAGTATATATGACGTTTACATGTTTTCTTTGCATAAGGTAATTAGTGTAATGTGTGACTGATTACGGAAGAAGGAGGATTCATTTACGCTTTTTAGAGCGTGTTAGAATCAGGAGTTTTCCTCCACAGTAAACAGAAGTTAGAAATAATGAACCTTCTAACCTCCTGTAGATTTTATTTTGCCTAACCCTGTGGTATGGCTTACGGGCCTAGAAGAAGTGTCTGCTAGAGGATTACATCAAGTAATCTTAGACTAAAGTGCTCGCTCTCCAATCAGTGTTGTGAAGTGTAGTGCCCCTTGTTGTTTGTGGAGGGGGCGTCAGATCGGCCCCATAATGCCTCTAGGCCTGGACCTCTGTCGGACTCCCATGACTCAGGGAGAGGGCATGTCGAAAGCCGCAAGAGGGTTACGGGGCTCCCCACCGATCTGGCGTCCCTTCGGCAGAACCTGTTGACGCTTCCCAGGCTGCTAAAGATCGTGCACGTGCACGAATCTTGAAGGATTGCTTCTCGTCCTCCGAGGCGTCCTCCCCACACGGGTTGGAGTTCTCGGAAGGACTCGCGCCCCCTAAAGAAGCTTGAGAGAAGAGGACGCTTCACGTCCTCTCTCTCGTCACGAGAGGATGAAAAAGTAAAGAGACCACATTTTCCCTTTTAGAAGAATGCACTGGCTCTTTTTCTAAGGGACATTTAAGGAGGCTCATTCATCTTGCCAGAAGAGTGATTTGAGCCTCCTGCGAGTGACCGCTCATGTATACATCATTTATACATTATTAAGGAGGCTCATTCATCTTGCCAGAAGAGTGATTTGAGCCTCCTGCGAGTGAACGCTCATGTATACATCATTTATACATTATTAAAGAGGCTCATTCATCTTGCCAGAAGAGTGATTTGAGCCTCCTGCGAGTGAACGCTCATGTATATGAACGCTCCATGTATATATCACTTATACATTATTAAGGAGGTTCATTCATCTTGCCAGAAGAGTTATTTGAGCCTCCTGCGAGTTGAACGCTCATGAAGTTAGAGCTGTTTCAACCTCACTAGCATTCCAAAAGAATTTGGTAATCAAGGACATTTTCGTCTCCTCTCCTCATGGCGCTCCGTATACGTTATGTAACGTTCGCTTTACTTCGAAAAAGCAAGCTGATAAGTTTGACGGCCGGCAAGCTGCTTTGCACAGTCAAACAACTTATGTCTCTGGTCGGCAATAAGAAGGGCAATTTAGACGTGAGGAAGCGTTTTGGAGGTGCTCGACGTCCTATAAGTAGAGACATTCTCCAGGACGCTCGGCAAGCACCTTGCGGAAGACGAAAGCCATACGTCTTCCTTTAGTGTTCACACTCTTCAGGACATCGTGCGGCTCTCCATGGAGACTCGCATGAGGACGTCCCTTAAAAATATTCAATGTCATACGCAAAACGCGTTCGTCATAACATTGAGATGTTGGCAAGGTCGCTCGCCAGGACGCCCTCTTGGCGGGCCTTGCATGCATCAAGGCGCTCAACGAGTTCCTCTCTGAAACGTCGTTCAGAAGACTTGGTGTTCTCTGCTCAGACACGCTCGTAGCTTAGCAGGACGTTTTTTGAGGACGCTCAGCAGGACGCTTTCCAGGACGCTAAGCAGGACGCTTTTGAGGACGCTCGGCAGGACGCTTTTGAGGACGCTCAGCAGGACGCTTTCCAGCACGCTTTTGAGGACGCTCAGCAGGACGCTTTTGTGGACATTCGCCAGGACGCTTCGGTGGAAGCTCGGCAGGACGCTTTGCGAGAGAAAAGACTTGTTGAAGGCGTCTTATTTGCTGTTGAGGACATTTCTTTACAGAAATTTTTAAAAAGGATTCGGAGTTAGCGGAGAGACATACCCGAATTTTTTTCTTCGATCTCTCTTTCCTCTTCATCGATTTCTTTGAGAATCGGGAAGATTATATACTTGGATTCCTGGGTGACTTTCGGTCATGTTAAAGGGTTTTCCCCTATTAGCAAAGTGCTAATAGTTTTGTCAAGTCAGGACGTTTTCCCCATTGTCATTTAAGTGGGGGACCCCTCATAAATGGGGTAGTTCTCATTGACATAGATTTTAACGTTTTTATCATTTAAGCGGATAAACTCATTAACAAATTTCGGAAGAGCTCTCATTCATTTTCAGAGGCTCATCCGGGGTTTAAGAGAAAGACTTGTAGACTATCCAGGAAGTCTTTTGTCCAATATCATAAGAACATTGAACGGTCTTTTTCGATCCTCGGTTCTCTCTTGATGATCTCTATTCGAATATTACTCCCTTTTCTTGGAAAAGAGTCTTGGCAAAGAGTCAAGGAGTTTCTTTTAAAAGTCTCGTTCATTAGAACGTGGACAGTCGTTTTCCTTTCTTTCTCTCTTCCTCGTCGAGGAAAGATGTAGTAGAGAATTCGATGTTCAAATTACTACAATACTTATGTAGTTTATCTTTGCGTCATTTTGCTAACGCATGGGTCAAGTCATATACGCATATCGTATTTACCTCTGCGGATAGAAGCCGAAAGAACTGTTGTTCTAATGTATTTATTTGACACTCCCTTCAACCTTCCAAGAGTTTTCGGAGTAAGAACAACTCTTCAGGTATTGTTACGACAACACCAACTCAGCTTCTGTATTTAGCGAATTTTGTTTCGTTTAAATATGCCTGCTTGAGAGTTGCCCTTTTGCTCGATATTTCATACCTATCCCTTCGAAAAGAGTAAGCGGCAACTCAAGGCACATAGTGCGAGACGATGATCAAGGCTGCTGTTACTGTGATCTACGCAGTACCGGCTAGCTCGGTGTCATGCGCGGTTGGCTACGTTCTCTTCTCCCTTGCGGGAATGGCTTAATAAACCCCGTCTCTCTGCCCTACAATCATGGATTTTAGCCTCGGGTTGAGGAATTTCTAGTAATCTTGAATGATCATACCTGCCGCCTACTTAGAAAATTTCAACAAGATATCTCTTATACTTGTTAGGTGCGGTTTACCGCACGGTAACATTCTGTACGAATCTACCGCGGCATAGCACTATAATAATGCTCTCCTGCTTATGCAAAGCGCAGCCTTATTTAGGGAAGGAAGCAGGCTGACTGAGGGAATGGATGAGTTTGCTGGGGACCATTTCCCCTCGCTGGAGAAGCTTGTTTTCCCTGAATAAACAGCAATTCAGACCTCTACAAATTTTCCTCACGAAGAAATTGGAATAACATCAAAGATCTTGTAATTCTAATTTTCTCTCAACGGCTTGAGGATCACCTCAGGTGATAGCGAGAGGGTGCCAGACATCCGAACAGAGAACAGATGTTCTGGCACATTGTCTGAAAGAATTGGAAGCCAAATTGGTCGGCTCTCCAGTTCCTCGAAGGGTGAGGTTGGATCGAGTGGCCCAAATCATCTCGGATAATTTCTCAGCTCTCTCATAGCTCGAGAAGAGAGAATTGGTTATGGGCTTGGGCACGGAACGTAACGATCCTCAAGAGGTTCGTTAAACTAGTGCACGTCCGTGGGGGTCTTCTCGATCGAAGGCAACAACTACTGACGTCTGAGTAATCCTCACTTAGAAGTATGTCGAAAGTGAGGAGAGACTGAGGGCGTCCTTTCGTTAAGTTTTTCGTAATATTGAAGACGAAGGAGCTTCCTCTTAAGTTGTTCCCTTATTCATGATCCTAGAGGATTAGCTTTAGTCGCCACATGTTGGCCTCTAAGAGGTTGGATTCACAGAGGTCAGGTAATTCAGAGAATTGTCCAAAGACCCTTCCCGAGAGAATCAGTGTAATCTAACATCGTCACTTAGTGAAGTATCTAATATCTCTCCTCTCTGAGTCTGAAGGCGTTCAGACTATCGAGAAGCAATAAGATCTTCAAGATTAATGGCAGTCTCTTGGCCAAGGCAAAGCAGTGCTGCCTATTTTCAGTTTTCAATCGGAGGGGGCCGTTTCTGGAGATAGTGAAGGGAAATGACTGTTCCTCCACCTCGACCTCTGTGAATTTCGTTATGGTTCTATCTTTCTGTATGAAGTATGAGATAGAATAGAAGTCCTAACTATTGTAGAATATGCAAATATGTTGTTGACGGCCTCTAGGCTCAGAGATTCGGTTCTGTCAAACAACAAAGCTTCACGATCTTGAGGTCTGTGGAGATCTTGAAATTCTCTGGATCAAAGGTTCCGGCATGGAACTTAGACGTAGTCTGAGTTTCTGATGCCAAAAGCATTTCGAACCTATCCTTTCTGCGAACTTAATACACGTGACCAGAAAGGCTAATATTCTAACTGCTCTAGCCACGGCAAGGAGGGTTTAGTGAGGTTTTAGCCATCATCAGAGTTTTGGCTTTAAAGGACATAATGCGGTCTGTCCTCTAAGCCTTCCGTTCTTGATAAGAACGAAAACCTGTCTAACCCTTGACCCGAAGGCTTGGAGACCAAGGGTATGGCACAAATTATTGGGCAAGGGCATTAGAGAGTCCTATGCCCTGTAGGGTCTCTCAAGTTTTATCTTGATAAAACTATAGAAAGTCAAGGTCAACGGACAATCTGCGGTGTTCCGTAAAAAGACCAAACTGGTTCATGTCCAAGAACACCCTGGCATTATAGCCAAGGAGTTCTTTTAAGAGGTCTCATTCATTATGTTTGCATAAAGATTTGAGATTTTTTCTTAATATCAATGCTCAAGAGGTGATGAGGGCGCGGCCTCGGAAGCATTTCAACAGAGCATGACACTCAGTAACATCCTGAGTGTCACGCTTTAGCGAAGCAACTCTGGGTTCGCTTCACACTCCGACAATCTGCGGTGTTCCGTAAAAAGACCAGACTGGTTCATGTCCAAGAACAACACCCTGGCATTATAGCCAAGGAGTTCTTTTAAGAGGTCTCATTCATTATGTTTGCATAAAGATTTGAGATTTTTTCTTAATATGAATGCTCAAGAGGTGAGGGCGCGGCCTCGGAAGCATTTCAACAGAGCATGACACTCAGTAACATCCTGAGTGCCACGCTTTAGCGAAGCAACTCTCTGTGTTCGCTTCACACTCCCGACGGGATGTGAAGACGACATTTCAGATCTGTAAGTCGCTAGGACCATACATATCCGTAGATATATTATTGGGTGCAGGAAGCAACACGAATCCTATCCTATAGAAAAGGGATAGGTGTGCTTTTAACTTTGAAGGGTTGGTCGCTTGAGGCGCGTTCCTTTTCTTTAGCCTAGAAGTTATGGAACTAACTTTGATAGGTTAGGTCAGGTGGTGGTTTTAGCTTTGGTGCCCTCAGAAGTATGGTCATATGGTCTAGTCACATTGTGGTCACGCCCCCGTTGACAGATCATCTAGAGCGCACCAGCATTACAGGTCTCTACCTCGCTGGCAACTCTAGTAACGCAGAAGCAGACTTTGGTGACAGTAATCACGAAGTCGGCTATGCTAACAGGTCAGGAACCAAGATGTATATCATCTACTTAATTTAGTTTCCCAAAAATCCTATTCTGTCTCTTCCCACCATCCGAAGGTGGGATTCAGCTATATATATATCTGTCAGGTAAGTTTCATGAACAAAATGTTATTGTTATAATACAATTAAGTTTGTTCATACTTACCTGGCAGATATATATATAGCTGTATTTTCTGAAGTCCGACAGAATTTAAAAATTCGCGGCACACGCAGTGGGCGGCCAGGTGGTAGTACCCATTCCCGCCGCTGGGAGGCGGATATCAGGAACTATTCCCATTTTCTATTCATATTTTATCAGTGCCACTGTCTCCTGAGGGGAGGTGGGTGGGCACTTTAATTATATATATCTGCCAGGTAAGTATGAACAAACTTAATTGTATTATAACAATAACATTTTCTTTGAAAAAGTACATGAGTCCACTATAGAGAGAACATCCCTATAGAGGGCTGTACTTAAAACCAGTTAAGGGAACAAAGTAATGTTGATTTATCGTGCCTGCTTAGCTTGAATCAAAACAAAGCTGTTAGGTAGCTAGACTGACGAAATAGTATGCTTGCCGTCAAAGCTTAACTGGCGCCGAATTATTCTGGCTGATCTTGTCTTTAGCCATATGTTTGACCTAAGATTATGTCTTGCATTTATTTTATAGTTTACTGAACCCGGTAGTGTCCGTGAGCGTCCGGCGCCGAACGCCCAGTGGCGCCTAGTAGCGTCCATGAGCATCCAGCGGATCCATGGCAGTGTCCAGTGGCGCCTAGTAGCGTCCAGTGGTGCCTAGTAGCGTCCATGAGCATCCAGTGGATCCATGGCAGTGTCCAGTGGCGCCTAGTAGTGTCCACGAGCATGCAGCGGATCTGTGGCGCTGAGTTCCCGGTGGTGACTAGTAGCATACACCAGCACTGAGTGCCCAGTGGCGCCTAGTAGCGTCCATTGGCGCCGAGTGCCTAGTGGCGCCTAGTAGCGTCCACGGCACTGAGCGTCCAGCGGTTCCGAGCTCTCAGTATTGTAAGCTACACAGGTGTTCAAGTAGTTTTCTTGTGATACATGGATACCTAGTCAGATAACACTCTGTTCCAGTTTGTTGTGTTTTTTCTCTCCTGCTACTAGCTCTTTAATTTTAATTATATAACTTGCCCAGTGGTTGCACAGCTATAAGTTCCACTTATAGCTGCATAGTTGTTGGGTAGGCATTATTGAAACTTATTTTATTATATGAAAATGTCATTTTTATTATAAAAATGTATTTTGTACCACATGCTCCTTCGCTTGTATCCATCGCTTCCTTCCCATACCATTGCCAGTTGTGTTGGGGTTAGTAGTGTTAACCCTGTGATAGTGAAGTGTTGTGCAGTGGAGGAGGTGCTGTTCGTTCCCTGATTCTCCTAGGCAAAGGTCCCTGTCAGACTCCTCAGCACCTGGGAGGAGGCATACTGGTAGCCCAAGGGAGGTCAGTGGAATTTGCCCACGGACAGTCACCCCCTCAGGCAGTCTTGTTGTTACATCCCAGGTCATGACAGAGCACCATTGGAAAGGCATCTATAAGGAAGTGTTTCGTCTTTCCATGAGTGGGTTGAGCTCTGAGGAGTCGTCACCCAGGCGCCAGTGGCACTTTATTGCCGAGTCTCGTCCACTGTAAAGGAGGACTTGTAATGTGTTGCCTTCTGTCCCTCCTAAGAAGGCCAGTGTGTTACAAGAGGACCAACATCCTTCTTGCAGCTTCTGGGTCAGTCTAGCATGCTTTTCACACGATGATGATGGCTTAGAGGGTAAGTATTGAAAGAATGCCCTCTTCTGAGATTCAAAGAAGTCGTCCTCTGGGCATCCATTTGATGAGGCTGCATGCGTGAAAAGTTCTGAGTGTCTGTTGGCGCCAGACCTTTATCCTACCGTGCTCCCTACTCCAGATAGCTCCTCTGTGTTAGAGTCTAGCTCTTAAAAAGTATACAGCAACTGAGCATCTGTTGGCGCCTGTGCATCCTTCTCAAGTAGGAAGGGACTCGCTCCTACCTTCTGTATATAAAGTAATTCAAGAATTCCCATTGGTGCAAGAGCGGAAGAGCACCCATTGGCGCCTCAGCATCCACAAGCGGCTGAGCACTCATTGGTGCAAGTGTGCCTACTGGCACATGTTTTACCTCTTCTTCAAGAGCGCTCACTGGTTCAAGAGCTACCACTGGCACCCGAACGTTCAATGGCTCTCGAGCGTCCATTTAGCGTACATTGGTGCCTGAGCGTCCCTTGGCACCTGATTGTCCATTAGTGCCCGAGCATCCATTGGTGCCTGAACATCCGTTTGCACCCAGGCATCCATTAGCGCTTGAGCGTCCATCGGCACCCAAGCTTCCACTAGTGTCTGAGTACCCAAGGGGCATAGTTGGATCAGTAGGATGTGTTTCTACAACTATGGACAACGATTACATCTTGTCTTACCGACATGTCACAAGTTATGGCTGTCTCAGGTCCTTCAATTGCAACTATTCAAAATAAGTTGGACAGTATTTTGGATTTTTATGAATTCTTATGTACCTCCTGTTCAACCTTAATTGAACTTGTCGCCGCTTTCATCAGCCAAAGAAGAAGAGGATAAGGAGTTCTCCGACATCCTACAATTTACTACTTTACTACTTTGTAGCAAATTCTTCAGATTTGTTCTCGCCAAGGCTTCATGAAGCATACTGCTTCTTCTATCCAGCTGCAAACAGGATTGTCCCCTGTTTCTGTGGTGGAAGAGGAAGAAGGAGATAAGGAGACTCCTCCTACAACCTACAAGTCGCCATTTCGCTATTTTCTAGCGAATTTCTCTGACTCCTTCTTGCCAGTAGTTCCAACATTGCCAGTGTCTTCATATATTAGAGATAATCAAGTAGATTCTGATTATATATTGTATAATTGTTATTGGTATTTTATGCATTGTCGAAATATGGTGGGTGTCCTATATATGGACAGCATATGGTTGAGTTTAGAAGGTGTCTGTTGATGTATTTAAGTTGTGTTGTGATGTCATAGGCTGTGACATCATAGAAGACAAGATGGTGGTGGCATCTGTTGGATGTAAACAATAACACGGGTCGAAAGGTGACACGGCGTGTGCTGTTTGGTTGGTAGGAGAGGATGCCTGGATCCGACAGTGAACAAAGGGAGACTAGATGGAGAAGGGAATGTCCAAGGTTTAGCGGGATACGAGAAGAGTACAAAGAATGGAAAGGTCAAGTTGAAGATTGGCTATTGTTGTATGGAGAAGATACAAAATACCCAGCGATAGGAATAAGGATGAGCTTAAAAGGGAAAACCCGAGAACTAGTGGAAGGATTAAATAGAGGTAAACTTACGGGTACAGAGGGTCCAAAGATAATCCTAGACAAACTAGATAAAGCCTATCTAAAAGACTAGGTAATGGAGAATTACGGCAGAATAAAAAAAATACATTCTAATAAGAAGAGAATCTAGTGAAAAGATGGCGGACTATTTAATTAGATACGAGAAGGCAGTATCCGAGTGTGAAAGAGCAATAGGGAAAGGCGCTTCAAGGGGAAGTTAAGGGTTATCATGTAATAGAGCAAGCAAATCTCATGGAAAATAAAAAAAAATGGTATTATTGGCTTGTGGGCAAGAAAAGTTAAGAGTACAAAACAGTGTCACAAACAATAAAAAGACTATTTGAGGGATTATGGACTAAAGAGGAATGGGAATGGTGGAGGTCGTCAGAAGGCAATGCGAGTTCAGGGAGAGGGAGGGAAAACCAGAGATATTGGGGAAGATAGAACCAAGGTAGGGGTGGAAGAAATCCTGCGTACAAAGAAGGGAAGGTAACAGTATGTGCAACATGCAGCTTGGAATGGCATTGGGCTAGGGATCGTCCTCAGAATTTTCATGATAGGAAGAAAACTGAAACAAAACTAGAAAAAAATAAGCTGAAAACAGAAACTGGGATAGAAGAAGAAGAGGTTTATGCAGGATAAGTTAATAAAATAGTGGAAGAGTCATGGGAGGTGGCTGATACAGTTTAGGACACAGGGTGTAAATCAACAGTTTGTGGAGAATTGAGACTAGCACGCATTGTCATGGATTTGAGTCAGGAAGAGTTGAGGAGAATGAGGAACACTAGGACAGAGTCTAATAAAGTGTTTAATTTTGGCGAGACATCTTGTAAGTCAAAAGGAATAATAGAAATACCTTTGATACTAAAAAACAAGTTTTATTTGAAGACAGGAATTCTGCAGGGTGATATACCCTGGCTGATAGGTAAGCAAACCATGAGCAAAATGTGTATGACCCTAAATTTGAAAGAAAATTGTGTCATAATAGAAGTACTACAGGGAATGAAAGTAGAGTTAAGAGAAGACAAACAGGGTCATTTAAGAGTACTTATAAGGAGGAGGAATG
>NC_061108.1:81186896-81369396 GCF_015104395.2 Macrobrachium nipponense
TCCAAAGCAAGTGAAAATAGAGATAAGCAAGAAATGAAAAAGTGGGAAGGATATGGAAAATACAACTTCTACAGTAAAAATATAAAATGGTCAGAAATTAATGAAGAATTAAACAAAGATTGGGATAACATTTTCGTAAGTGATGACATAAGGGTAAATACGGAGATATTATATAAAATATTGGAGAAAATAGTGGAAAAATATATACCGAAGAAGAAAAGTAAACATCATTCATGCATACCAAGAGACAGAAGGATCTTGTTCCAGAAAATCAGAAAGTGGAAAAAAGGTCTTGCAAAAGAAAAAAATGCATGGAAAGTTATAGAACTAAAAAGTAAGATAGAAAATGCAGAACAAAAAGATTATACAATCAAAAGAAAATGAAAAAACGGGACTTGGAAGAAAAAACCCTATTAAATATCAAGCAAAAACCCCAAACTATTATACTCATATGCGAAGAAGATGAATAAAAGAAGAATAGAAATAGGCCCTCTGAGAATTGAAGGAAGGAGATTAAACGAATTGAAAAAAAGGAAATTTGCCAACATACTGGCAAAGAACGTATAAGAGAGAATTCACCCCTAGAATAGATAATGAAGATAAATGATATAGAAGTAAGGGATGAAAATAGTGAATATTTAGCTGACATAGATATTAATGAAGCTGATATTGTGCAGGCTATTAATGAAATTAAAAATGGAGCTGCTGCAGGGCCTGATGGAACTTCCTGCTATTTTGTTAAAGAAAGTAGTTCATTCTATCGCAAAGCCACTTGCAATATTATTAAGACAAAGTGTAGATACAGGCAAGATTTATGATGACACAATTAGCATATATTACCCCTACTTTCAAAAGTGGATCAAGACTAGAGGCAAGTATTATAGGCCTGTGAGTCTAACATCACATATTATGAAAGTGTATGAAAGGGTAATGAAGAAAAATATTATGAAACATTTAATAAAAAATAATTTGTTTAATAAAGGACAAAACATGGTTTCGTACCCGGAAAAAGTACACAAACCCAACTGTTAGTCCACCGTGAGAACATATTCAAAAATATGAAAGCGGAAATGAACAGATGTGGTTTATTTAGACTTTGCAAAAGCTTTTGATAAAGTAGACCATAATATATTAGCGAAGAAAATTAGAAAACACAATATCGTGGATAAAGTAGGAAGATGGTTAAAAGAATTTTTACACAACAGAAAACAGATAGTTATTGCAAACGACGAGAAAATCGGATGAAGCCAAGGTAATATCCGGTGTGCCGCAAGGTACGGTGTTAGCTGCAATACTGTTTGTTATTATGATTGAAGACATAGACAATAATGTTAAGGATTCGGTAGTGAGTAGTTTCGCAGATGACACAAGAATAAGTAGAGAAATTACTTGTGATGAAGATTAGGAACGCTCTACAAAGAGACCTTAACAAAGTATATGAATTGGCGGGCAAAAAACGAGAATGGTAAATAGGGATGGTATTTAACTCTGATAAATTTGAATCAATAAATTATGGAGACAGAGAAAGAAAGCTATATGCATATAAGGGACCTAATAATGAGACCATCACAATAAGGAAGCAGTTAAAGACCTTGGTGTGATGATGAATAGGAACATGTTATGCAATGATCAAATAGCAACTCTGTTGGCAAAATGTAAAGCAAAAAATGGGAATGTTGTTAACGGGTCACTTCAAAACAAGAAAAGCTGAACCACATGAATTCATTACTTTATAAAACATATGTTCGTAGTCCACTTTGAATATTGGCTAATATGATATGGTACCCACACTATCAAAAGGATATTGCACAAATAGAGAGTGTACAAAGGTCCTTTACAGCTAGAATAGAAGAAGTTAAGGACCTAGATACTGGGAAAGACTACAATTCTTAAAATTATATAGTCTAGAAAGGAAAGAGAACGCTACATGATAATTCAGGCATGGAAAACAGATAGAAGGCTACAAGGAAAAGGCAGAAAATATCATGGAACTAAAAATATCAGAAAGGAGCAAGCATGAGGTAGTATTAATAGTGCCCAAAAACTTATACCAGGGAAAAAATTAAGGAAAGCACACCAGGACATTAATCCACTACGCCACCAGCATCGATAATGCAGCGTCTATTCAATGCGTTGCCAGCTCATCTGAGGAATATATCAGGAGTGAGCGTAGATGTGTTTAAGAATAAGCTCGACAAATATCTAAACTGCATCCCAGACCATCCAAGATTGGAAGATGCAAAATATACCGGAAGATGTACTAGCAACTCTCTGGTAGACATTAGAGGTGCCTCACACTGAGGGACCTGGGGAACAACCCGAACAAGATGTAAGGTCTGTAAGGTAAAGGTCCCTCTCTCTCTCTCTCTCTCTCACTCGCTCTCTCTCTCTCTCTCGTCTCTCTCTCTCTCTCTCTCACTCACTTACTGAAGGAGAATTATTATGGTACATGTACAGCAGTGCCTCAGGATACAAAATTAATCTGTTCCGAAGCAGCTTTCGTAACCTGATTTTTTCGTATCTCGAACCACGTTCTACATGTAAATTGCCTGATTCGTTCCAAGCCCTACAAAAACACCACATCAAATTTTATAATAAGCTAAATTGACCAATAAACAATGAAATACAACGATTTGGACCATTCAATACCACATAAAGATTACTATACCTGTAAATAAAGTGTATTAGTGTACATGGTACAAAAAATACTGTACGTACATATGTAGTAAAATGTGGACCTACCTTCGGTGAGGGCAAATCTCCGAAAGTGGCGACAGAGGAGTAGGACAAATGGCAGAAAACATGAACACTTAACTTTACGAAACACATCAACAAATGGCAGAAAACATTAACACTTAGCTTTACAAAAAAGTTTTTTTTATTTTTATATTTTTTTTTACTTTTTATACTGTTACATTTTTTTTTTTACGTTTTATACTTTACGTTTTTTTTTTTTTTTTTTTCCCAAAATTTCAATTTCTTGACCACTTTAACTTTATGTTTTTTCGTATCACTTGGATCTTCTGTTGGTACCACTATGAAAGGCCTCTAAAAAATAACTACCAAGGAAGATTGCTTCTGCCTGCTTTCACAATGTTCCTGAAACGACTCAGGCAAACATCTGTGCAAGCATACAAACCTGTGTAAGCCTTTTCAGGGTGTCTCTTTTCTACAAATGATTGCACTTTATGAAAAGCAGCTAGAGCATCCTTAATTTCAGCCTTTGTCATAGGGTCCTCCTCCTCCTCCTCACCGCTGCTAGAGAACTTTTCTTGAACAACGTTATGTTGCATGGCCTCCAACTTCTTAGGTTCCGTCGTAAGCTCCTCTTGCTGCTCCTGGAGTAAGAAGGTCATTGATGTCTATCTGGAAACCCAACTGGAAGATCTTCCTCAAAGCGATTTTATGAGTAGTAATAGTGCCTAGTGCTAAAACCTTTTTCAAACAAGGATCTGAAAAAGGATATAGCTAAGTTAACTGTCATGGTTGTAGTGTTTGATTCTTTCAGGAAAGGATGCTAATTTTTTAACAGCTGAGGTCATATTGTCTAATAGTTGACTCTCTCTTATCTGATTCTAGGAAGAGGATGTTTTTGTGGATCAATGTTAGCATCTTTGTTAAGCCACAAACTTCATGAAGTCCATAAAGTTAGGGTCTGAAGAATTCCTGAGGAAGCGAACACAGTCCTCATTTGTACTGATTGTGACAGCTTGGGATTGGGAATCTGTTGAGGTCGAAGACCCAATTCCAGAAGCAGAGGATACCAGTTGCTCTTGGGCCAGTCTGGAGCAATCAGAGCTACTAGTCCCTTGAAAGTCCTCAGCTTGCTCAAGACTTTCAAAAGAAGATTCACTGGAGGAAAGACATAAATTTTCCTCCACTGATTCCAATCTAACGACAGGGCGTCCGTGGCATAAGCCAGAGGGTCCAGGTTGGGGGCCACATAGCAAGGGAGCTTGTGGTTGCTTGTGAAGCGAAGAGATCCACTTGGAGACCTGGGACTCTCCAGCATATCCACTGGAATGACCTGTCGTCCAGGGACCATTCTGATTCCAGAGGGACCGACCGGGACAAAGCGTCTGCTATTACATTTCTTACCCCCGCCAGGTGAGTGGCGGACAGATGCCATTTGTGTTTGTCTTCTAGTGCAAAGATGGCTATCATGACATGGTTCACATGTTTGGATTTGGACCCTCCTCTGTTGATGCAATGAACTACCACTGCACTGTCCAAAACTAGTCTTAGATGAGACTTTTTCGGGGGAAGAAGTCTCTTCAGGGTAAGAAATACTGCCATTGCTTCCAAGACGTTTATGTGGAGCTGGCGGAACTGAACTGACCAAGTCCCCTGAACTTGTTTGAATTGAGAATATCCCCCCCACCCGGACAGGGAGGCATCCGTGTGAATGGTTAACACTGGAAGTGGGATATTGAAGGGGTACTAGTTTGGCCAGGTTCTTCACTTTTGTCCATGGACGGAGCTGATTGCGAAGGATCTGTGGAATTACTGACAATTGTCTCGAGATTTGGCGTTTGCTCTCGATCGCCAAACTCGGTTTATATCTTTCAGTCTTGCTTCAGGAGGATGTCTGTCACTGAGGCAAACTGAAGAGAACCTAGGATTCTTTCCTGGTTTCTCCTTGATGTTTGTTTGCATTTGAGAAATTGTTTCACAGACTTGGCTATTTCTTTCCTTTTGACCACCGGAATTGACAGATTGTGGGAAGACAAATCCCATTGGATTCCTAGCCACTGAAAACGAGACTCTGGACTAAGTCTGGATTTTGCATTGTTTATCTGGAACCCCAGATGTTCCAGAAATTGAACTACCTTTTTCGTGGCTTTGAGACATTCCTCGACTGTTGGTGCCCAGATCAACCAATCGTCGAGGTATGCTGCTACCATTATCCCTTGAGTTCTCAACTGTTGAACCACCACTTCTGCTATTTTCGTGAATACCCTGGGGCTACATTCAGACCGAAGGGCATCACTTTGAATGAGAACGTCTGATTTCCTAGTTTGAAGCCTAGGAATGGGCGGAAGTGCCTGGCTATAGGGATATGATAGTATGCGTCTGTAAGATCGATGGAGCATGTGACGGCCCACGGGAAGTAAGGTCCTACTTGCGAGATGGTAAGCATTTTGAACTTTTCGCAACGATGAAAGAGTTTAGCCTTGACAAAGTTCTAAGATTTCCCTTCTTTTTGTTGAGCCTTTCTTTGGCACGCTGAATAAGCGACCTTGAAATTTTAGATGCTTAACTCTCGCAATAGCTCCTTTCTGAAGGAGTTCCCTCGCGTAATCTGTCAATTCCTTTGATGGTTCCTGATAAAGTGATTTTTGATTGGAGGGGGATCTTGATCCAACTCCAACCCAATCCTGGACACGATGCTCTGTGCCCATTTGCTGAACCCCCACCTGTGACAGAAGAGGAACAGCCTCCCTCCTACCTGGGGAGCCTCACTGTTGTTGGGCGGGTTGACCTCCACGCCCTCCTCTGAACTGCCTTCCCCTTGCCGCTCTCCCTGTGCCACGCTGGCGAAAGTGGCCTCTCGCTCTGCTACCTCTCGAAAGCCTATTAAAGGCTGGGTAAGCCTGACCTTCATACATAGAGTTGAAGGCCGCGAGACTGCGTAGGAGGTTTGAGGGTTGCGACTGAGGGGACAACAGGAGGATGGGTTGGGCCTGTTTCGAAGTTGATGGTTGTCCCTGTTGGGTAACTGGGACGGCCTGAACGAACTGCTGTTGCTGCTGATGTTTCTGGTAAGGCTGGAACCTTTTACCAGACTTCTTGAGTTTCTTACCAGCAGCAGGGGCGGATTCTTGCTTCCTCTTAGAGGAGATGCCCCACCTAGCTCTAAGGCTCTGGTTGAGCCTAGCAGCCTCGTGGTGCACCTCATTCACAGCGGACTCTGGGAAGAGGTCCGCCCCCCACATGCTGGAAGCCAGGAGTCTATTAGGTTCGTGCCTAATAGTGCACTCCTGCAGAACGTGCTTTCGGCAGTTCCTCCTAGCTTGGAAGAAGTCGAAAGCATCCGTCTGAACTGTTTGGAGCTGAGACTTGGCCAGAATCTTGAATAACGGTTCTGTGCCATACGACAGTGCCGCCATTTCAGTGATAATTAAGGAGTTGAGGGACTTCCCAAACCTAGTTCGAGCATCGAACTCTGCCTGAATCAAAGTATCAGGCAGCCTTGGAAGCTTTTCGCCAAACTGGTCCATTGCGCAGTCTGGTTTAAGCTTACCAATCGTGAATGTGGCAGGCAAGTTCTCCCACAATTCTCCAAAGGCTGGAAAGAGCGGAGAAGTAGAATCCGCTTCCCTCAGCTGTGGCATGGGCTCATCCTTGAGGACTGCCTGAAGAGTCGCTTCCACTATTTTGGTAGCGAACGGAAGAGAAGCCTCCTCCTCCGTCGCAAAAATAGTGAAAGGACTCATGAAAGCCTGGAGCTTAGTGTTGGTACACTCCCAGTCCTCCAGGCAGTGAACCCATTCCCGCTGTGCGTGCTCTCTACTATATAGCACGTTTTCTCGGGAAATCTTGTCCTCCCTAGTGAGGGCCGCCACGGTCAGCCTAGCATATCCAATGAAAGGCTGAGTTAATCCTGGAGGATAAAACTCGAAGTCCTCAATTCTTCGAGTTCCACACTCCGGGACAGAGATCATACCGTCCTTGAATGGAGCGTAAGCGGCCACTCTCCATGGGTTATCCATGGAGAAGGCTGGTAGCGACTCATATGGAGGTAGCTGGAGAATGCCAGCACCTGCTACTGGGGAGATTGGATGAGGAGCCTGAGAAAGGCCAGCTACTCGGTCCTCATTCTCTCTAACTCTGTTAGAGAGATCTTGGATGGATTGGCCCGACTGACTAAGGGTGTTTGACAGCTGCGCAAACATCTGTTCAAACTTGGTTCCGAGGTCGGAGACCTGCGAGCCTACCATCTCTCCTACCTGTTGCATCACCACTGCTGAGAAGGCAGTGGGATCAAAGGCGCTCGGTCCCGCTACTCCAACCGGCGTTGCCGGAGTGGATGCGGTGGAGGCCGGAGAAGGCATTGGCTCAGCTGGAGCGCGAGCCTTCTCCTTAGAAGCCTTGCTTCTAGAGCTCTTGGAGTACGAAGAGCTCGGCTTAGCCTTCACCGCGTCAGCATAGGAAGTCGAAGACTTCTTAGCTGAAGAAGACGACGACGACTTCTTAGAAGTCGTCTTGTGGAGGGTCTTCTGTTCTCTCTGTCCCTTCACCTTTGGGGGTACAGAGAGAGCGGGAGAGCGGGCAGGGATCTCAGATCCTGTAAAGCCTTGAAAAGAAGCAGTAGAAGGGACAGGAGAAGATCCAGGAGCGCCCAATGGAAAGACCTTGGGCGCCTGACACACCTACCTCAACCAACAAATCCTCCGCCCCTACCGCCATAGGTTCGATGTTCAGGTCCAAAGTTGCGACGTCTGGGACCGGCTCCTGCGTGGCCACGGACCCGAACGACTGCTGCACCTCTTGCTGTATGGAAGCGATGAGAGGGGCTGCTGATATAGGATCAACGTAGCCTGTTGATTTGCCGCTGGGGAAGATCTGAACGGCCAGCTTCTTATCCAAGATGTACGGCTGGCCCTTGGCGGCGTTCTTCCCGAAGCCGCCCACCCAAGCCTTCAGGGTTGCTAGGGTGACTTCCTTCACGGCGGCAGCCTGAAAGAGAAGGCGAAATGAAGCTTCTAGTGGCGGGGACGGGGTTTAACAAGCTTATGACTAAGTGTTATTAGTAATACGATAAAGAAGTCTAAAATCGACTTACCCCCCCCACCAGCTGACTGACAAGGTCATAGCAAATGGTGCAGGCTTCTGGGTGCCAGACGATCATAGCGTTGTGGGTCGTGGCACAGGGGGCGTGAGTCCTGCACTCATCGTGGGTGCAGGGGTCGTAAAGCGTCGCGTTACACCCCAGGACCTGACAGTTGGTAGCCTGTAAGTGGAAAGATACATAAGTATCAGGAGAACACTTACAGCCTAACAATTGCTCCGCTGCATGCCGGAGCGTGAAAGTTAGATTAAACCAGAGCCCCGCCATAATACGTGTGGTAACTAGGCGGTTGGAGTTGTCTAAGGCTGCGCCGGAGACAAGAGAGAATATCCAACCAGGTGTGGTGGTGAGCCATGAAACCACAACGGAGAACGACGGAGATGGTATACACACAGTTAGATAACACTAAAATTCACCGTAAAATTAGGGTACATCCTTATATTTATAACGAAATATATATAAATCTTTTCCCCGTCTACTAGAAGAGTGCCCGGGTAAGAAGCAAGCTCTCCTCCGGTAGCGGGAAAAAGGCAGGATATAGTAGGCAAGCAATAGACCACTAGTAGTGACCACCCCGCCCGCTGGCGGAGCCAGACGAACTATAACCAAAGGAGGCTCCGTTCGTTACAGTAGGGGAAAGGTGGGACTGAGCAATGGGGGGGGGTTTCCGGCGTAACGCGGCGGGAGAGAGAGAGGGGGGGTGGCCTACTCCTCCCCGTCCCAACAACTACCCGCTCGGTGACCCGGTACCCGAGACAAGTGGTCGCCCTATACCCCAGCTGGGAGGAAACTCCTGGCCTCCTCAGAGAAAGAGGGAGGAAGGCTACTGAGGTTGTCATGGTAACCAAGGAGTCCCCCAGACCCCTCCCTATACCTGGTAGGGAGGGAAGGGGAAGGGTAAGGTGCTATGGAACACGTGACCGCAAGTGGCCTAAGCCGCGATAGCAACACAACCGAGGAAGGGCCACGTGAACCAGACTGTACCAACACATGGGACATGCACCTAGGCTAGCCTAACACCCTAAATAAAACTAAAATTACATCGTAAAAGATGGAAAAGACACTTTAAGTAAAAGAAAAAGAAGCCCAGGAGGAGGCAAACTGTTCCGAGGAACAGTTGACTACTCGGAGCCAGCGATAGCCGATGAAGAGCAAGAGCCGGGATGCTGGGCCAGAACACAGAATAGCCCTAAATACCAAACTAAGAGAAATGGTAAAAGGGCTGTCCTAGCTATAAAAACGATGTAAAAAACGATGAATGTGATATAGTAAGCCCATAAGTATAAGAAGTCCCAGTATGGAAGACCGGGAATTCTTAACATGAGGCGGCATGGCGCCGCCACGAGTCAACCGGGAAACCGTATATGACCTATTAGAAGGAAAATACTGGTCCCTGGAAGACTAAAAAACGGTAAAATACTACTTATGAGGCACTTAACTTAGCCGATGCGATGGCAGCACGTTCCATGGTGAATAAGGAGATAAATCCAAAGATAACATGGCACGAAAGAAAAAGCGTACAACGTGTACAGTCTAATAATTAAGGATGCTAGGGGCGCTGCTGTCCGTGGCGTCGGTAGTAGTAGTAGTAGCGGCCGCATCACCCCTTAGTATCAGCTCTCTCTGGTGGGGATTTTAGATTGGAAGGTCTAAATGGTGAATGACTCGTAGTAGTGTTCCCACTCGCCCCTATTCTCATACCGACACTTCTTTTATAGAGTGAGCGAGTCAGTTTTACTGACATTTTCTTAATTTTGTTTTTCTCTGGTAATTTTAGATTAATTTTGCCTAGAAAGAATGATATTAAGGATCCTTTCATAGGCTGACACGAGCTGAGCCAGAAAATGAAGGACAAAGCCTCTATGTGAAACTTATTTGCTGATTTGTAAATAAGTTTATTGAACAGATATTATGTTCTCCTATGGCTGTAAGTAGTCATTAGATTTTGATTTAAGAGACAACTTTTCTTTATAATTCATCTATGAAAGACCAAAAGCTTTCGCAGGCTCACACCTGTGGTTCCTTCAGCAGATGAGGTGTTTGTGCATCCTGCTAAGTGTGTATGTGTTGCCTCTGTGAACCCTAGTTAGATTTTTGTCTTTTTCATCATTGCTTGTTCTTGTCCATTTAAGTTATGCACTCTGTAAGGAGTACCCCGCACTGGGTCACCATAAAAAATGGAGGATCCTTTAAATTTACAGTATGAAGAAAAGTTATTTTTAATATTGTAAAATCCATTTCAGTATTGTCACTGCATTTTTATTTTCACTTACAGGTACAGCGTCAGAACTTAGAGGAAAGGTTAATGTGCCCTTCCAGTCATAGAGGAGCTTCAGGAAATAGATCACATTCCAGGTAATAATTTACGTATGTTGTTAATCTTAAGTTTAGGTGGAAATAATTGCAGTGTATATGATTTTATGAGTTCTTATCTACAGTGATTTTACCATTTAAGCTGATTAAGAAATGATCTCTTACTACAGATCAATTGATTCTCGATCAAGATCACGGAGCCGGCATCGGGATGTAAACCTTTCTTATTTTAGTGATTCAGATATGGAATGTGATTTCAAACGGCAGACAAGCTCTGATGCATACCAGTCGCATAAATGTTTGTTAGATGTGATGTATATAGATTTAGTAAATATGGATTTATATACAAGTACTAGGTCTGGGAGAAAAAAGACAAAAAATGTTAAAACTGAAATGAAACGAAAAGTGACAAATATTAGTGAGACTGTAACTTATGAACTGCCAAAGAATTTAAGTGAGAAAAATTGTGGTAGTGAAAATAAAGGAACTCCTGAGTGGCTTTTTAGTGCATATTGTGTTGTACGCCAAGGGAAATCACTCTTGCGTGACAAGTGTGCCCTCAAGTTGCAGGTGGAAAGAAATTTGGATACTGAAGTCAGTCATTCAGGTACGTATTTTAGTCTGGAATTTTGTTGATGAATAACACAATTTTGTAAGACCTGTGCAAGTTGAAGAGGAAAAAATATGTATTGCTTTAAAAATAAGGGAACTACGAGATTAGAAATAAGTTAATGTCATGTAGTTGTTGTGCAGTAGCTTTTAGAATGTGGCTGAGTCACCTAACTACAGCATTAAGTAGTCCCAGTCTCATACACAGCAATTGGATCACTCACCTTAGTATTTTGGTTACCCCGGGAGGATTTTATATACCTTTGTACCCTTGTGGCAAAAAATGCAGCATTGCAAGAGAGGTCTGAGACTGCAATTTATGACCTTAGGTACTATTCAGAAGCATGGATAAGTCACCTTCACTCTCCCTACTTACGCATATATGGTACTATAGGGTGTAGTGGTGAGAGAGTATACCCAGGGCTTTGCAAAGAACCCTTGCTCAAGGGACATTTTGTACCATCCTGAAGCTTGGACATAGGCTCCTTCATTTTGTAGGGATATATAAATAAGACATTAATTTTTACTATATTCTTTTGGTCCATGATCAGAGGCATGTGTATTATTTTAGTGATTTTGTCATGGTTTATGTATTAGAAACCTTAGATTTTAGTGAGACATCCAAGATTGATGTCTTCCTGCATGATTTGGTAAGCCTACCATTATGTCATGTCAAAAAACAATTAATTATATATAAACCCGTTACTTTAACCATTGTCTTTGTTGCATGTGATGGAAGTTCTTAAAAGACACCACTGGATGCAAACTGAATTGCTTATGTGTAGCCTAGATCACTGAAGAAACTGGGATAACATAATATAGTCACCACCATACTTAGAAACAAACATTCAGAGATACAAACAGACAGGTTCAAAGGTTAAAATTCTGTTTTGAGTGCTCACCTTTGCTACCCGTAAGTTCAGATTGTGCTCTGTGCTTATTTTGCTGGTAAGAATATTTTGCGAAGAACATGAGGATGAAGAAGAACTTGTTCCTTTAACCCCTCTCTTGTTATCTTGATCTTGAATATTCTCGTGATTAACTACCATGTATTCTTACAATCACAAAAGTACCTGTTCGTACTGAAGTTAAGTATGAAAGAGCCGTTTGACTTAGTGGCGATTGATTGTTTCCTTCCCACTAATTGCCAGAAAGAATGTAGGAGCAGTTGTGATGGCAGATCACAAAATTAAACTTCTGAGTTGTGTACCTATGAAGAACAAGATGAATATGAATGTAGCGAGGGTGGTCAGTACAAGTTTGTTGCCCGCATGTGTGAAAAGGCCTGTGCAAATGTTGAGTGCCATTGGGCCTGAGTTTGTTGGAAGACCATTTGAGCAAATGTTGAGAGAATGGGAGATAGAGCATGTACTGACAACTCCCTACATACCTTGGGCTAATGGGTTAGCAGAGAGAACCATTAGAACTTTGAGTGAACTGTTACAAATGAGGACTGAAAGAGAGAATGAATGGGATTTGTGGTTGGGTAAGGCTGTGTCAGTTTATAACGTATCAGTATATAAAAGCACTGGCATATCTCCGAGCAAATATATAATGAATTATGAGAGATTTGAAAAAGCAAGATTAACCCTTAAGAGCCTGGATAAAAAATTAATATGCAGCACCCCAGGCTGGGTAAACTTTTAAGGTCAGTCAATTATATAGAAAAAAAAATAAATAAAAAAAAGATACATCAATGGATAGAGGAAGATATGCAAATGCACAAAGTTTAGGAATTTTTTTTTTAATTTTCCCTACCTTCTACAAGAAGTTGAAAATTACTATTTGCAATCGCTTGTGGGGACCTCTTTAACAAGACAATGGTAAATTTTACCAAATTATACACGTTTTTTTATAATAAATAAATTTGTTTTGTAAAATTGTAATTAAAGCTCATAATATCATAATAGATAAGAACTAAAATCAGTAACAAATTCTGAGTGTATTTGTTGTAAAATATTCATGTAAATTTTCAGATTTTGGAGATGCAGTAGTTGCATTATACAAAATCTAACAGCAATCCCTGGGTATATTTATGAGCAAATATATAAAAGGACATCTTGTGGGAGAGAGAGGCAGTACATGCTCCCTTCAAGTCTAGATCACAACTAACTCTCTCATGAGCTGATATTAGGCAGTCTAAAAGTTACCATTAGTGGATTTATGGGCTATAGAAGTAATGGAAACTCTTTCCCCGCCCAATTCCTTCAAGTAGATGGCGTGTAATATTGATGCACATATGAATGGATCCGTCCACCACCTGAAACCTATTGTTGCTACTCATGAGGGAATTTGTCTATTAAGGGTTAAGTTTAAGTGCGGAGGAGCAGGAGATTTGGAGATGAGCTAATGAAAGATTTAGGAGACATAAGGTTAGGGGTAAAGTGTTAATGGAAGTAATTGAAAAAGGTAGACTAACAGTAAGTAAAATGAGTGACAAATATGAAGGACCATACATGGTAAGAAGGGTTTGGTCAAATGGGTCGAGTTATATATTAGAGCATGAAAATGAAAAGGGAGAAAAAGAGGAAATACAAGCACATCATAATCAGTTGAGGAAGTGGAGAGAACCCCTGGAATATTTTAAAATAAATCCTATTATAAAAGTCTTGGCAAGAGAGAAAAGTAAGGAAGTTGTTGATGAAGAAGAAGATAGTTTCTTGGGAAATAAACAAGTAGTGGTGGTTATGAAATACAGAAGAAACATTGGAAAAAGGGAAAGTCTGTGAAGGCATCAGAGAATGGAATTGGAGAGCTTTAAAGATCTACCTTTGGAGGATGGAAAAGACAAGGTACTACTAATAACTTGTGGACTTCTTTCTTTTTAAGGGATCTCATTAGAGAAGCACATTCTCAGGTAGAAGAAGAATTTCTCCCTACCCTCAAGGGAAAGTGCATGAAATCAGATCGTTGTTCATATGCGAACAAACCTTCGGTCTTAACAATAAGATAATTTTCCAGCGCCTAGCTGGATCTGGTTAAATCGCAGATGAAAAACAAGGAATCTTGTGAGATCTGGGAATGCGTGCATATATCGGGTCAAGGACCATGCACCCACGCTACTGCTATTGCCCTCTCTCGGCCTTTTACCCGGTTCTTTGCCCGTTTTTGCTTGTGATTCTGTGTGTGTGTGTGTGCTTGAATTATGGCTTCTTCTGCTCCTTTGCAGCCTCTCCAACATATGTGTCCGGGAACTCAAGGTTTCCCGTGTTCTCATTTCCTGGCTTCTTCAGCGACAGACCTGTACTCCACATGCAGAAGGTTTCGTTCTAATGTTTGTACATAAGGAATCCCTGCCTGGAATGTCGTGCGTGACCTAGAGAGCAGTGGAATTTATTTTACAGTAGGAGGAAGCATCGTAGAGTTTCTACCCTTCCTTCAAGGGAGGGATTTTCATCTCCTCTCCCCGAAGCTTTGTTGCCTGCCGCAGTCATGCCCCATACTAGTGTAGTGCCTTTGTCTCCTTCCTTTTCTTCCATCGATTTGTCATTGGAAGTATCGGGAGGACCTCTGGCTGATTTATTATGTAATGCCGCCCCCTCTTCCTCGGGAGTTAATTTACTTCCCGTGAGGGAGGAGGCTATTTCATCAGTTTCTTTCCTTTCAGAGTTGGAGGCATCCAAAATGGCGGTGCTTTGAGGGTTGCTTGGTCTACGGGGTTCACTCTCCTTGGAGGGTTTGCTGACGCACTTCATGGAAACTTGCCTCCCCCCTCAGGCTACCCAAGCTCTCCCCTCTCTTCCTGGCTTCGTCTTCTTTGGTAGCCGTGGTCAGCCATATTGTATTGCTCTGCCAGTGACGTCACAGGGTCAGCCATTTTGTGTCACTCCACAAGTGGCACAAACTTCCTCCTTGGGTTGAGGGGAAGCCGTGACGTCAGTGCCGCTAGTGACGTCACTTCCATCGATGATGTCACTCCCAGTTTCCTCTGCTGCGCTGCCTCGCTCATCTGTTGCTCCCGTGACATCATCGTTGCCATCCAGTATGCCCCATCTCCCTTCCATGTCATCAGTGCCCTCTCTTGCTGATCCATCTGAGGCTTTATGTCAGGCAGTTCTTAAGAGATTGGATTCTGTTTTGGAACATAGGTTTGCTGCCATGTTGGCTGGGAGGACAGGGAGGAAGTTCTTTGCATCGCCCCCTCTTCCTGCCAAGAGATTGTGTAAGGAGTCAGTGCTATCAACCTTTCTTTCTCCCTCATCTCCGCCGCGTCAGCATATCAAGCATTGGAAAGTTAAGGACTTTGCCTTTTCTTCTTCTACAAGTGAAGAGCGGCACGCCCGTGTTCCTGCGAGTGTTATTGTTTCATCCCCTGTGCAATCTACAGTGGCTGCTTCGTCCTTTGCATCGAATCGCAAGTGTGTTGCAACCTCGCATGTTTGTGTGGATGTTGCTGATTCTTCCGCTTCTTCAGCTCCAGGGCCTATTCGTCGCCATAAGGATCTCAAGGAGCCTGTGAAGAGATCGAAGGTTGTGAACGTAGAAATAGTGCAGTGTTTGTCTCCCCCTCCTCTTGATGCTACCTGGGGTTCGACTCTGAGGAATTCTCATTCTTTGTCAAGTGTTATGGACGCTTTTCCTTCACACGTATATGCGCCTGTCTTGCATGCACACGTACATGGCCACGTACGCGAGTCATCCATTGGGAGTGTGCATAGTTATGTTCCTAGTGTTGTGGTTGGTTCGTCGCAGGAGTTGGAGCTTGGCTCCAGCCCAGACAGGTAGGCTGATGTTTCGGGTTGTTTGGCTACTGGCTCTTCTGTTGGTTTACATGAGGAAGGTGCGGCGGATAAGCCTGCATCTTCTTCTCATTGTCGGTCTCCGTTGCCGAAGCAGGAGGAGGGGAACACGTAAGAGTTTTTGTCTTCCTTTAACGAAGTTGTCAATCTCATTTGTGGGTTCAACAATTTGGAGAGTAGGACTCAGGCTTGGTCATCTTTCACTCCTTCCTGGTTGGAAGCCTTGCTGTGGGCTATGCAAGATCCCAAGTCGTTATTTCAACTTCCCTTATCGGGGCATATCCAGTCAGTCTTGCATAAGGTGAACGCCTCTGTGTCAGATCAGGACGGGTCTCTACGTTCAAGGGATTCTCGTCATCTGAACCAGGTCGTCATTCGTCTGAAGCCAGGGTTGACTTTGGAGCAGGTGAGGTCGGTTGCGCCGTCCTTGTCTCCACAGGATGCCTTAGCTTTGGAGTCCATGGCAGCCTCCATGCTACAGACGGATTCTTGGTTGGACTTCTGGTCGACGGTCATTGCCAAGACAGCGTCTGACAGATCCCCAAAGGGTTGGTGAGTGCTTCTCTTGCCAGTTTGTTGCAGTCTGGAGGACGCAATATACCAAAACCTGGCTGACACCAAGGACAGGTTGGTGCACCAGGCTGTGTCAAAGTCTCGTTCTCGGAGATGTCTGGCCCCTCCTCCTCCCCCTGCCCAGCAGCAGTCACAGAGATCGTCGCCTGGTAGGCCATCTAGGAGTTCAGTTTCAACAGGGCCTTCCTGTTCGTCCCAGTCTAGGGCAGAGGACCAACATCCCTTTTGCTCCCGCTCTTTCAGGTCAAGAAGCGGCTCCAGGGGCAGAAATAGAAATAAGGGAGGTTGTTGATAGGTTAGGCGCCTCTCCCTCTCCTTTGTCATGGGGGGGAGGGGGTGTTGCCAGTGGGCCAAGTGGCAGAGTTATGGGGTGGAGAAGTGGGTAGTAGATGTCCTTCAGGTGAGGTATCTACTGTCATTCGACTTCTCTCCCCTGCTTTCGGACAAGTCTCTGCTCAGGCAGGTGTATCCCCCAGATTCTCCTAAGTTCTTGGCTCTCTGGGAGGAAGTGCAGAAGATGCTAGACAAGGATGCAATAGAGGAAGTGGTGCATCTGCCTCTGGGGTTTAAGAGACATCTTGGTGACCAAGGCGTCAGGGGGTCAGAGACCCATGATCACCTTATCCTCCTTGAATCATTTCATCAGGAAGATGAAGTTCAAGATGGAGACCCCGTGATCAGTGTTAGCAGCTGTGAGGGAAAGCGACTTCATGCTGTCGATAGATTTAAAGGACGCATATTTCCAGATCCCTATTCATCCGTCGACTAGAAAGTTCCTTCGCTTCTCTCTCGGAGACAAGGTCTTCGAGTTCAAAGTCCTGTGCTTCAGGTTAACCACAGCCCCTCAAGTGTTCACAAGGGTCTTCTCTCTCATCTCAAGTTGGACCCATGCTCAGGGGATCCGTTTGCTGAGGTACCTCGATGATTGGTTGGTCTTGGCGGGTTCCAGGGAGAAGCTGCTGCAGGACAGAGATCATCTGCTTCTGTTTTGTCTGGAACTAGGCATCATGATAAACCAAGAGAAGTCAAACCTCGTACCCAGTCAAAGGATTCTCTATCTGGGCATGGTCATCGATATGGCAGTTTCAAGAGTTTTCCCATTGGATCAGAGGTTGGAGAAGTTGTGAGGGGTTGCACGAGACTTCCTATCACAACCACATCAGTCAGCTCATCAGTGGCAGGTTCTTCTGGGAATTTTGTCATCTCTGGAGAAACTGGTCCCTCATGGGCATCTTCATCTTCGGTCTCTGCAATGGAGACTGAGGAAATCCTGGTCTCTGGTGGGGGACTCGCCTAATAAGGGTTCCTCTGTCTGTGGAAGTGAGAGAAGACCTTTGTTGGTGGTTGGACGACCGGAATCTCTTGAAGGGTGTTCCTCTGCATTCTCTTTCCCCGGACTTCCTTTTGTTTTCAGACGCCTCTCCTGCAGGTTGGGGTGCTCACTTAAGCGGCCTCATTACTTCGGGCCTTTGTAGTTTGGAGGACAAACTGCAGCATATCAACATCTTAAGAGTTAAAGGCAGCCTTTCTGGGTCTGAAGGAGTTTTGGGAAAAAGTAGAGGGTCATTCTGTTCTCATGTCAGACAGCACCATGGTGGTCGCTTATGTGAACACGCAAGGGGGGCCTGGTTTCACGTCAACCTCACGCCTTGACAGTCGAGGTTCACCAGTGGGCGGTCAGCAATTCAGTAGAGCTCTCAGCCAGGTATACCCCAGGCAAAAGGAATGTGGTCACAGACAAGCTCTGTCATCAGGATCAGATCTTAGGTACAGAATGGTCTCTTCATCAGGTAGTGGCAGACAAGCTCTTCCAGGTTTGGGCGAGACCCATGCTGGACCTTTTTGCAACCCGTTTCAACAAGAAACTGGAGATCTTAAGTTCGGTGGTCCCGGATCCTCTGATATTAGCGGAGGACATGTCCCAACATCCCTTGGACAACCTGGAGGTGTATGCCTTCCCTCCATTTTTTTTATTCATTAAGTCCTGAATAGGTTGACAAGTTTACAGAGTCTCAGGATGACTTTGGTAGCCCGTCTGTGGCTGCAGGCAAAATGGTTTCTAGATCTGCTGTCGTCATTGTCAGAGATAATGAGGGAGATTCCCCCCCTTGCAGCATTTTCTGTGGCAGCCACATGTAGAAAGGTTCCACTAGTCAGTAAAATCCCTGTCTCTGCACGGTTGGAGGCTATCAGGTATCTCCTCTGAGCGAGAGGCTTTTCTCAGAGGACAGCAGGGCATATGTCCAGCAGTCTCAGAAGGTCGACCTCTGCAGTTTACCAAGGCAAATGGATGATTTACTCTGATTGGTGTCGAAAATGGAGTTTTTCTCCTCTCAGAACCTCTATTCAGCACATAGCAGACTTAATGACCTTCCTCAGAGATAGCAGACTTAATGACCTTCCTCAGAGATGAGAAAGGTTTGTCTGTTTCCGTCGTTAGAGGCTACAGGGCGGGCCTGATTTTACTTTCTTGTCTTAAGGTGTTGACATCTCATCCTGGGAACTTTCCTTGCTAGTTAAGGGATTTGAGCAGTTGTGATCTCCTAGAGCTCAAGCCCCGACATGGGATGTTTCCTTGGTCTTGAGAAGTTTCACTAAAGCTCCGTATGAGCCTTTGCGTCATTCTTCACACAGGAACTTGACACTCAAAATGGTTTTCTTCCTGGCCTTGGTGTCTTCAAGGAGTGTTTGGGAGCTGCACAGCCTGAGCTGTGATGGGAAGCACACCAGGGGTTGGGGATTGGTGTCCTTCGAATTTGTCCCGGAATTTGTGGCTAAGACCCAGAATCCCTCGATGCATGATGATAGGTTCGCCTCCTTTTCCATTCCATCACTGGTTGACTTTGTGGGTGGTGATTCTCAAGAGCTCTTGCTATGTCCTGTCAGGGCTCTGCTTTGCTACCTTGAAAGGACACGGCACCTGAGGCCAGGTTATCGTAGGCTCTTTGTTAGCACAGGGCATACGAAGAAAGGTGTCCAAGAGTACAATCTCATTTTGGATATGGGAAGCCATCAGACAAGCATTTTTGACTCTTGTGATTCTGCTGCCACGTCTGTGCAGGCTAAAGCACTTGGAGTTAGGGCTATTGGTCCCTCTCTGGCTTTCAAGAAGAATTTGGCTATTCATTGAGTGCTGAGTGCTGTTACTTGGTTATGCCAGTCC
Source organism: Macrobrachium nipponense (assembly GCF_015104395.2). Lineage (NCBI taxonomy): Eukaryota > Metazoa > Arthropoda > Malacostraca > Decapoda > Palaemonidae > Macrobrachium > Macrobrachium nipponense. Next base: position 81,206,086 of record NC_061108.1, read on the forward strand.
ACATTCACCTCTTTCTATCTTAAAGATGTTGCCCCTCAGATCTATGGACACATTTTCCCTGGGTCCTGTGGTGGCTGCCCAACAGATTGTATAACTCATCATTGCTTTAACAGGGCACATTTGTATCCTACCTAAGATGATTGTGTGGATGAAAGAATGAGTGAGTTGGCTGGTCTGTTTCTTTCTCTTGTACCTTTCCTTCTTCCTTTGGGTGGATTGAGGAATAGACATGTCATTTGCTGATCTGGTCTGACGTGAGTAAGGTAGTCATGCTGATAGTTTGGTTGCTTGGTATGCCAATAACCAACCCTGTATTCGGTAGCATATACTCCACTCCTTAGTTAGGGGGAGTAAGGAGTAGTAATGAACCCTGGCGGATTGGTTTGTTATTGGACAGTCAAAGTGTCTCTTTAGTTCCCTATGCAATGATTTGTTCCATATATCATTGTAGGTAACCCAGTGGCTGAGTTGTTAGAAGTCACTGTATCTAGCGTCTCATGGGCATTAGTCCCTCTTCTGAAAAATATTTCTTTTAGAGCTGGACTGATGGGTAGACCCCCAGCTGGTTTAGGATGTCTGTACCTCCCTCCAAGTAATAAGTCTATCTTATTGTGAAGACCCAAGCTTTGTTTGTGTATGAACAAATGACAAATTTTCTAAGACAATTTGTAATTTTCATAGCTACAAACCTGAGGTCTTAACATTGTACTGCCCACCTCTAGCCACCCCTCTGTCTTCTTAAAGACAACCTGGGTTGGGAAAGACTAAACGCTGTAGCATGGGTGCGTGGTCCTTGACCAGTTTTCATCCCGTTATACACACGCATTGCTAGATCTCACAAAATTCCTTGCTTTTCATCTGCAATTTAACCGGAGCCGCTAGGCTCTAGAAAATTATCCTATTGTTAAGACCTCAGGTTTGGAGCTATGAAAAATACAAATTGTCCTAGAAAATTTGTCATATTTCCACATCTTTAATGTTTAGGGAGAAGCTCTCTGTCGGATATTCTTCAAATAATGTGATGGAGATGCAAGTTAGTATTCACATCACATTTTGTCTTGGATCATGGTTTTGAGTGATTGGTTGTCTGGGGATACTTGGTGCTAGGATACCAACCAGTTTTAATTGTATGCTTGAGGGTTGGAATTACAATTTTACGGTGTAGGTAATGGTATTGTTTTCTGGTTTTTGTATTTTAGTACTACACCCTGGGCAGGGGCATAACATTTTTAGTCTTTGATAGCATTCGGAACTGATCTTCACTACAAAGTTCCCACTGAGGTATCAGGCGACTCAGGGCCAAACTGCCCCACCTTTATCATGTAAGATGGACGCCACCCAGAGGTAGTATCTTCCTGCAGCAGCTCTCTGGAGGCAAAGAAACAGCAAGCATAGGTAAAATGAGAGCCTTTCTTTTTATTCACAAGGTCATTACTTTATAATGATTTTGGGTAGAATAATCCATGTATCCACTTGGTAAGTTACTTTTATAAAAATATATATATGATAAAATAAGATTTTGCATATAAGATTCGCATATTTGCGGATTCCTATATGGGTCTGACTCGCGGGAAATTCGCCTATTCGTGGTATTTTCTATGAGAAACATCCACAGTTTTAACTGCCGATACTAGAAACTAAGCTATTTAATTACTTGGTAAGTATATATAAAATTATATTTTATCATAAAAAAGGGATTTTGACGTAAGGAAAAATCTATTTCTGGGCGATTGGCTCGTGTCGCTGCGCGAAATATCCTTTAATCTATTATTTCTAGGGTAAATGTACTAACACATACCAGAGAATAAATAAATAAAGAAAAAGGTCAGTATAACTGACTCGCTCACCCTCCCAGAGAGTGTCGGTATGAACACTATGGCGAGTGAGACCACTACCACGAGCCAAATGCCAATAGAATTCTCCCACTACAAAATCCCCCAAGAGGAGAGCCGACCCACAGAGTGGGCAGCACCTACTACTACTACTCCATCCCATGCTGCCGACTGCTGCGCCTCTGGTGGCCATCCTGAAGTTAGCAGACAATCTTGGCGATGGGATGGGTAGGGCGGGATTTCGCTGGCGACACGAGCCAATCGCCCAGAAATAGATTTTTCCTTACGTCAAAATCCCTTTTCTGGGCTCAGCTCGTGTCGCTGCGCGAAATCGTACCAGAGAAATAGCACAAGATTGTAAAGAAATTCAACAAAATACAAAGAGGTCTCAAATAAAAGATAAAATAAAAATAAATCAATATAATTGCTAATAAGGATACATATACACAGTGATACAAAATAGAAATATTACTTAATTTATACTTAATTCTAATAATATTTCTTAACTTAAGGTAATATACATATATACAGGAGAAATATATCATATATGTACAAAAATGGTATCTGTGTAAAGCTATGTATCAAAACATTCTAAAGCAATTAACATAAAAGTTGAATAAAACAAACTCAACAATAATAAAATATAAAGGAATGTATATGACTTAATATACAAAACCCGTAACCATTATAATAAGATGTATCTCCTAGCATAAAAATAAGGAGATGACATCCACGAGATCAATAACCATCATCAAATGTGAGTGTCCCTAGCAAAAAAAAAAATAAGGGACACCCACTACATCATCATAAAAGCAGCTAAGACACAAGGTGACCGTAAATGAACAAGGCAGGAATAGACGAACTGTTGGGTGAGGCAGGTAGAAAGGAGGACTGGATCTTCTACTAAGGATTAGTCAGAGTCAGGGGAAACTATGTTCCCCGCTGCAACTGCTGAAAATTTCAGAGCTTCCAAGGACTTTAAGTAATGACGTTTGAACACTGTCGGCGATTTCCATCCAGTATACTTTTTCAACTCATCGAAGTTCATATGTTGGAAATAGTTAATTGAGGTGGCTACTGCCCTGACATCATGTGCTTTTGGGAAAGAGTCAGGATTGGCTTGTTTAATGAAGTACAGGATTTGTTGCCTGATGCCTTTAATAGATAAAGTGCCACCTTTTTCTCTCTTAAAGAGAGGACCCGATGAGGATGAGGAGGTCCTAGATAGAAAGGCTCGTAAGGCTGAAACTGGGCAAAGAGATACATCTTGTGGAAGGGGTAGTACCTTCCATGGTTCCCACCTCATCAAAGGATCTTCATTCTTAGCTATAAAGCTACGTTCCGGAGAAAGTAGCACTTCCCCTGTGGGAAGGAACTGAATATGATCCGGATCTCTGGATAAAGCCGACAGTTCTGAAATTCTAGCTCCTGAGGCCAAGCTTAATAAAAATAGGGTTTTTCTTAAGAGCATTATAAACGAGCATGTGTCATTATTGGTTTCTGAAGCCAGCTTTAGAACATCGTTTAAGAACCATGATACTGACGTAGGCCTTACAGAAGGTCTAAGTCTAGCACACGCCTTGGGAATAGACGAGAAGTAGGAATCTGTCAAGTCTATGTTGAACCCAAATTGAAAAATCTTTTTCAAGGCTGACTTGTTTGTCGTAATTGTGCTAGCTGCTAAGCCTTTTTCAAATAAGGATCTGAAAAAGGATATAGCTGAATTGATTGTCATGATCCTAATATCTGATTCTTTCAGGAAGGTTGCTAACTTTTTGACAGCAGCATCATACTGTCTCAAAGTTGAATCTCTTTTATCGGATTCCAAGAAGAGAATATTCTGAGGGTCAATATTCGCATCCCTTTTCGCTGCAAACTTCATGAAATCCATAAAGTTAGGGTTTTGAGAATCCCTGAGGAAGCGAACACCGTCTTCGTTTGTACTGACTGGGAGAGCCTGGGATTGGGGATCCGAAGAGGGCGAAGACCCAGTCCCAGAATGAGAGGGTACCAATTGCTCTTCGGCCAGTCTGGGGCTACTAGAGCCACTTGACCCTTGAATGTCCTGAGTTTGTTTAACACTTTCATGAGAAGATTCACTGGAGGAAAGACATAAATCTTCTCCCAGTTGTTCCAGTCTAGAGCCAGGGCGTCTGTGGCATAGGCCAGAGGGTCCAGGTTGGGGCCACATAACACGGGAGTTTGTGGTTCGCTTGAGATGCGAAGAGATCCACCTGTAGACCTGGAACTCTCTGAAGAATCCATTGGAACGAACTGTTGTCCAGTGACCATTCCGACTCTAGAGGTACTGATCGGGATAGAGCATCTGCTATGACGTTTCTCACTCCAGCTATATGAGTGGAGGAGAGATGCCAACTGAACTTGTCCGCCAGGGAGAAGATGGCTACCATGACATGATTTAGATGACGTGACTTGGAGCCTCCTCTGTTTACACAATGTACTACCCCTGCGCTGTCCAGGACTAGCTTTATGTGGGAGTACTTTGGCGGACGTAACCTTTTTAGAGTCAAGAACACTGCCATTGCTTCCAGTACGTTTATATGGAACTGACGGAACTGAGGTGACCACGTTCCTTGAACCTTCTTGAACTGGGAATATCCTCCCCAACCGCTTAATGAAGCGTCTGTGTGGATGGTGATCCCTGGTGGAGGAAACTGAAGGGGCACTGACACCGACAAGTTCTTGACTTTCGCCCACGGCCGGAGTCGATTCTTTAGAATCAGAGGGACTGAGGACAATTTGTCCCTGGACCTGACATTTGCTCGTGAGCGCCAGAATCTGGTTAGGTCTTTCAGTTTGGCTTTCATTAGGATGTTCGTCACTGATGCAAACTGGAGAGAACCCAGGATCCTTTCCTGAGATCTTCTTGACGCCAGTTTGTGACTCAGAAATTGCTTGACTGACTTCGCTATTTCCTTCCTCTAGGATGATGGAATCGACAGAGTATGGGAGGATAGATTCCATTGAATGCCTAGCCACTGAAAGTTTGACTCTGGAGTGAGTCTTGACTTGGTCCTGTTTATCTTGAAGCCTAGATATTCCAGGAACTGAATCACTTTCAGTGTTGCTTTGTTGCATTCCTCGACTGTTGAAGCCCAGATCAACCAATCGTCGAGATACGCTACTACCATAACCCCTTGCGATCTGAGTTGTTGAACTACTACTTCCGCCCCAGCTTCGTAAACACCCTGGGTGCTACGTTGAGCCCGAAAGGAACTACCTTGAAGGAGAATGTCTGGTCTCCTATCTTGAAGCCCAGATACGGACGGAAGTGTCTTGCAATAGGGATATGATAGTAAGCGTCTGTAAGATCGATAGAGGTGGTGACGGCCCCACGGGGAAGTAAGGTCCGCACCTGCGAGATCGTGAGCATCTTGAACTTGTCGCAGCGAATGGCTAAGTTTAAGCGGGACAAGTCTAAGATTACCCTTCTTTTTTGTGAGCCTTTCTTTGGCACGCTGAACAAGAGTCCTTGAAATTTTAACCTTTTGACTCTCGCTATAGCTCCTTTCTGAAGGAGATCCTCCGCATACTCCGTCAGTTCCTTGGAAGGAAGTTGGCGGAAAGGTCTGGATGGGGGTGGGTTCGTTAACCAGCTCCAACCCAGGCCTTTTGACACAATGCTCTGAGCCCACTTGCTGAAGTTCCACCGGTGGCGAAAGTGAAACAGCCTCCCTCCTACCTGAAATTCCTCATTGGTTCTGGTAGCCTCCTCGGCCTCCTCTGAAATGTTTTCCCCTATTAAAGGGACCTCCCGATCCTCTCCCACGAAAGGATCGCTTACCTCTGCCTCCCTTACCCGAGCGGTCATACTTCTGTGAAGCTTGACTCTCGAAGGCTTGATTGTAAGCTGGAGAGAGGCGTAAGAGGTGGAGGGCTGAGGCTGAGGGGAGATAACGTAAATCGGCTGTGATTGAGCCTTTGAAGTGGAAGGTTGGGCTTGTTTGCACTAAGGGAACAGCCGGAACTTGCTGAGAAAAGCGTGGCTGCTTTTTCTGGTAGGGCTGGAAACGTCTGGGTTTCCTTTGACCCTTACCTCTAGCTGCTAGATCTTGCCGCCTCTTGGCCGTAAGACCCCAACGGTCCTTAAGGCTCTGGTTCAACCTCGTAGCCTCTGACTGAACCTCCTTCACCATCGCTTCTGGGAAGAGGTCTGCTCCCAGATGCTCGACGCAAGTAACCTATTCGGCTCGTGCCGAATAGTTGCTTCTTGTAGGACATGCTTCCTACAATTCGTCCTAGCAGTGGCAAACTCAAACATATCTGACTGTACCGTTTGAGTCAGGGATTTGGTCATAAGCTTGAAGAGCGGTTCTGAACCATAGGCTATGGTAGCACCTCGGTCATAGCCATGGAATTAATAGATCTGGCTAACCGCGATTTGGCGTCAAATTCAGCCTGAATAAGGCTATCTGGAAGCCTAGGTAGCTTTTCACCAAACTGCTCCATAGCACAGTCCGGTTTGAGTTTGCCAGCTGAGAAGGTGTTAGGTAAGTCTTCCCACAATTCTCCGGCTGAAGGAAGTAACGGAGATGTAGGATCTGCTTCCTTCAGTTGAGGCATGGGGTCCCCCTTCTGGGCCGCTGGAATGGTAGACGTCGCGATCTTTGTCAGGAAAGGGAGCGGGGTACTCTCATCCATCGTAAAGATCGTAAACGGACTCTTGAAAGGTTGGATTTTCGTATTGGAACAATCCATGTCTCTAGACACCTGAGCCATTCTCTCTGAGCCTGGTCACGTGAATAGAGGACTGTCTCCTTTGGTACTTTATCATCCCGAGTCATGGCTGAGGCGGTGAGCCTTGCGTAGCCGATGAACGGAGGCTGAAGGTCTTCCGGGTAGAACTCGAAGTCCTCGATCCTCCGAGTTCCACATTCCGGGATAGAAATGAGTCCGTCTTGGAAGGGGGCGTATGACGCTACTCTCCAAGGGTTGTTCATTGAGAACGGAGGTAGAGAGTCATAGGGGGCGGGGGAAGCTGGGCTCCACCTGTATTGAAAGGTGGAGGAGAGGCTAGAGGAGCTTGGCTCAGTCCGGCTATAATGCTGTCTTGAGAGGTAATCCTATCCGACAACCGAGAGATCATTTGTTCCATGCTACTTTTCAGAGACCCAACCAGGTCGCCCACCTGTTGTAACAGACCAGCATTGGAGTCCAAAGCCGGAGCTGCTGCGGAGGTGGAGGGTGGCTCTGAATTGGAACCAAGGGTAGCGGAACTGACGACTCTGCCGGAGTGTGAGATCTCTCTCTGGAGGATTTACTCCTCGAGGACTTAGAGCCGGACCCAGAAGCTTTAGATCTCTCTGCTCCGGGATTCCTAGCCGGAGACTTACGAGAGGAGGATGACGCCGAAGCCGTCTTCTTAGACGACGACGACGTCTTTGTCAAGGATTTCACTGCTTGACCCTTGACCTTGGGTCTAACTGAAGCGTCAGGAGGAGTATATAATTCGTTACCCGTAAAGCCTTGGAAGGATGGAGAGGTTGCAGGAGTAGAAGAGACAGTTGCACCCAAGGGTATCCCTTGGGTGTCCACCTTACCTACCTCGACCAACAGGTCGTCTACACCTACCATAGGTTCTACATTAATATCCAACGTCGCGACTTCCGAGGAGATGTCCTGGCCTTGGTCAGTCAATGAGGCAGCCAGCTGTTGCTGGATGAAGGCAATAGTCGGGGCCGCCTCTACTGGGTCGACGTATCCTGTCGCCTTGCCTCCGGGGAAGATTAGTACCGCCAACCTTTTCTCCAGGATGTAGGGCATACCCTTGGCGGCGTTCTTCCCGAAACCGCCGACCCAGGCCCGCAGGGTTGCCAGTGCGGTATCCCTCACGGCCGGCGCCTGGAAGAGAGGGTATTGATTAGATTTAAGAATAACTTAAAACTAAAGCTAACTTAAAGCATAACTTAAAATTATAGGGGCTATAAGGCCCCTTGAATTTACCTTAAGTTAGAGTGATTGATGTAAAACTTAAGCACTATAAGATGAGGACCAGCTACCGGAGATGGAATACATACCCCGTCTAAAAGCTGGCTCACCAGATCGTAACATATGGTACACATTTCATGGTACCAGACCTGGATGTCCCCGTGCGGAGTCGCGCATGGAGCATGGGACCGGCAAACTTCGTGTCCACATGGGTCCTGAAGTGTGGCGGCGCATCCCGGATGCTCACAGTTGGTGGTCTGTAAGTGGAAAGACACATGAGTATCTTAAAGAATATCACTTACAGGCTAAAGGACAGAAGAACTCCGCTGCATGCCGGAGCTCGGAAAAAATTTGGGCATAGCCCCTCCCTAATCGCCTGAATAGGCTATAACCCCGGAGGTATCCGGTGAAACATGAAGGGAGGGGGAATGGTTTAAGGTACTTAAGATAAACTTAATAGTTTAACATAATAGATCTTAAACCTAAAAGCTCGAACGTACCGGACTAAGTCCAGTGCGTGGCGGAGTGTATAACTCAGTGAAACGGAGAGGTTAGAAGGGACCGACTGTATGTTCCGGTCCACCCCGTGGGGTAGACTAACACCTTTCCGCTGGATGCCAGGTCTCCGGTGGTAAAGGAGCCCTAGTAAGGTGGGAAAGAGCAAGGGGCATACAGACTCGGGCTAGTAACGGAGCGACGGAGTAGTAATGGAGGGGGGGAAAGGCCAGTCCCCCCCACCTTACCAACCGACCGGACCGAGAAGCCGGAGAGGTCGAGTCCAGTCTGGGTCTGTCCCGTCCCTCTACCCCCTCCGCCTGGGGGGAGAGAGGGAGGCAGGCTCGGGTATGTGGAGCGAGCATGGGCAGGCCTACCCACCCCCCCCGACCCTATGGAAGAGCGGGAGGGGGGAAAGGTGACTGGACAGGCATCTGGCTGCCTCGTGATCACATAGTGACCACGGGGCGATAAGAACAACAACTAAGCCTAGAACATAAGCAACTGATCAGAGAGATGCTATCGGGAAGCAACCGAGCTGAAAAGCGGTAACATAAAGGCCCAATGGGCCATGACCTAGGCTAAGCGAGCCAGACGCCTAACTAACCTAACAATATCACATAAATAGTACAAATGAATAATAAAATGAAAGAAAGAAAACAAAATAGTAGGAGAAAAAAATCCAGGAGTGTACGACTAACCCGAAGGCAAGTCTACCACTCAAAGCTAGCCGAGGCCGATACTAAGAGCCGTGGCTAGGGTCTGGATGGAAGAGCCTACATAAGGTAAAAGACATGCATGCATGACAAAACCGTGTAGACCGTACCCTAAACAAAGCGGATAATAAAAATAGAGCGTACAAAAGCCAGGGGGTGTTCTGGGTATGGGCGACCCAGAACGGACCCACCACGAGGCAGAACCATGCTGCCATGCTTCCGACCTAGAGATCGTATTTATACCTAAAAAACGGCAAATACGTGCTCAGGGCCGGAAAAAACCAATTAGCAATAAACACTGAGTACTTAACTTAGCTGCTGCGATGGCTGCACGCTCCATGGTAATAAAATCCAAAGGAAAGGGCACAAAAACACAGAGAAGAAAATGGCACGTGTGTATCGTGTGCGCTAACTGAAAAGGATGGCCACCAGAGGCGCAGCAGTCGGCAGCATGGGATGGAGTAGTAGTAGTAGGTGCTGCCCACTCTGTGGGTCGGCTCTCCTCTTGGGGGATTTTGTAGTGGGAGAATTCTATTGGCATTTGGCTCGTGGTAGTGGTCTCACTCGCCATAGTGTTCATACCGACACTCTCTGGGAGGGTGAGCGAGTCAGTTATACTGACCTTTTTCTTTATTTATTTATTCTCTGGTATGTGTTAGTACATTTACCCTAGAAATAATAGATTAAAGGATATTTCGCGCAGCGACACGAGCTGAGCCCAGAAATCATATTTTATCATAAAAATCATATTTTATCATGAAAATGTCATATTTCTCCTTTTACATATTCTACTGCTGCCTATTCTACTTCTAGGCAGCTTTCAGATAAATGGGTTGACTTTTGATTTCTCCAATAATTATGCATTCGTTTCAGTAATACTTCTGTAAAGATTTATAAAACTTTTCCGAGCTTTTACAGCTTTGGCAATTAAATTGTAAGTTTTGGTATCTAATGCAGCTTGTTTGTATTGTTTTATAATTTTTTCTTATTTCTAGTCCCAGATATTAGCATCCATGGCACTGTGAGCAAGGTTCATGCCACAATAAGTACCGCTGATTACAAGCTTGTAAGAGGTCTTCTTTTATTTAATCTTGGAGAACCATTGCCACCACCACCTCCACCAGTCTGCCTGTATCAGCCACAGGCACAACAGGTAGGATAATCAGTATTTATGCATAGTTCTGAAATTTAACAATATTGATCTAGATGTTTTTTTTTAATTAACAGCAATTATTTTGTACATTTCTCAGATTTTCATTAAAGTATGTGAATTTCTTGAAAAAATTCTTGAAAAAAACTTAAAATACTAACCACATTTTGCTTTTTTAACTACATTTTGCTTTTTTAACCAATTTTGCATCTTTTTTTTTGTACAATGCATGGCTTTTTAATATCAATGAAAACACAAACAAGTTTTATTTTATGTGGTTTTTAATGAGCTGTTATTTATTTGGTTAACTACACATATATAAAATTTCCCATTTTTCCCTTCATATTTCCATTCACTGTTATGTTGTTATTCTTAAAAGACCTGGGATTTGTGTTAAACTTGTCAAGAAATTTGCTTATCCCTCATTTATTTGAAAATTTTATACTAGTTTGCAAGAACATGATTTTTATCAGAAGTTTATTTAATTTTGTCATGTGTTGTAATTTTCAGTGTTTAATGTGCTCAGTGAAGACTGAACCTGAAAAAATATGAAAAGTCTTCGATTACTGCATTATACAATAAACCTTATCAGATAGATACAAGAGCTATGATCTTTTTCAATTCTAAATAAGAACTTCAGGAAAATCAACATCTTTGTCTTTTGACTCATTTGCATCTAATTTTCTTTTTATGGGAATATGTGTGAAATTAGTTTCCTAAACTCATATTTGTGTGTCTTTTATTATGTCTACTATATAGATATCATTATTTCTTTTACAGTCTTGGCACTTGAGAGGATCAGTATGGACATCCTTGAATATCATACTCAATTTAGACAATGTAACATTAGAACTTGAGAACTTGGATGAACTAAGTATAAATGAAACCAAAGATTGTACTCCCCTTGCATGTGTCAATTTCATCAAGTCAAGACTCACATTTGAAAGCTTCTCTGATGACTCCAAAGATGTAGACCTGGTGTCGCAAGAAATTCTGCTCAGTGATACTAGATTTGAAGGTATATATAGTACTATTAATTTTTCATTGGCATTCACTAATCTTAAGGTATATGCGACCAGTGTATTCATGTTAATTATAAGCCTCTTAAACTTATTAGTATCAGTGTTCCTGAATAAAAGCAGTAGACCATTGGTTGAACTGTTCCATTTAACAAGTGGAAGGGTAGCTCAGGTGGGATGTTCATTCTCTGCTATAAGAGCCATTTGTGTTAGTTGCTTAAAGCCCTTTCCTTTCTTTGTCTAACCTTTACCAAAAATTCCAGTCATCATGTTCCATCATCATGAAGTCAGTATTAATTTACACTACACACACAAATAATACGTACGAAGGTGAACGAACACGTTCCTGAGGGACTGGGGAAAAAGCCAAAGGGTAAACATATGAAATAAACAATAAATTAAGGACCTCAGAGGACATCAGGAGCGCGTTAGAGCCTACGACGTAGATAAAGATAGTAAATTCAGAACTCCAAATATAGCAGGAGTTATAAAATGCATGGGAATACGTAAAAACGGTAACTATAAACAGTGTAATCATGAATAACCAAAGATAAATAACCAAAGATAAATGACGCACGCGTCTGATGATGCACCCAAGATGGCGGATGAACAAAGTGTTACCCCGGTTCATAAAACTAAGGAGGCCGAAAAGGCAAAAAAGGGGATGCATCGTGATGACACGACATACCAAAACGCAAAATGGAATACTCAACTTGGATGAAGAAACTGGAAGCTCTGCAGTAGCCATAGTTTCGCCAAAAGAAAGCACAAGGGGAGCAATGAAGACACGTGCTCACACAATGCAGCTAATTACAGGAATGAAGATGCCGGGCGTGGGTAGTAGTAGCGAGCGGAAGGTGGAAGGGGTAGTCTTTGTAACGGCTCTCGCCGTGGGAGGGACTTTGAAAGGAATCTTCTAATTGGCAGAAGTCCTGTGATAGTGGCCTTCACTCGCCCCAGTGCTTATACTGGCGCCCTTGGGTGATCGAGCTGAAGGTAGTAACTTCAGCATTCCATTTTAGCTTTGTCTCTGGTATATTTATAATCTATTTATACTTAGAAATGCGAGCTACAGGTACATTTCACCGGCAGACACAGGTCAAACCCAGATATATATATATTATATATATATATATATATATATATATATATGATATATATATATTTATATATATATATATATCTATATACATATACATATACATATGTATATATATATATATTATATATATATATATATATATATATATATATATGAATAACTTGATCACGAAGAATATAAAACGTGATGCTATGTATAAATAAAGGTTTTTTTGCCACGAAGGAAAAAAATGAAAAAACGAGTTGGCCGAGTACTTTCGGTCCTATTCGGACCCTTTACTGAGGCATACTGGTTTTACAAAGAACACCATAGTCAAAAGAAGGCTTAATATACAAACTGACACTACCAAATTAGCCATAAGGGCAATTTTCACTCTACAGAGAGGAGGAGGAGTCATAGGCTAGCCACACCTTGAAGGATACCCGCGGTAAACAAGTGATTCTTCCAGAAAAACAGTACATTTTGAAAACAACACGGGAGCATATACAATTTAATATCATGAATTTTTACACAAATTTTCCCAACAAAAAATTATTATTAATGAAAAGACGAAAGAAAATATAAATAATATATATATAATATATATATATATATATATATATATATATATATATATATATCGAGCAAGAGAAAGAGGGAGAGAAAATATCGAACCAGAGAGAGAGAGAGAGAGAGAGAGAGAGATAGAGAGAGAGAGTAGAGAGAGAGAGAGAGAGAGAGTAGAGAGAGAGAGAGAGAGGAGAGAGAGAAGAACGAGTAGAGAGAGAGAATACTATATATGTGGGACTAATTTATTAGTTGTTCATTTATTTTGAGGTCCTTCATAAACATCTTACAAATATATGGGTCCAAATGGTACATTCCCAGACTAAGATTTAGGTTGTTTTTATTAGTGATTTGTATAATTGCCGATTCCAGTAAATTTCTTGAAACATAATCATTAGATCTAGCAATTACCGAGGCATCACCCCAATTAATACAATGAGATTTTTCACTCAGATGGATAAACAGTGCATTTGAAGTCTGGGCTGTTCTAACTGAATACATATGCTGCTTAACCCGAACACATAAATTTTTACTAGACTGACCAACGTAAAACGATGGGCAATCCTTACAAGGAATTTTGTAAATGATGTTGTTATTTGTTACGGGACTATTCTTAATTAGCATATCTTTAATGGTATTGTTATAAGAGAACACTACATTAACATTAAATGATTTAAATATTGATTTTATGGTTTCAAATCCACGAAAATAAGGTAAGCTAAGTACATTTTAGGGATTTCTTTTTCATTAATAGCAACATTATAAAACTTTTTATGAGCTTTTTGATAACATAAATCAATTAAATGAGGTGGGTAGCAGAGATCGTTTCCTATCTTTTTTATGTATTCTATTTCTTGGTCCAGGTATTGTGGACTCGTGATACGCAAAGCGCGTAGGAACATAGAAGAAAAATTGAAATTTTAATATTAAGATGGTGGCCAGAATAAAAATGTACATATGTTAAATTATTTGTGGGTTTTCTATAAATACTGAATTTGCATTGGAAAGATTCTCTTTGTATTAATACATCTAGGAAAGGGATGACATTGTTATTTCCAATTTCAACAGTGAATTTTATGGATGGCACTAAATTATTCAATTTAGACAGTAAATCATTTACATCGATACCACTAGGTAAGACTACTAAGATATCATCGACATATCGGTACCATTGTAAGGGGATAAGTGTGATATTCGGGAGGTGTTCTCTCTCAAAAAATTCCATATATAAGTTTGAAAGGAGAGGTGATAAAGGGTTACCCATGGCCATACCAAATATTTGTTGGTAATATTCTCCATTAAAAATAAATCTGCAATCACAAATACATAACTTAATTAAGGAAATTATGTGACTAACGGACATAGGCAATTCATGCAGTACAAGCTCATTACTTAAATATTCTAGCACAGAGTCAATAGGGACTTTTGTAAACAAAGAACACACATCAAAACTGACAAAAATATCGCTAGGGTTTAGTACAATGTTATTTGATTTTTCTACAAGATCAAGAGAATTCCGGATGTGTGAATTAGATACAGTTCCTAGTAGCGGGGATAACAGTTTAGTAAGATATTTAGATAGTTTATAAGCAATTGACCCTACAGTACTAATAATTGGGCGCATAGGTTTGTTTTCCTTATGAGTTTTGACTAGGCCATATAAATAAGGTAATGAGGGACACTTTACAGTTAACTGACACAAAAGTTCTTTTTTATCTTTAAGAATTTGTTTGATATTGATATTAAAGTTTTTTATTACTTGGTCCAACGGATTTTTTTGCAAGTTTTTTGTAAGTTATTTCATCCTCAAGTAAAGTATGCATGCGTGATATGTAGTCAGTTTTGTCAAGAACCACTAAACTATTGGATTTATCAGCCTTGGTAATGTACTTAGCTTACCTTATTTTCGTGGATTTGAAACCATAAAATCAATATTTAAATCATTTAATGTTAATGTAGTGTTCTCTTATAACAATACCATTAAAGATATGCTAATTAAGAATAGTCCCGTAACAAATAACAACATCATTTACAAAATTCCTTGTAAGGATTACCCATCGTTTTACGTTGGTCAGTCTAGTAAAAATTTATGTGTTCGGGTTAAGCAGCATATGTATTCAGTTAGAACAGCCCAGACTTCAAATGCACTGTTTATCCATCTGAGTGAAAAATCTCATTGTATTAATTGGGGTGATGCCTCGGTAATTGCTAGATCTAATGATTATGTTTCAAGAAATTTACTGGAATCGGCAATTATACAAATCACTAATAAAAACAACCTAAATCTTAGTCTGGGAATGTACCATTTGGACCCATATATTTGTAAGATGTTTATGAAGGACCTCAAAATAAATGAACAACTAATAAATTAGTCCCACATGTATATAGTTATTAATTCTCTCTCTCCTCTCTCTCTCTCTCTCTCTCTCTCTCTCGTCTCTCTCTCTCTCTCTGGTTCGATATTTTCTCTCCCTCTTTCTCTTGCTCGATATATATATATATATTTATATTTTCTTTCGTATTTTCATTAATAATAATTTTTTGTTGGGAAAATTTGTGTAAAAATTCATGATATTAAATTGTATATGCTCCCGTGTTGTTTTCAAAATGTACTGTTTTTCTGGAAGAATCACTTGTTTACCGCGGGTATCCTTCAAGGTGTGGCTAGCCTATGACTCCTCCTCCTCTCTGTAGAGTGAAAATTGCCCTTATGGCTAATTTGGTAGTGTCAGTTTGTATATTAAGCCTTCTTTTGACTATGGTGTTCTTTGTAAAACCAGTATGCCTCAGTAAAGGGTCCGAATAGGACTGAAAGTACTCGGCCAACTCGTTTTTTCATTTTTTTTCCTTCGTGGCAAAAAAACCTTTATTTATATATATATATGATATATATATATATATATATATATATATATATATATATATAATTATATATATATATATAGAGAGATTTTTGACAAAGGAAAATCTATTTCTTGGGGAAGACCTGTGTCGCCTGGTGAAATGTTCCTATAGCACTCATTTCTAGGTATGAATAATTGCTAATTATACCAGAGAAAAAGCCATTAGGAATGCTGGAGTTACTACCCCCAGCTCGCTCACCCTTAAAAGGTGTCGGTATAGCACAGGGGCGAGTGGAAGCCACTACCATAGACACTTTGCCAAATAGAAGTCTCCCTTCTCAAAATCCCTCTCCAGAGAGGTGCCTTTACAACGACTGCCCTCCGCTCGCTACTACTACCCCTCCCATAATGCCTCATTCCTAAAATACGCACCCAAGCTTGGGCCAGCTAAAGGGTGGGGAAAAGGAAAAAAGAGGGATGGGTTCACTGGGCGACACAGGTCTTCCCGCAGAAATAGATTTTTCTTTTGTCAAAATCCCTTTTCTGGGCTTGACCTGTGTCGGCCGGTGAAATAGTAGCAGAGAATTGGCCATACAAGCTTGGTAAACAAAAAATTTATGTGACAGGAGAACAAAAATTCCTTAAAATTACTGGTTTAATGAGTAAGGTAAGCATAACAAAATACAAGTGAAAAGCACCTATGACCAAATCCACACCATTCTGTGAAAGTAACAGGTAATGAACATAAAAACAATTACAATAAGAACTATGTACATGTACAGGAGTGGGTTGAAGAGCAATCCAGTCTGGAACAAAAGGTAGAAAGGTAGGGATTACGAGCGAGGCAGGTAGGGAGAGTGAGTACCAAAAGATAATTAATAGCAAAATAATAAGATACAGATATAGAGTTACGTAACTAGGCTGTATCAGGGGGGAATACAACGTTCCCTGCAGCCACTGCCTGCCAAATATTTAAGTGCTTCTAGATTTTTCAGATAGTGGCGTTTGAATACTGTCGGGGATTTCCAACCCGTATATTTTTTAAGATCCTCAAAGTTCATATGATGAAAATAATTAACTGAGGTAGCCACTGCCGGGATATCATGGACATGAGGGACTGAATCCAGATTGGCTTGTTTAATAAAATAAAGAATTTGTTGTCTGATTGCCTTCAAGGAAATGGTTCCACCTTTCTCTCTGATAAAAAGAGGACCTGAAGACTTTTTAGGAGTTCTGCCCAGATAAGATTTTAATGTAAAAACAGGACATAAATATGGGTCCTGTGGAAAAGGGACAATCTTCCAAGGAGACCACCTGTTTTGTGGGTCTTCATTCTTTGCTAAGAATTTCCGATCCGGAGAGAGTAGAACTTCTTCTGACTGGAGGAAATCAATATGATTTGGTTCTCTAGAGAGAGCCGACAGTTCAGATATTCTGGCGCCTGAGGCCAGACTCATTAAAAATAAAGTTTTCCTAAGCAGGGTTATATATGGGCATGATTCGTTATCAGTATCTGAAGCCAACTTGAGTACGTCATTCAAAAACCAGGAGACCAGACCGTATGAGGGCGGTCTACCGGTCTCAGACGAGCACATGCCTTACGAATAGACGAGAAGTACGAATCTGTTAAATCAATATTAAAGCCCAACTGAAATATCTTCCTCAAGGCAGATTTATCTTCTGGACATCTGATTCTTTTAAAAAGATGGCTAACTTCCTCACTGCCGAATCATACTGCCTGAGTGTTGATTCTCTTTTGTCTGACTCCACGAAGAGGGTGTTTAGTGGGTCAATACTAGCGTCCTTCTGTGCCGCAAACTTCATGAAGTCCATAAAGTTAGGACATTCAGAATTCTTGAAGCTGACACAGTCCGAGTTTGTACTATTTGAGTCAGTTTTGTGTTGGGAATCCGACTGGGACGGAGTTTCAACTCTAGTAGAAGAGGAAACCAATTGCTCTTTGGCCAGTTGGGTGCTACCAATGCTATCCGTCCTCTGAAAGATCTGAGCTTGTGTAGAACTTTCAGCAAGAGGTTTATTGGCGGAAATAGGTAAATCTTCTGCCAATTGTTCCAGTCTATGGACATCATATCTGTGGCGTAAGCCAGAGGATCCAGATTGGGGGCCACATAGTACAGGAATTTGTGATTGGACTCCATGGCGAACAGGTCTACCTGAAGGCCCAGGATTTGTTGGCAAATCCAACGGAATGATTTTGTATCCAGAGACCACTCCGACTCCAGCGGAGTTGTTCTGGATAGTGAGTCCGCAATGACATTCCGTACTCCTTCCAGGTGAGTAGCTGACAGGTGCCAATGATGTTTCATTGCCAACAAAAAAATTGCAATCATCACATGATTTATTTGGCTCGACTTTTTATGCAATAGACTATCACTGCGCTGTCCGAGACTAGTCTGATACGAATGTTCCTGGCCGGAGCTAGTCGTTTCAAGGTCAGAAAAATGGCCATTGCCTCTAGTACGTTGATGTGGAACTGGTGGAACGTTGTCAACCATGTTCCTTGAACCTTCTTGTACTGAGAGTAGCCCCCCCATCCGCTCAGAGAGGTGTTAGTGTGGACTATCAGAGACGGCAGGGGAAATTGTAGAGGCACCGATTTAGAAAAACTCAGGACTTCCGTCCATAGGCGGAGTCTTTTCCTTAATATTGGCGGAATCAAGGGGATTTTATACCTGAACTTGTTGTTGACTCTTTTCCGCCAAACTCGATTGATATCCTTCAGTTTGGCTTTCAACAAAACATCTGTTATTGAAGCGAACTGAAGTGAACCTAAATTTCTCTCTTAGGTATGACGAGAAGCCCGTTTGTTTTTGAGGAATTTTCTTGTAGCTTTCGCTATCTCTCTGCGCTTCTCTGGCGGAAGAGATAGTTTGTGTGTGGTTAGATCCCATTGAATTCCCAACCATTGAAAGCAAGACGCCGGAGCAAGACGGGACTTTCCCTTGTTTATCTGGAAACCCAGGTATTCTAGGAATTTTATCACTTTGGCTGTTGCCTTGCGACATTCCTCGTCGTTGGCTGCCCAAATGTGCTAGTTGTCTAGGTAAGCTACTAACATTACCCCCTGAACTCTTAGTTCCTGTACTACTGTCTCTCCTAGTTTGGTGAATATTCTGGGTGCTATGTTGAGCCCGAATGGCATGACTGAACGAGTAAGCTTGTTTTCCTAGTTTAAAGCCTAGGTATGGAGAGAAGTTTCTTGCTACCGGAACATGATAGTAAGCGTCTGTAAGATCGATAGAGGTGGTGACAACCCCACAGGGAAGTAAGGTCCGCACCTGCAAGACGGTTAGCGTGCGGAACTTGTTGCATTGAATGTATGAATTGAGACGAGACAAGTCCAGAATCACTCTTCGTTTGTCCGAGTCCTTCTTCGGTACACTGAACAAACGTCCTTGGAACTTCAGGTGACTGACTTTCTTTATTGCCTTCTTTTGAAGAAGGTCTTTGGCATAGTCTAGAAGGTCTGTCGTCGGAATATGATGGAAACTGACTGGTGGGGGAGGCCCTTTCTTCCATTTCTACCCCAGACCTTTCAATACAATACTGTGGGCCCACGTACTGAAGGTCCAATTGTCCCTGTAGAGGTTCAGTCTCCCGTCCACCTGCAGAGACTCATTGGCTGGTTGAGGGCTTACTTCCTCTGCCTCCTCTGAAGCCTCTGCCTCTAGAGCCAGCTCTCTGCCGGTAAGCACCTCTGGCTCTGCTACCCCTTGCGTGCCTATTATAGCCTTGAAATGCCCCCGTGTTTCAAAAGAGGCGTTGAAGGCTGGGGAAGTCACAAGGGCAGCCAAGCTCGAGGGTTGCTGAGTCAGTTGACTCTGCAGCAGAACAAACTGCTGTTGTGGCTGTGCCTTAGATGTCAAAGGCTTGCTGATCTGGGAGACAGGAACTGCCTGTACTACTGCCTGAGACTGAGAGGTCTATAAAGGCTGATACTTCCTAGGCCTCTTCCTACTTTTGGATTGTGGTCTGGGGGTCTCAAACTTCCTTTTGAAGGGAAGTCCCCAGCGGACACGAAGGTTCTGGTTAGCCCTAGCCGCCTCGCTGAGGACACTGTTAACCACGTCCTCAGGAAAGAGGTTGGCCCCCCCCCAGATCGGTGCCTTTATGAGTCTGTTAGGCTCATGCCTGATGGAGGCATTAGCAAAGACATGCGTCCTGCAGGCTCGTCTAGCCACTATAAAATCATACAGGTCCGATTGTAAGCTTGCCCTCTGAGAACGGGGCATGTAGGGCCAACCGCCACGGCTTGCTATTCTCGAATGGCGGAAGCTAAGATGCGTCCGGCACTGCGAAGGACTGCTGTGTGTTACCGGACTGGAGGAGTCCGGACACCAATTCCTCCTGGGCCTGTAACCTTTGGGTTAGAGACATGATGGACTGCCCGGATGTCTCTAGACCTGAGGGGAGTTGAGTGGACGTCGATTGGAGTCTCGAGCCCACTACTTCACTCATCTTCTGCATAAGAAGAGTGGCAAAGGCTTCTTGGTCGAAGCCGGACTCCGTCGGTCTGGCTTTAGAGGACTTAGCTTTCGACCCCTCGGGTGGGGGAGTAGCTCTAGCCGAGGAAGTCGAAGGCTTTGGGGCCAATGACGACCTGGCGGAGACTGCCAGGGAAGGCTTGGTTGGTCTAACCGCCTTCGGCAGAGACCTTGCCTTCAAGGTTTTCACCTTTGGGATCACCGAGCCCGACCTATCCCAAAAGGTCTTGGACTTCGCAGGGAAGCCCTGAAAGGAAGAAGAAGAAGGAGTAGAGCTGAAAGAAGGATCGTTATCCTCATGACTACCCGCCTCACTTACTTCCCTGCCTTCCTCCTGATCCTCAATGGCCATGGGCTCCCGGT
This sequence comes from Macrobrachium nipponense, assembly GCF_015104395.2. Lineage (NCBI taxonomy): Eukaryota > Metazoa > Arthropoda > Malacostraca > Decapoda > Palaemonidae > Macrobrachium > Macrobrachium nipponense. The sequence goes on from NC_061108.1 coordinate 81,226,606, forward strand.
GCAGGCTGATGGCCGCCACCTTCTCTGTTACATCAGCGCACAAGCCCTCTTGGTCCTCCTGGGGGGCTTGGGTCTCCTGGCGGATCCTCTCAATGATGGGAGCCGCTACATCCACCGGCACTGCTGCCAAACCTTGGCGTTCGGGTAGAGGAGGGAGCACATCTCCGACAGCACGTAGGGTTGGCCTGCTCGCACGTTTCTCCCAAACCCCCCCACCCAGCCCTTAAGGGTCGACATCGAGAAGTTCTTGAGCGCCAGATCAACCTGTAAGAGATAATCAATTCAGGATCCCCAATGTTGGGGACTTTTCCACTTATCTATTTTGACTATTCACACCGATACATGTAACATAGAATTCAGAGTAACACTGAGACGAGGATGCTACCTACCGATTCATCTGAAACGTTTCTAACCAGGCCGTAACACACCATACAGGCTTCCGGGTGTCAGACCACAAGTCCCTCCAAGTGGATGGCACAGCTGGCATGAGACTGGCAGACCTCATGCCCATATGGCTTATACAGGACGGCTGGGCAGCCTACCTCCTGGCAGCGAACCATCTGTGAGTTGAAAAGATACATGAGTATCGTCAAATAATGCCACCAGAGTTAATTCCGGTGGTATGAGTCTACTTAAACTAGTTACTTAACAGTTAAAGGTAATATTGACTATAATCTTCAACTTACTTGTTATTAATAAAGCTCTGGATGTCTCCGCCTGCTCCGGAATCCATACTTTGGGTATCGCCAAAGCTAAAACCGGCGGAGTGGGCTTGATACGAGCAGAATGGAAAAAGGGGTAAACCTTAAGCCTGAATCTGATCGCATTGGAGAAGAGTAGCAATACCCAACTAATTGGGAATGCATTCTCTGAGCCCAGTTCTGCCCCCACCTGAGTGGGCAGCAGCGATAACATAGAAGATGGAAAACAGAGCGGTGGGAACAATGGTACGTAGAACTCTGATGTGTACATCCTGGCGCGTGTGATGGTAGACCACACTTCGCTGGAGTAAACATGGGCCCAGAGAAATACCAACAGAAGCTACATAATAAATTCTTAATACTAAACTCTGAATGTCTCCACCTACTCCGGAATCCATAATCTCGTCATCACAAAAGCTGTAACCTGCCAGGTTGACCTGATACAAGCAGAACAGGGAAAAGGGAAAAACCTAAGCCTGAGTCTGATCGCACCAGAGAAGAGTAGCAGTTTCAAGTCAATTAGAAACGCATTTCTAAGCCTAGTTCCACTTCCCAATGGAGTGGGGAAGCAGCGATAACACTAGAGAAGTACGGAAAACAGAGCGGCGGAACAGTGGCATGTAACATCCGGCGTATAGCCTCCTGGCGGGTGTGATGGTAGACCACACCACGCCAGAAAAACACAGGCACGGAGACATACCAGCAGAGATTGCATAATCTACTAATCCCCCAATCTCCTCCGACTAATCCCCAGGGCCGTGTGCTACGCTCTAGCTGTCGTTCATTGGTAGGATTACATACTTGGGCAGCGAGCTAACAAGGCAGCGCCAGAACGAGTCCGGGACAGGGGGAGGGGTGGTGTCAGGAGGAGAGTGGACGGGTCGTGATCGCCTGGCCACAGCAACCGATCAGTGGATACCACTTCTCGAGGAGCCGTAACTAGCCTACCACAAAAGGGGGCAGAAGACGGTAGGCCAACTGACATCCTAAAGGGGGCAAAAGACGGTAGGCCGACTGACATCCTAAAGGGGGCAATGGCCCAGGCTACACTTAACAAAAATCATAAAATAAATCATAAAATTAATCGATGAGGAATTATTGGAAGTACTGACGAGACCGCACCCAGCTGAGATCCCAGCCTAACCTTCCAAAATCGGTACAGATCCGGTCAGGTAGGCTAGGATTGCTCCTATAAGGACGTCACGAAGAGGACGCCTAGAACGCAACTCAACCCTCCAATATCGAATTTACCGATCTGGTCAGGTAAGACAAGCCTAGCCCCTACATACGTAACAAGAGAGAAACTCTCTAGTCCTGGGCCACCCTCCAAGCCAAATATTTCTGCCTGGTCGGGTTGGCGGTACAAGGAGCTAATAAGGGTGGTGTGATATACACAGCCCGCCTAGCCTATCTTCCAAAACCTAGCCTAGGTCTGGTCGGATAGGCCAGGGAAGGACATCGTGGAGAACTTCCAACCTCATCAATAGCAACAAAAGATCGTAATCGAAAAGTAAATAGAAATATACATGCATGAGTACCGAGAATAAAAGAGGAACTTCGCCTCTAAAAATCAACTGGCATACCGCTAGGCTAGCCTAGAGGGCCAGAACACAATACTCGCGCATAACGTAGAGCATACCACCGTACGCACGAAAGGGAACCAACACGCTCCTGAGGGACTGAAGAAGACGAAAAAGGTCTGTAAAATGTAATAACGTAAGGTCAAACTGTAAAAAACAAAGCCTCAGTTTACGTCAGGAGCAAGATGGGCCCTATAATAGGCTAAAAACGTAAAGTCAAACCATAAAAAACATGGCTCCCAGAATACGTCAGGAGTGAGAATGACAATAAAGAATACGAAAACAGAAGCTTATACAGGGAAGTGCTAAACGGTGAATAAAATACACACAGGATAAAAATTGATATGATCGCTCACGCCGCCAAACATGCACCTAAGATGGCGGATCGAGAGTGTGTCATCCCCGGCTCCCAAGAACAACAAACCTAAAATAACGGTCAAAAAAGGGTGCATCGTTGCCCCAAAGTGATCAGAAACGATAAATGTGATACTCAACTTAGATGAAGAAGCTTCTAACTCGGTGGAAGACATGATGCTTCGTGAAAAACACTTCCTGGGGACAGCGAAAACTGGCGCGAGCAGACACGAAAGAGTGCTATTCAGGAATGAGGCATTATGGGAAGGGTAGTAGGAGCGAGCGAAAGGCAGTCGTTGTAACGGCACCTCTCTGGAGAGGGATTTTGAGAAGGGAGACTTCTATTTGGCAAAGTGTCTGTGGTAGTGTGGTAGTGGCTGCCACTCGCCCTTGTGCTATACCGACACCCTTTAAAGGTGAGCGAGCTGGGGGTAGTTACTCCAGCATCTCTTATGGCTTTTTCTCTGGTATATTTAGCAATTATTTATACCTAGAAATGAGTGCTATAGGAACATTTCACCGGCCAACACAGGTCAAACCTAGAAATATATATATATATATATATGTGTGTGTGTGTGTGTGTGTATATATATATATAATATATATATATATATATATATATATATATATATATGATATATATATATATATATATATATATATATATATATATATATACATATATATATATATATATATATATATATATATATATATATATATATATATATATATATATATGATATATATATATATAGATATATCTAATAAAAGGAGCCCATAAAAACACCAAAATGTAGAGAGAAAAGTACTATATTTCAGAGACTGCTGTCTCTCTCTTCAGGTATATGAATGAGAAAAGTTTACAGAAAAGGTGGTATTTATACCAAGAGATTCGTCCACAAGTAAGCCAATTTAGGTCACCCCCGCTGATAATCTTCCTTTAATCTTCTTAAGCGTTGGTTGAATGAACACTGCGTCGACGATGTCTGATGTCCAATTCCCTTTTGAGATGTTCATTACCTGCTTCTCTTTATTAAGGCCGATTCCATCATTTGACTCTTGTACCGGCAGTTGCTGCTATAAATTACACGTGACATATTCCAGTTTATTCTATGGTTATGTTCATTTATATGATTGAAAATAGCCGAGTTCTGTTGTCCATACCTAACTGACCCCTATTTCGTTAGTTAAGACAAGAAAAGCCACTAAAAATTTTCTTACCTGATTTTTTTATTAGGTTTATCACAAAAAGTGCATTTTATGATGAAAGTTGTTAAAAAACCAGGAATTTGTGCCTATTTCTCATAGAAAATACCACGAATAGGCAAATTTTTTGTGAATAATGAGGGAAATGTTCCCGAGAGAAATCCGCGAATCCGGAGAACCCAAGAACGGGGGTCCACTGCATACACACACACACACACACACACACACACACATATATATATATATATATATATAGTATATATATATATATATATATATATATATATATATATATATCTTTTATTTATGGATTTATCACATTCCAAACTTTGGTGATTCAGTTATACATTATATATATATATATATATATATATATATATATATATATATATATATATATATATATATTTTTATATATGTGTATATATATAATAATGTGTGTGTGTATATATATATATATACAGTGGACCCCCCATATTCACGTTCTCTGGATTCGCGGACTCACATATTCGCGGATTTCTCTTGGGAACGTTTCCCTCCATTATTTGCGGAAAATTCACGCATTCGCAGTATTTTTCTATGAGAAATATCCACAAATTCCTGGTTTTTGTTATCAATTTCATCATAAAATGCACTTTTTGTGATAAAACTATTAAAAAAACAAAGTATGAAAATTTTTAGTGGTTTTTCTTAAGTTATATCTAACAAATAGGCTGTTTTTAGCATTTTTATAGGGGGTTCCAAACATTCGCGGATTCTAACTCTTCGCGGGGGGGTCTGGTACGCATCCCCCGCGAATACGGGGGGACCACTGTATGTATGTATGTATGTATGTATGTATTTACAATGGAACCTCTACATACGAAAGTTCCTACGTACGAAAAATTACGAAAGCATAGACGAAGAATTTTTTGCTTCTGTGAACGAAAATAATTCAGGTTGCAAAAGGGTAAAGTCCGAGATTCGCCCGGGCCGCTGATAACAATTTTAAAATTCGTGCACTGCCAACTCAGTTGACTCATCACCACCCTCCTGCTCTCCCATTGGTTCCTGATGCTAGTCACTGCCATAAGTTCCTGCTCTCCTATTGGTCAGCATCTGTCCCATCATGCACCTACGTAAAAGCGTCCCTCGACCATTTCGTTCACATAGATTTTGTTTGTTAACGTAAATTCATGTTAGTGATTCCGCTTTCTTTGTATATTGTAAGTTACTTTATCGTGTTGTGTGTGAACTTAATTAGTTATGTTATTAGATTAGCAATGGGCCCCAAGAATGTTGCTCAAGTTCATGGAAAGAAGAGGATGCTTTCTATGGAGACAAAGATGGAGATAATTAAAAAGTATCAAGCTGGCATGCGGTTGAGTGTGATCGCTAAGGAATATGGGCGAAATCCGTTGATGATAGGCACCATCCTTATGCAGAAGGAAGCCATCAAAGCAGCTACACCTTCTAAGGGCGTTACTATTTTGTCCAACAAGAAGAGCCACGTGCATGATGAGATGGAAAAGCTGCTTCTTGTATGGATTAAGGACAAAGAAATTGCTGGCGATAGGATAAGTGAGACGGCAATCTGCCAGAAGGCCAGAGCTATTTTTGGTGATCTGAGTGCCCAGGCCGAAAACGATGCAGGAGAAGGGACATCAAAGTGTTTTGAGGTGAATTTTAGGTTATGCATAATAAAATAAAAGGATAGTTGAGGTCTATGATGAAATGAAACAAAAATCTAATTTGTTTGGCCGTAGGATTGCTTGAATTCAGTCAGCTCTGTTGAAGAGAGTTAAGGATCCAAGTTTTTTCCCATTTGAAGTAAGTATTAAGTGATGAAATTAAATAGTAGTGTTTTTTTGCCAAATATGTAGTACATCTCTATTCATGTTTTATGACAATTAAAAACTATATCCTATTGTCTGTGGAGTTTAGTTCTGAAATGGATTTCTAAGCAAAGTATTGGATGTTTTTCTGTTACCACACACTGAGTACTGTAATCATATTTGTCTACCTAAAGTTGCAGCAATTTTACAAAAAAAATCAATGATAAATGGATTTTCTGCTTGCAAAAGGAATGTATAGGATTAGTACTGTAGTACTGCATCATTTATTTTATAATCATTAATGTTGATAGATAATGAAAATTTTACTCCTTTAGATGTCAACCTGTTTTATATCTGCTTTCGTATTAAAATTCAAGAAAAGTTTTGTGCTTAAACAAAATTTATGCTCTGTAACAAATATTAACCCTTAAACGCCAAAGGGGTATAATAAAAATCGTCTCCCGTATGCCGAGGGGGTCTCGGAGTGAGTGCCGAAGCGGAAATTTTTTTTTATTTAAATCACAGAGCGCTTAGTTTTCAAGATTAAGAGTTCATTTGTGGCTCCTTTTTTTGTCAATGCATGAAGTTTAGTATGCAACCATCAGAAATGAAAAAAAATATCATTATCCTATATAAATAATGCGATATATGATAGCGCGAAAACAAAATTTCATATATAATTGTATTCAAATCGTGCTGTGAGCAAAATGGTTAAAGCTAACGAGTTAATTTTTTTTCGTTGTATTGTACCTAAATTGCGATCATTTTGGTATATAACACATTGTAAAACGATCAAAGCAACACAGAAAATATTATCACAAATTGATGCATGAATTCGTAATGCGTGAAAATAAAAAAATGAAGATAAATGATTGAATATTACTATACTGTAAGAGTTTTAGCTTACAATTGCAGTTTTCAACCATTTCGGACGAGTTAAAGTTGACCAAATGTCGAATTTTTTATATACAAATATTTTGAAAATGAGAAAAGCTACAACCTTCAATTATTTTTTGTTGTAATCTACAGGAAATTGCGCACATTTTCGTATATAAAACTCTATGAAACGCCTAATATGAAACGGAGATTTGCGGCGGAGAATCCGCTCGTGAAGCGAAGGAAAGTTTTATTTTTAAATTCACCATAAATCTAAATATTGTGCTAGAGACTTCGAATTTGTTTCAAAATGAAGATAAATGACTGAATATTACTAGACTGTAAGAGTTTTAGCTGACAATTGTGTTTTTTGACCATTTCGGTAGAGTCAAAGTTGACCGAACATGATTTTTTTTCTATTTATTGTGATTTATATGCAAATATTTCGAAAATGTGTAAAGCTACAACCTTCAATTACTTTTTGATGTATTCTACATGAAATTGCGGATTTTTTCGGAAGTTACCGCGTGGACGTAAGGAAAATTTTTTTTTTTTTTTTTTATAAATTCACCATAAATCAAAATATTGTGCTAGAGACTTCTAATTTGTTGCAAAATGAAGGTAAATGATTGAATATTACTAGAATGTATGAGTTATAGCTTACAATTGCATTTTTCGACCTTTTTGATAGAGTCAAATTTGACCGAAGGTTGAAATTTTGGCACTTATCGTTATTTATATAAAAATATTTCAAAACTGATAAAAGCTACAAGCATGGGTTGTTTTTAGATGTATTGTGCATGAAATTGCGCACACTTCCATATATAAAACTTTATGTAACGGCTAATTTAAAATGATGCAAACATTACGACAATCGCAGATATGATTTTTTCGGAAGAGTTACCACGAGGACATAAGGAAAAAGTTTTTTTTTCATAAATTCACCATAAATCGAATTATTGTGCTAGAAAGTTCCAATTTGTTGCAAAATGAAATTAAATGATTGAATATTACTAAAATATAAGAGTTTTAGCTTACAATTGCGTTTTTTTACCATTTCAGTAGAGTCAAAGTTGACCGATGGTTGAAATTTTTGGCACTTATCGTTATTTATATAAAAATATTTCAAAACTGATAAAAGACACAATCATGAGTATTTTTTGTTGTATTCTACATGAAAATGCGCACATTTTCATATATAATATTCCATGTAATGGCTAATTTAAAATGGTGCAAAAATTATGTCAAAGTGACGAAAGAATTTCTGAGATGTGTCACTGATACTTTTTAGTACGATAAGAAAGAAATTCGCGCTTGTGCGTATGTGTAACAATTGTAAACAAAACAACACCTTGATCCGTGAACTCCCAGCATACCCCAAGGCGCATGATTCAAAAGTTTTTGGCTGGTAGACCTATAAGTATTTTTACGCAAATTTTTTTTAAAAACTATTCTATGTCGATGTAAAATACTTCCAATCGGCACCCGACAGACAATTTATCTCGACGTAAAATATGTCCAATCGGTGTTAAAGGGTTAATATATAGTTCCACAGTATCACATTTTTAGTTATTGTATTTACCGATGCACATTTTACAAATGAGCTCCTCAGTGGTGTGATTGGTATGGTCTTGACCTGCCACCTCGGTGGCTGCCAGTTCGATTCTCGGGCATTCCATTAAGGTGTTAGAGATGTGTATTTCTGGTGATAAAAGTTCACTCGTGACGTGGTTTGGAAGTCACATAAAGTCGTTGGTCCCGTTGCTGAATAAGCACTGGTTCCATGCAACATAAAAAATCATACAAACCATACAAACAAGCACTTATTACAAAGCTTATCTTGGTTAACAGTTCATGGTTTAAGAGGTGAAAACCTTTCTTTATTGGGTTTGGCTCTAGTATTGGTATTAAAAATAATGGACATGGAATGCATGTATTTTATCCCAAGAAATGTACTTTAACTTTTTCTTTGTTCATATGCAAAACAAACCTTCAGTCTTAACAATAGGATATTTCCGAGCGCTAGCTGGTAACCAGTTAAAAACAATCAAAGATTGAAAGCAAGGAATCTGTGAAATCTGGTAACTCCAGTGCGTACGAGGTGATAGCTGGTCAGAGACCGTGTGCAGCCTTGTGATGTATTTAGTCTTTCCTTGACCGCTTTGGAGAATAAGACGATATCGCTTTGCTCTCTTAATGCCCTTTTTCAATAAAATAGTCAAACAAATTCCCTTTATATTTATTGCTCCACAATAATTGAATGAGGATAGCAGAAGCTCTCTTGCAATAACCTTGTATACTACTCATAAGGTAGAATCTTAACAAATATCATTGGTTTACAAAATAAGAAATTTAATGGATATCATTAGTATGCAAAATTAAAGACTAATTTTATATTTTACATTTTATCATCACCAAAAAAACATCACAAAATCAAAAAACATCTTTAGCTGTCAATTGGACAGGTTTAGGCGTATCATGTGTGAAATTTTCATGAAATTGGTTAAGAAATATTGGATGAATAACAGTTTAAATTATTTAAGTCATATTTTTAAATACAAGCTACTTATGATGAGTAACCAGACTTTGGGTGGGTGCGTCATAATGTTACTTGTGCTGAACTCCTTGAACCCCTCCTGGGTGATGTTATCTAGATTCATTGACAAAGAAATGTCATTAGTCAAATTTGGTGGTAATTTTTCAGTAAGATTTGTAGTAACAAAAATTTTATTATCCTAACAAACTACAAATCATAAGTTCCTGTGCATGGGGTTGGTTGTGGAAAATCTCCCATAAATAGGGAATAACAAGTGATATAACATTTCATGTTCAAGGTGCCAAGTGTTTTACCTAACTGTAAGAAATATTTTGCACATAGTTTATCCAGTTTTTACCTGTCATTTACTGGTCAAACCCTAAATTTTGTCATAAGGTTTTTTTTTTATCTTAACTCATCATGTTTTTTAAGGTTGCAAACTCCATTGTATATCACATACTTTTGAGTTGTTTATTTTTGTCTAGACATTTGTCACATAATATTCCTTAGCATATAAACCAAAATTTCACAAAGAGAACCCACCATATAACCTTATTGTTGATAGGTCTTCGTACGTAAGGGGGCCGGCCTGTACCCCTAAATACGGGGGTATAGGGCAAAAAACGCAAAGTCTTGATAAGATTCAAGGACCATCGAATGGCAATGGAAAATGCGTATACAAAATATTTTGTCAAAATTCCTCTAACTTTCGTAGTTACAGGGTAATTAGTAAACGTAACTCAGTATGCCAAAAACATTTGGTCAGTACAAGAAAGTGCAATATTTCTTCTTCTCTTATCATAAATTTTAATAATTATTGTCAAAGAAATTGTGAACAGTAGGATCTGTAGAGATTCCATGGGTAGCAGGAGGGAGAGTTCTCAGCTTACCACCCTTCACTGTGAGCAGAATCATGATAGAGGGTATATGTTCGAGTTTCACCTCTGATGTTCGTTTGCTTTTACTTCTATTTATATTTGTTTCGGCAAGAATTTCATCATGCCAAAGAGGAAAAGACAAGCAAAACATCTCGCTAACATACAGAAGAAGTAAATTTGCTCCAATAAGCTAAGTTAATGAAGGAGAGAGAGAGAATTGCATAGGAAGGAGTGCCCCCGTCTTGCGTGGGACAGTGCCCCAGGCTACAGTCTATGAGCAAAGGATCTTCATTTATTATTGAATTATGATAAATAATAGTTTTGGTTTATTAATACCCAAAAATAAATATAAAATTCATAATAATCATGATTTATTAACATTGTCCTTGTAAAAATACAAAGAAAACTTTGAATGCCCGTATCTCAAAACTATACTTATTGACCTTCAAATTCTATCTTCTCCCTTAGTTTTAAAGCTATAGCATCAAAATTTGGTATATAACTTAGAAAGACAGTATAGAACAATCAAATGAAGCCCTTTTTTCCAATTTTTTTTCTTAAAATTTTTTTCCTGATTTGTAGGGTTTATTTTATTACTATAATGAAAAATTCATATCTAGCAAAAAATTGACTTTTAGAAAAAAAAAAAACTTCATTTGATTGGAGGTCTTCATCAGATCTATATATGGTAGTAATCCCAGGTCTTAATATTAAGTATCAAAGGAGGAGATAGAATTTGAAAAATGTTTATTTTCGGGATAAATAACCATGGCGTCACAAAACCGAAGGTCAGAGGCAAAAATCACATGTGGTTTGGAGATGTCCCAAGTCACCTTATTAAGTGGTATGAATCTCAAAGTCCTGAACTTAAAAAATGGCATTATCTGTCCGACCCCCTTAAGCTTAAATTGGCCCATTCTCTTAGCACTGTGTTGTCAAGCATTTGTAAATTAATTGTTTTCAGGCTAGTAAAATTATGGGTTTTTTTAAGATTTTATATTTCATTTTGATATTCTGAATGTTTAACTGATTGTCCACTGGTTATCATGCTTGCAAAACTTGTCATATTGTCAGTAGAAATTTATTTATCATCATATTGTTGGTTAATCCTGTAGAGCAGTGGTTCTCAACCTCCTAGCAGGGCATCAGCAATTTCCAGGGGACGTGTGAGCTCTAGGGAGAAATTAAAAGTTCTCTATATTTATTATTCTCTTAACAAGAGTGAGGAACTAGTATTCAGAAGTTTATGAAAAAATGCAAAAGTATTGCCTTATAACGTTAGTTTCTTATAGGCTGCTACTATTGTTGGATTTGTTCGAATACTAAATGTGTTCAGATCCATGTATGTATATCATTTTGAAGCTGCATTTGCCATGTTCATTGCTCTCAAGTCCAAATACAGAAACAGGCTGAATGTTGAAGGGAACTAACTCTGCACTCTCCGGCATTCGACCATGCATTCAAGATCTAGTAGCTAAGAAACAGTGTCAAGTATCTCGCAAATTTATTCCCCAAAAAATACAAACAACCCATCTCTTTCTCTCTTTTTTTTTTTTTATCTTCCTTTCAATTGTTTTCCTTTCAATCTGGGAGGGAATTTTACATAAAGATGCAAGAGGGCCATGAAGGGAAGGGCAACTTATTAGAGGGGGCGTGATAATGAAAAGGTTGAGAACCACTGCTGTAGAGAGATATGTAAGCATCCTGATATAGAAATTGGAATATATCATATTTAATTATTGGTTTGGTTACTAGCAGTCACTTACACTGCTTATTGCAGACAGTAAAAAGGCAGCATAGTATATTTATTTAACTAAGATTTTTAAGCTAATTTAAACATTTTTTTTCCAGCCTTTCCAGTTAATAAGCGTTCCAATATTTTTACCAACATTCTGCAACCCACACCAAGTAAAAGTGCCAAAAATAACAGCCAACTACAGGCAGAAGTTCATTACAGGTAAAGTGTTAAAGTTTACTATACTGAGATTGAGGATACAGACACTTACCCTACTTACGAACATTCAGATATGAACAAACGTGATCATAAATGAACAAATGTGATCATAAATCAAAATTGTGTTCAGAGTGCTCCCTTTTAACACCTTTAATTTCAAAATTTTGTTCTGCTCACCTATTCTGCTCAGTTACAATTAATAAAGTACTTTATAAAATACAGTATGTACAGTGTACATTTGTGCTGAGTTTTAAAATGAAAAAACAGTACTGTATTAACTTTATATCATACTTTAAGGCTTGAAGACTAACTTAAGAACAATTCAAGATATGAATGGCTGTTGGGAATGTAACTCGTTCATATGAAGGGTAGTGTCTGTAATTTGATACATAAAGATGAAAGTGATGATAATTTTATATAGCGGTGAAATTAGATATAATTTAATCCTTGGTTTGTTTAAAACAAACATTACGTACTTATGGTATCCATTTTTTGTATCAAAGTGTTTCTAAATAAAGTGTCTGAAGGAAGAAGAAAACTGTGTCCAATACAATGGCACATCAACTTAATAGACCTCAGGTTATAGGATTTCACCACATACTGAATGTTGCTTACAGGATGTGTTGTTGGGGCTGGCAAAAAAGTTTATAGTTTTGTGTTTTTGGCTTTGCATATAATGTGTCGTTATTTGTTTTTCTTGTATGGGAAACGTTCTGACTACATAATGCAATGCACTTGGTGTGCATTGATAAATTTACACTCAAAAAGTAATTTCTTAAAAGTGGAAGTGTCATTTTTGATAATCTGCCAGCTTTTTATCCTCAAAACATGGCCCCCCCCTTGGCTCCATAAGACAGACCAACCAATTGCAAAGAATTCTCTTATACAGTAATGTGCCAAACTTACGTGAGATTAGGTTTCAGAACCCCTCGTGCAAGGGGAATTTTTGTGTAAGTTTGGCACGGTCTCTAAAATTGCTAATAAATGCGTACTTCTAGAGTTTGACCACTAATTATAACCCTAATCATGCTCTTTAAGTATTACACTAACTTTTACTGTAATTTCATTTAATAGTTAGCTTAATAAATTACTGTTGTATGAATAAGTAAATGGTTTGTAAAGATGTAGGCATACTATTTCTCTCTTCTTTCCCCCTTCCTGCCGATCTATTTTTAGAAGTCTTCTCAACCTTGTTTTTAAGAAACTCTATTTTTTCTCTCTCATTGTTCTGAAATTCATTTTCATGAACAAACAGTGCTTTTTATTTGGACTAATACAACTCTAAGGTATGTGTCTATGTTTTAGAACGGCACATTTACAGCTCTAGATGGTAAAGTTAAAATTAGATCAATTTAAAATGTTCTACAGCTAACTAAAATGAGAGAGAGAGAGAGAGAGAGAGAGAGAGAGAGAGAGAGAGAGAGAGAGAGAGAGAGAGAGAGAGAGAGAGAGAGAGAGAGAGAGAGAGAGAGAGAGAGAGAGAGAGAGAGAGATTTTCCTTACTTAAAGGAGTGAAATTATTTATGAATTATTACGGAGACAGAGAGAGAGAGAGAATTGTAAAAATCATTGACATGCTAATTGACATCACTCCCTCCAACTGTCAAATTAACTTGACATATTTGACAGCTCTGGCCTCGAGCTTCACTTTGAGTTAAAAACAAGAGATGAGTGGAAAGCATATTTTCATTCGCATTCTACAATTACAGTTATATTATTTTTTTTTTTTTTTCTTTCGTCTGTCACAGTCATCCTATTCAACTGGTGGTTTTTATAGTGTGGGGTTCTGGGTAGCTTCTTGCCTCCTTAGGAGTCCATCACTTTTCTCACTGTGCGTTGTTTCTTGGAGCGCACACTTTTGCATGAGTCCTGAATCTACTCGGCATGTAATTTTTCCAGGTTTCTTTTCAGGGATCTTGGGATCGTGCCTATTGTTCCTATGATTATGGGTACAATTTCCACTGGCATATACCATATCCTTCTTTTTTCTATTTTCAGGTCTCTTTCTTTCTCTTGTACTCTGGTGTTCCATGGTATTGTGACATCAGTGAATGATACTTTCTTCTTTATTTTGTCAATCAACATCACATCTGGTCTATTGGCAATCAGTGAATGATACTTTCTTCTTTATTTTGTCAATCAACATCACATCTGGTCTATTGGCATGTATCATTCCATCTGTTCTAATACCATAGTCCCAGAGGATCTTTGCTTTTCTCTCACTCACTCAGGTTGGTGTTCATACCACTTATAACTGCAAGGTAGCTGGTGTTTCTTGCGCAGGCTCCAGTGGAGGGCTTTTGCTACTGAATCATGCCTCTTTTTGTACTGGTTCTGTGCAAGTGCCGGACTTTCGCTTGGTATGGTTTATGATCATGTTTTTCATATTACACTTCCTACATCTGGGTGAGATGTTATTCCTATCTATTGTTCTTTGGACATATCTAGTTCTGAGGGTCTGGTCTTGTGCTACAGTTAACATTCCTTCTGTTTCCTTCTTGAGTTCTCCTCTCTGCACATTGTATTTTTAAGGAAGCTGATGGTGTTTTCCTCTGCCCCATATATTTTCAGGCATTCTATTAGCCATGTGTGTGGTACCTTGTCAAAGGCTTTCTTATTATCTATCCATGCCATGGTTAGGTTGGTTTTCCTTCTCTTACTATTCTTCATTACCATTTTGTCTATGAGAAGCTGGTCTTTTGTGCCCTACATTTCCTTCTGCAGCCTTTCTGTTGTTCGGAGATGGTGTTTGTATCCTCTAGGTCAGTGGTTCCCAACCTTTGTCACTTTGAGAAACCCCTGAGACAATTTTTCTCATCCCAAGGATATATATACATATATATACAGGCAGTCCCGGGGTTACGACGGGTGTTCCGTTCTTGAGACACGTCGTAAGCCGAAAATCGTCGTAAGCTGGAACATCGTAAAAAATCGTAAGAAGGCCTTACTTTTAATGCTTTGGGTGCATTCAAAACTATGTAAACTGCATTCTTATTGCATTTTTCATCAAAAAACCTTTAAATATTGATTATTTTGCATTTTTGGTGTCATATTTCATCTACCAGATCAGCGTTTGTAGGCGTCGTAACTCTGGAGCATGCGTCGTAACCCTGGAACATGCGTTGTAACCCTGGAAATAATTTCTGATGAATATAATTGAAAAGCGTCATAACCTCGGAACGTTGTGAGCCGAGACCATCATAACCCGGGAACTCTGCATGTATATATATATAATATATATATATATATATATATATATATATATATACACGTATATATATATATATATATTATATATATCTATATATATATATATATATATATTATATATATATGTATATATATATATATATATATATATAATATATATATATATATATATATATAATAATTTAGCCACAGATAATAGGAGCTTTTGAAGGGCTATACTATGTTGTCTGAAAACCCAGATACATAGTATCCCCCATATATACAGTGTTCCCCCCTTATTTGTGGGGGATGAGTACCAGACACCCCCGTAAATAGCTCGAACCCGTGAATAGTTAGAAATCCCCTCTAAAAGTGCTTATATCTGCCTAACTTGAAAGTTCAAATACCAAATGTATACTTAAAGTATCATCCTACATCAAATATACCATTGAATTGATGTTATTAATATCATTTCAAAGTCATCTGAAACATTTTACCATTAGAATTATATAAACAGTCAATAGAGAGAGAGAGAGAGAGAGAGAGAGAGAGAGAGAGAGAGAGAGAGAATAACTCCATATGCTATCAAAAGATTGGAATGAACTAATGTAGGCAACACTTCTTCCCCTCCCATAAAAGGGATTTTGACGTAAGGAAAAATCTATTTCTGGGCGATTGGTTCGTGTCGCCAGCGAAATCCCGCCCTGCCCATCCCATCGCTCAAGATTGTCTGCTAACTTCAGGATGGCCACCAGAGGCGCAGCAGTCGGCAGCATGGGATGGAGTAGTAGTAGTTGCTGCCCACTCTGTGGGTCGGCTCCCCTCTTGTGGGGATTTTGTAGTGGGAGATTTCTATTGGCAAGCGGTTCGTGGTAGTGGTCTCACTCGCCATAGTATTCATACCGACACCCTCTTGGAGGGTGAGCAAGTCAGTTGTACTGACCTTTTCTTTATTTTATTTATTCTCTGGTATGTGTTAGTACATTTACCTTAGAAATAATGGATTAAAGGATATTTCGCGCAGCGACACGAACCAATCGCCCAGAAATAGATTTTTCCTTACGTCAAAATCCCTTTTCTGGGCTCAGTTCGTGTCGCTGCGCGAAATCGTACCAGAGAAATAGCACAAGATTGTAAAGAATACAAACAAAAAGACAAAAAAGGGGTCTCAAATAAAAGATAACATAAAATAAAGAAATATAATTGCTAATAAATATACATATACACACTGATACAAAAATAGAAATATTACTTAAATTTAACTTAATGCTAATAATATTTCTTAAAATTAACTTAAATTTAACATATATACAGGGTTTACATGGAATATATGTTGAAATCAGTATCTGTGTATAGATATTATGTACAAAGAACTCAAAGCAATTATAACAATAATTTGAATAGAACAAACTTCAATAATAATATAAAAGGGAATGTATATGACTTAATATACAAAACCCATAACCATTGTAAATACTATGTGTCCCCTAGCATAAAAATAAGGGGATCACATCCAAGAGATCATTACATACAATCAATTGTGAGTGACCCTAGCAAAAAAATAAGGGGCACCCACTATACCATCATAAGAGCAGCTAAGACTCAAGGTAAACGTAGATGAACATGGCAGGTATAGACGAACTGTTGGGTGAGGCAGGTAGAAAGGAGGACTGGATCTTCTACTAAAGATTAAGCAGAGTCGGGGGAAACTATGTTACCCGCCGCAACTGCTGAAAATTTCAGAGCTTCCAAGGACTTTAAGTAATGACGTTTAAATACTGTCGGCGATTTCCATCCACTATATTTCTTCAAGTCATCGAAATTCATATGCTGAAAATAGTTAATTGAGGTGGCTACTGCCCTGACATCATGTGCTTTAGGGAAGGAGTCAGGATTGGCTTGCTTAATAAAGTACAGGATCTGCTGCCTGATGCCTTTAATAGATAAAGTACCACCTTTTTCTCTGTTAAAGAGAGGACCCGATGAGGATGAGGAGGTCCTGGACAGAAAGGCTCGTAAGGTCGATACTGGGCAAAGAGAAATATCTTGTGGAAGGGGTACAACCTTCCATGGTTCCCACCTCATCAAAGGATCTTCATTCTTTGCTATAAAACTACGTTCCGGAGAAAGTAGCACTTCCCCTGTGGGAAGAAATTCAACATGATCCGGATCTCTGGATAATGCCGACAGTTCTGAAATTCTAGCTCCTGAGGCCAAGCTTAATAAAAATAGAGTTTTTCTTAAGAGCATTATAAATGAACATGTGTCATTATCAGTTTCTAAAGCCAGCTTTAGAACATCATTTAAGAACCATGACACTGATGTAGGCCTAACAGAAGGTCTAAGTCTAGCACAAGCCTTGGGAATAGACGAGAAGTAGGAGTCTGTCAAGTCTATATTGAAACCAAATTGAAAAATCCTTTTCAAGGCTGACTTGTTTGTCGTAATAGTGCTAGCTGCTAAGCCTTTTTCAAATAAAGACCTGAAAAAGGATATAGCTGAATTGATTGTCATGATTCTAATATCTGATTCTCTCAGGAAGGTTGCTAACTTTTTGAGTGCAGCATCATACTGTCTCAAAGTTGATTCTCTTTTATCAGATTCCAAGAAGAGAATATTTTGAGGATCAATATTCGCATCTCTTTTAGCTGCAAACTTCATGAAATCCATAAAGTTAGGGTTTTGAGAATTCCTGAGGAAGCGAACACAGTCTTCGTTTGTACTGACTGGGAGAGCCTGGGATTGGGAATTCGAAGAGGACGAAGACCTAGTTCCAGAATTAGGGGGTACCAATTGCTCTTCGGCCAGTCTGGGGCTACTAGAGCCACTTGACCCTTGAATGTCCTGAGTTTGTTCAGTACCTTCAGGAGAAGATTCACTGGAGGGAAGACATAAATCTTCTCCCAGTTGTTCCAGTCTAGGGCCAGGGCGTCCGTGGCATAGGCCAGAGGGTCCAGGTTGGGGGCCACATAACATGGGAGTTTGTGGTTCGCTTGGGATGCGAAGAGATCCACTTGTAGACCTGGAACTCTCTGAAGAATCCATTGGAACGAACTGTTGTCCAGTGACCATTCCGACTCCAGAGGAACTGATCGGGATAGAGCATCTGCTATGACGTTTCTCACTCCAGCTATATGAGTGGAGGAGAGGTGCCAACTGAACTTGTCCGCCAGGGAGAAGATGGCTACCATGACATGATTTAGATGACGTGATTTGGAGCCTCCCCTGTTTGTACAATGGACTACCACTGCGCTGTCTAAGACTAGCTTTATGTGGGAGTTCTTTGGCGGACGTAACCTTTTTAGAGTCAAGAACACTGCCATTGCTTCCAGTACATTTATATGAAGCCGACGGAACTGGGGTGACCAGGTCCCTTGAACTTTCTTGAACTGAGAATATCCTCCCCAACCGCTTAACGAAGCGTCTGTGTGGATGGTAATCCCCGGAGGAGGAAACTGAAGGGGTACTGAAATTGACAAGTTCTTGACTTTGCCAAGGGCGTAGACGATTCCGTAGAATCTGAGGGACTGAGGATAATTTGTCCCTGGACCTGACATTTGCTCGTGAGCGCCAGATTCTGGTTAAGTCTTTCAGTTTGGCTTTCATCAAGATGTTTGTCATTGATGCAAACTGGAGTGAACCCAGAATTCTTTCCTGGGTTCTCCTTGACGCAAGTTTGTGTCCTAGAAATTGCTTTACTGACTTCGCTATTTCTTTCCTCTTGGCTGATGGAATCGACAGAGTATGGGAGGATAGATTCCACTGAATGCCCAGCCACTGGAAGTTCGACTCCAGAGTGAGTCTTGATTTGGTCCTGTTTATCTTGAAGCCTAGATATTCCAGGAACCGATTACTTCCAGTGTTGCTTTGTGGCATTCCTCGACTGTTGGAGCCCAAATTAGCCAATCGTCGAGATACGCTACTACCATAATCCCTTGCGATCTTAGTTGTTGGACGACCACTTCCGCCAACTTCGTGAACACCCTGGGTGCTACGTTGAGGCCGAAGGGAACTACCTTGAAGGAGAATGCCTGCTCTCCTATCTTGAAGCCCAGATACGGGCGAAAGTGTCTTGCAATAGGGATATGATAGTATGCGTCGTAAGATCGATAGATGCGGTGACGGCCCCACGAAGTAAGGTCCGCACCTGCGAGATGGTGAGCATCTTGAACTTGTCGCAGCGAATGCCAGTTTAAGGCGGGACAGTCTAAGATTACCCTTCTTTTTTGTGAGCCTTTCTTTGGAACGCTGAATAAGCGCCCTTGAAACTTTAATCTGTTGACTCTCGCTATTGCTCCTTTCTGAAGGAGGTCCTCCGCATACTCCGTCAATTCTTTGGATGGAAGTTGGCGGAAAGGTCTGGGTGGGGGCGGATTCGCCACCCAACTCCAACCCAGGCCTTTCGACACAATGCTTTGTGCCCATTTGCTGAATCCCCACCGGTGGCGGAAGAGAAACAGCCTCCTCCTACCTGGAAGTCCTCATTGGTGTTGGTAGCCTCCGCGGCCTCCCCTGAAGTGTTTTCCTCTATTAAGGGACCCTCCCGATCCTCTCTGACGAAAGGATCGCTTACCTCTGCCTCCCTTACTCGAGCGGTCATACTTCTGAAAGGCCTGGCCTTCGAACACTTGGTTGAAGGCTGGGGAGACAGCGTAAGAGGTGGAGGGTTGAGGCTGGGGGGAAATCACATAAATAGGCTGTGATTGAGCCTTGGAGGTAGAGGGTTGGGCTGCTTGCACCAACGGAACGGCCGAAACAGGCTGGGCAAACCGTTGCTGTTTCTTTTGGTAAGGCTGGAAACGTCTGGGTTTCTTCTGAGCCTTACCCCTGACAGCTTGATCTTGGCGTCTCTTTGCCGTGAGACCCCAACGATCCTTAAGGCTTTGGTTAAGCCTCGTAGCTTCTGCCTGGACCTCCTGCACCATCGCATCTGGGAAGAGGTCTGCTCCCCAGATGTTTGATGAAAGCAACTTATTCGGTTCATGCCGAATAGTTGCTTCTTGGAGGACATGTTTCCGACAGTTTGTTCTGGCTGTGGCGAACTCGAACAAGTCAGACTGCACCGTTTGAGTCAGTGACTTGGTGATTAGCTTGAACAGTGGCTCGGAACCATAAGAAATGGTAGCCACCTCCGTCATGGCCATGGTATTGAGAGACCTGGCCAGCCTAGACTTGGTATCAAACTCTGCCTGAATGAGGCTATCAGGAAGTCTAGGCAGCTTCTCACCAAACTGCTCCATAGCACAGTCCGGTTTGAGTTTGCCCGCAGAAAAAGTGTTGGGCAGGTCTTCCCACAGATCTCCGGTTGAGGGAAGTAAAGGAGATGTAGGGTCCGCTTCCTTTAGCTGCGGTAACGAATCCCCCTTCTGGGCCGCTGGGATAGTGACCGTAGCAATCTTCGTCAGGAAAGGAAGCGGAGTACCCTCTTCCATTGTGAAGATTGTAAATGGACTCTTAAACGGCTGTATCTTAGTGTTTGAACAGTCCATGTCCTCTAAGCACCTGAGCCATTCTCTTTGAGCCTGGTCTCGTGAATAGAGGACTGTCTCTTTAGGGACCTTATCATCTCGCGTCATGGCAGCGGCGGTGAGCCTGGCGTAGCCGATGAACGGCGGTTGGAGATCTTCCGGGTAGAACTCGAAGTCCTCAATCCTTCGAGTTCCACATTCCGGGATGGATGATAAGTTCGTCTTGGAAAGGGGGCATATGACGCCCAGCTATCCAGGGATTGTTCATGCTGAACGGAGGCAGAGAGTCATATGGTGGCAACTGAGGTACCCCTGTGCCGAAAGGTGGGGGAGTAGCTAGCGGAGCTTGGCTTAGTCCGGCGATAATGTTGTCCTGGGAGTTGATCCTATCAGACAACCGGGAGAACATCTGTTCCATACTGTCCTTGAGAGTCCCGACCAGATCCCCCATGTGTTGCAACAGGCCAGCATTGGGATCCAAAGCCGGAGCTGCTGCGGAGGTGGACGGGTAGCTCTGAACAGGGACCAAAGGAAGTGAAGGAACGGTTGACTCCGCTGGAGTGTGTGATCTCTCCTTGGAGGATCTACTCCTAGAGGATTTGGAGCCGGACCCAGAAGCTCTAGACCTCTCTGCTCCGGGGTTTGTAGCCGGAGACTTGCGAGATGTCGACGCCGACGAAGTCTTTTTAGACGACGACGACGTCTTAGTCAAGGTTTTTACCACCGCTTGTGTTTTGACCTTAGGTCTAACAGAAGCATCAGGAGAAGTATAAAGCTCGGCTCCTGTAAAGCCTTGGAAGGAAGCTGGAGATTGTGCAGGAGTAGAAGATCCAGTGGCGCCTAAGGGAAGCCCTTGGGCGTCCAACGTACTCACCTCGACCAACAGGTCGTCAACACCTACCATCGGCTCAATGTTTAGGTCCAACGTCGCGACTTCCGACGAGATGTCCTGGCCTGGATCAGTCAACGAAGCGGCGAGCTGCTGCTGAATCAGCGCAATAGTCGGGCCCGCCTCTGCTGGGTCGACGTAGCCCGTTGACTTGCCGCCGGGGAAGATCAGGACCGCCAACCTCTTCTCCAGTATGTAGGGCTGACCCTTGGCGGCGTTCTTCCCAAACCCGCCGACCCAGGCCCGCAGGGTTGCCAGTGCTGTGTCTCTAACAGCCGGAGCCTGGAAGAGAGGGTACTTGTTAGTTTTATAAGAATAAACTTAAAATTAAAACTTAAGTACAAGGTTAACTTAAAATTATATAGGATGCGATATCCCATATAAAATTCGTTTAAGTTTAAGATAAGATTAAAATTAAACTTAAGAACTATAATCTCGTAGGGATTGGCTAACGGAGTTGGAAATGCTTACCCCGTCTAAGAGCTGGCTCACCAGATCATAACAAATCGTGCAGGTCTCGTGATACCAGACCTGGAGGTTCCCGTGCGGAGTCGCGCATGGAGCATGGGACCGGCAGACTTCATGCCCACAGGGGTCCTGGAGCATGGCATTGCATCCCGGATGCTCACAGTTGGTGGTCTGTAAGTGAAAAGACACATGAGCATCCTAAAAGATATCACTTACAGGCTAAAGGTTAAAAGAACTCCGTTGCATGCCGGAGCGCGAAAAAATTTTGGGCATAACCCCTCCCTTACCGCCTGAATAGGCTATAACCCCGGAGAGATCCGGTGTGAGCATGCAATGGAGGGGAGGTTTAATGTAGCTTAAATTAAACTTAATATAGTTTAAATTAAAAACTAAACTTAAACCTAAAACATGGGACGTACCGGACTAAGTCCGGTGCGTGGCGGAGCGTGACGCGATAACAGCGCGACGGAGTGGTTAGTAGAGACCAACTGTATGCCGCAGTCCGCCCGTCAGGGTGAACTAGCACCTTTCCACGTGGATGCCGGAGCTCCGGTAGATAAAGAGCCCCAGTAAGGTGGGAAAGGGCGAGAGGGCAAACAGACTCGAGCTAGTAACGGAGCGACGGAGAGACGACGGAGGGGGGGGAAAGGCCAGTCCCCCCCCCCCCCCCCCCCCCACCCCTCCTAGCCATCCGAGCGTACCGAGAAGCTGGAGAGGTCGAGTCCAGACTGGGTCTGTACCGTCCCCCTACTCCCTCCGCCTAGGGGGAGAGGGAGGCAGGCCCGGGTATGTGAGCGAGCGTGGGCAGACCAACCCTCCCCCCGGCCCTATGGAAGAGCGGGAGGAGGGAAAGATGACTGGACAGGCGTCTGGCTGCTCCGTGATCACGTAGTGACCACGGAGCGATAACAAGAGATACAATGAAACAATAAAGCCTAGGATACACAACCGACTGATCAGAGAGATGCTATAGAGAAGCAACCGAACTGAAGCGGAAGCACATGTGACCAATAGGACATAACCTAGGCTAGGTGAAGCCAGACGCCGAACACTAACATAAACATAATATATAATAAACAAAATCACTAAATGTAAAGAAAGAAGATAAAATAGTAGGAGGAAAAATCCAGGAGTGTACGACTAACCCGAAAGAAAGTCTACCACTCAAAGCTAGCCGGGGCCGATACTAAGAGCTGTGGCTAGGGTCTGGATGGAAGGTGCCTACACAAGGTGAAAAGACATGCATGCATGACATAAACCACGTAGGCTGTACCCTTAAATTAAATAGGATAACTAATAACAGAGCGTAAAAGTAAGGGAAGGTTCTGGGTATGGAAGACCAAGAACGAACCCGCCACGAGGCAGAACCATGCTGCCATGCTTCCGACCTAGAGCTCGTATTTATACCTAAAAAAACGGCCAAATACTGACTCAAGGCCGGAAAAAACAAAAAAACCCAAATAGCAATAAACACTGATACAATTAACTTAGCTGCTGCAATGGCTGTACGCTCCATGATGAATAAAATCCAATAAAAGGGGGGGCACAAAAACACAGAGCAAAAAAGGGCACGTGTATACGCTGTGCGCTAACTGAAAAGGATGGCCACCAGAGGCGCAGCAGTCGGCAGCATGGGATGGAGTAGTAGTAGTTGCTGCCCACTCTGTGGGTCTGCTCCCCTCTTGTGGGGATTTTGTAGTGGGAGATTTCTATTGGCAAGCGGGTTTTTTTTTTTTTTCGTGGTAGTGGTCTCACTCGCCATAGTATTCATACCGACACCCTCTTGGAGGGTGAGCGAGTCAGTTGTACTGACCTTTTCTTTATTTTATTTATTCTCTGGTATGTGTTAGTACATTTACCTTAGAAATAATGGATTAAAGGATATTTCGCGCAGCGACACGAACTGAGCCCAGAAATACATACATATATCTTTTCCAGAGAAAAGAGAAAGAGAGGACTGAACAATCTGTTTGTCTGTTTATCAATTCTTTTTGCTGAGAGAGAGAGAGAGAGAGAGAGAGTTATCCTTACAGTATTTAAAAGAGTGAAATGGAAAGATTATTGTATTTGAAATAGTCACCTATGAATTTTGTAATTACAGTTATATAGTATTAATATTACATATATAGTATTATTATTGGATTGGAAAATTTTAATAATAGACTTATTACATACATGTACCATAAAAATGATCTCATCTCAGTAAGAGAGAGAGAGAGAGAGAGAGAGAGAGAGAGAGAGAGAGAGAGAGAGAGAGAGAAATTGCATAAAAACCATTAAAATCCTTGACCATTATATGGCACTATTCCCCTCCTGTCACATTACTTGACATATTTGACAGCTTCCCGAGCTCCAAGCGTTTCAGTTGAGAGAAGGTAGGGAAATTGATACATAGAAAGACGAAGGGAAGAGTAGTTTTCTTTCGAAATTACAGTTATTATTATTATTATTATTATTATTATTATTATTTTTTTTTTTTTTTTTTTTTTTTTTTTTTTTGCTCTATCACCGTCCTCCAATTCGACTGGGTGGTATTTATAGTGTGGGGTTCCGGGTTGCATCCTGCCTCCTTAGGAGTCCATCACTTTTCTTACTATGTGTGCCGTTTCTAGGATCACACTCTTCTGCATGAGACCTGGAGCTACTTCAGCCTCTAGTTTTTCTAGATTCCTTTTCAGGGATCTTGGGATCGTGCCTAGTGCTCCTATGATTATGGGTACGATTTCCACTGGCATATCCCATATCCTTCTTATTTCTATTTTCAGGTCTTGATACTTATCCATTTTTTCCCTCTCTTTCTCTTCAACTCTGGTGTCCCATGGTATTGCGACATCAATGAGTGATACTTTCTTCTTGACTTTGTCAATCAACGTCACGTCTGGTCTATTTGCACGTATCACCCTATCCGTTCTGATACCATAGTCCCAGAGGATCTTTGCCTGATCGTTTTCTATCACTCCCTCAGGTTGGTGCTCGTACCACTTATACTGCAAGGTAGCTGATGTTTCTTGCACAGGCTCCAATGGAGGGCTTTTGCCACTGAATCATGCCTCTTTTTGTACTGGTTCTGTGCAAGTGCCGGGCATTCACTTGCTATGTGGTTTATGGTTTCATTTTTCGTATTGCACTTCCTACATATGGGAGAGATGTTATTTCCGTCTATCGTACTTTGAACATATCTGGTTCTTAGGGCCTGATCTTGTACCGCTGTTATCATTCCTTCAGTTTCCTTCTTTAGCTCTCCCCTCTGTAGCCATTGCCAATTGTCATCGCTGGCTAGTTCTTTAGTCTGTCTCATGTATTGTCCGTGCATTGGTTTGTTGTGCCCAGTCTCTGTTCTGTCTGTCTTTCTCCTGTCTCTGTATATTTCTGGGTCTTCGTCTACTTTTATTAGTCCTTCTTCCCATGCACTCTTTAGCCACTCGTCTTCACTGGTTTTCAGATATTGCCCCAGTGCTCTGTTTTCAATGTTGACGCAGTCCTCTATACTTAGTAGTCCTCTCCCTCCTTCCTTTCGTGTTATGTATAGTCTGTCCGTATTTGCTCTTGGGTGTAGTGCTTTGTGTATTGTCATTTGTTTCCTGGTTTTCTGATCTATGCTGCGGAGTTCTGCCTTCGTCCATTCCACTATTCCTGCGCTGTATCTGATTACTGGCACTGCCCATGTGTTTATGGCTTTTATCATATTTCCGGCGTTGAGTTTTGACTTGCGTATCGCCTTGAGTCTCTGCATATATTCTTTCCTGATCGTGTCCTTCATCTCTTGGTGTTTTATATCTCCTCCTTCCATTATTCCCAGGTATTTGTATCCCGTCTCATCTATGTGTTTGATGTTGCTCCCCATTCTTGGGTAGCTTTTATCCCTTCAGTTCTCGTTACTTTGCCTTTTTGTATGTTGACTAAGGCGCATTTTTCTATTCCAAACTCCATCCTGATGTCCCCAGATACAATCCTTACAGTCTGGATTAAGGTATCTATTTCCTTGATGCTCTTACCATACAGCTTGATGTCGTCCATGAACATCAGATGGTTGATTTTGTTGCCTCTTTTCTTGAGTTATTATTATTATTATTATTATTATTATTATTATTATTATTATTGAAAAGGATTGCTGCATCAGCTCCATTAATTTTGTATAGAGTCCTCTCTATTTTCCTTATTAAGGATTTCTCAATGTTGCTGAAACTGGCAAGCAATGTGCCAAAGGGGATTGTTAAATCTGGTGTAGTCAGATTGCATTTTCTTTATTAATGCTATTACTACTACAAGTTTCTCTCTCTCTCTCTCTCTCTCTCTCTCTCTCTCTCTCTCTCTGATGTTTCGCCCAGATCGCCAGGGCATGATCACAGCAATGGTTGCTGAAGGATTGAATCTTAGTGGTGAGTACTTCTCTTTATATCATGGTTGTGCGGGCACCCACGGATAACCCTGCAGGACCCAGGGGATGCTCAACTTTTCATTGGCTGGCGGCCAGGTGTCGGAAACGCTCGAGGCGCGTTGACCATCTCGGGTGTGTTGCGTCACCTGGAGCCAGGTTTTTATTGGCTGCGACCCTGGTGACGTCACTCCTGGTATTTCTTCCAACTTCTTCAATATTGGTCCCGTCCTGGGCGCTGGTGTTATTGTCTGGAGGGGGACTGGGCTTTCCTTACACAGGTGGGCAGCAGGAAGGGTTCCTGTGTCGTATTTAGGAAGGGTTTTTGTTCGAGAATGAATAACGCCTCAAGGAGGCGTAGGCAACGCTGATCAGGGGCTCTTCCGATTATCTCTGTATTTTTCACGATGTCCTCTCGCATGATGTGCTGTTGGTGGGCGGTGAGGGCGTCGTGTTTGATGGCACCATTCTGGGCATGACAGGAGATCCTCTTAGACAGTCGTAACGTTGTCATTCCGATATAAACTCCAGGACATCCTTGGATAGGGCGTGTGTACCGGTAGATGATGATATTCTGCTTCAGGGGGTCTCTTGCAGGCGGGGTGGGGTTATTCCTCATAACCAGGTCTCTTGTTCTTTGGTTCTTATAATAGATTATAAAAGAGAGCCTCTTCCCTTCCTCCACGGAGGTGATGTTCTTTTTCACAATCTTCATGATGTATATCTCCTCCTCTTTGTATCCGTGGTGCATGAAGGACTTGTAGAACACACCTGAGAAGGTCAACGCCTCCAGGTCCTGCAGGAGCATCTATGAGCACCCACACGACCATGATATAAAGAGAAGGACTCACCACCAAGATTCAGTCCTCCAGCAACCATTGCTGTGATCATGCCCTGGCAGATCTGGGCAAAACATGAGAGAGAGAGAGAGAGGAGAGAGAGAGAGAGAGAGACGAGAGAGAGGAGAGAGAGACGAGATGAGAGAGAGAGAGAGAGAGAGAGTAATAAAGATAATTCAATATGACTATACGGGATTTGACGATCCCCTTTGGCACGTTGCTTGCCAGTTTCAGCAACATTGAGAAATCCTTAATAAGGAAAATAGAGAAGTCTCTATACTAAATTAATGGAGCTGATGCAGCAATCCTTTTCAACAAGACTTGTTTAAAAGAGGGTTATTATTATTATTATTATTATTATTATTATTATTATTATTATTATTATTATTATTATTATTATTATTATTATTATTATTTGAAAATATTAATAAACATACATCTACCAAAAAAATTCTCTCATCTCATTATGAGAGAGAAGTTATCCTTACGTAAGTGAAATGGAAAGGTTATTTTTATCTTTTTAAAATACTACCACATACAAATTTTGTAACTAAAGTTTTATTATTATTATTAGTATTATTATTATTAACAACTGAAAATATCAATAAACATATTATATACTAGTGCCATAAAAATTCTTTCATCTCAGAGAGGGAGAGAGAGAGAGAGTTATCCTTATTTAAAAGAGTGAAATGGATAGAGTATTGTATTTCTTTAAAATACTATCACATGATGTGAATTTTGTAATTACAGTTATATCAATATTATTATCATATTTGAAAGTATTAATAAACATGTAGTACATGTACTACATATACAAATTCTTGTCTCTCAGTAGAGAGAGAGAGAGAGAGAGAGAGAGAGAGAGACGAGATTGAGAGAGGAGAGAGAGAGAAATTACAGGAACACATAGTGGCAACAGCTCCTCCCCCTCTGGTTACGTATATATTTGACAATTTTAGCACCTGGAATTAGAGAGAAGACTGGGATTTCCTTCATTCTTACATAAGTTTTTTTAAATTAAAAAACTAAAATCTTACTAATTCACTATAGTATTTTCTTTAATGAATTGCTACTACTGCTATTTACATTAATATTATTATTTGAAAAGAGTGAATCCTTTATCTATCATACAAAAAAACATACATCTCTGTAAGAGAGAGAGAGAGAAAGAATTATTTTTATGTGATATCAGTCAATCTTATTAAACTTACTAATATAGTATTAATCAATATTAATATCGGAAAATTAGTAAATCATTTTTGTATCATAAAAATGTATTTATTGATTAAAATAGCATTTAAATACACTAATTAGTGATTATTTTTGTTGGAAAACCCCATGAATAGGCGAATTTCCCACAATTAATGGGTAGATATGGTCCAGAGAGTAATCCGTGAATCAATGAGTCCGCGAATCCAGAGAATGCGAATACGGGGGCCCCACTGAACACCTAAATCTGTCTATACAAAGGTATGGGCATTGAATACCCAATTGCATCCAACTATGGACAGGGATTACTCTGACAAATTTTGTTTTATCTTAGTCCTGGGCGTGCAAAGAGGAGTAGGGGTTCCTGGGGTAATAATACAGATGTTCCCTCTCAGAAATAGTAAATTTCTGGGCTTGGCCGTGTCGCTCCGTGAAATAGGTTCCTTTAGTACTATTTCTAAGGTAAAATATTGTTATAATACCAGAGAACCGCTAAATGCCAGAATATTCTGGCTCACTCACCTTTATTAAAAGGCGTCGGTATGGTTTCTGGGGTGAGTGAAACCACTACCATGGGTTCTTCTCCAATTAGCCTCTCCTACATCAAAAAACCTCAAGAATAGGGGAGCCGACCTACGGCTCACTACCTGCTACCGTGTACCTAGCGCCTGTGACGTCATTCCTTTGATAGCACTACTACGCTGCACACGCGTTTTCTTTTGCTGTGTTGTGTTTCTCGCTTTTTGGAATTTTACTTCACCATGGATCATCAATCTGCTTCTGCATCCAAGTTGAGTACTGCTATTATGGTTGACATTATTTAGGGAATGCCTTTGGCCTTTTTTACCGAATTATTTAGGTTTTTTGAACGCGGTTTCGGCCCCGAGCCGCCATTACAGCGTGCCCCTTTGTGTCTCCTCATTTTGGGTTTCACGTGGTCTTCCATACCTAGTGAACACGAATTTTTATAGCAGTATTATAATATGATTGTGTTTTTATTATTATTGGTGATGCTTTTTTGACGATCATGTGCTTGCACGGGGGTTTCTTTCAAGCACGTGTTCCTGTTTTATAGCTCTTCTGGAACCTACTGTTACAGTTTCATTTATGCTGTTGCTTTTGGTTAGGTTACCTCGTTAGTTCTTATAAGTCTATGGTAGTCTTTCTTTTAGTCCTAGCCTACCCTGGTTGCCTGTCCTACGAATCTTTGTAACGGCACTAAGCCAGCTGCCTAGGAGTTACCAAGTTTTGACCACCCTTACCGGTTGGTCGTACTTGGTCCTTCCAGGACATTCCTCTCTCATTTTATCTCATTCTCATTTTCCCCCCGTGTTTAGTACATAATTTATTTCAATTTATTTCATTTATTCTAATTGTTGTGAGTCGGCTTCGGTCGGCCTATAGGCCTTCCTTTCGCCTGGCCTTCTTCACCTCGTGGGTCCACTCAACCATGAGGGGTCCAGGCGATCGCGTAGTCACTACCGCTTCCCCCCCCACCCCCCCCCCCCCCCCCCCCATGAGCTCCCACTCAGGTGGGTTGATATCTCGCTCACGTTGTCCCTGACAACCGATCCGAGTTTTCTCTTGGGGGTGAAGGGGGGGCCCACAGTGTGTGGGTGGCGCTACTCAGCTGGTATCAACCCAGAGTAGGGGAGGAGCTTCGCTCTACCCAGCCTCGGTCGGCCACCAGGCTCGGGTGAGCTCAGCCCTCCTCGGCTCTCTGGGCTCTACATCTACCTCGCCCTTAGTCACACCCTCCTCTCCTCATGGAGGGAATAGGATTCCGGCATAGCCGGAGCCCTTGAGGGTAATGACTTTATGGTAGCTCCAGCCTCCGACTGGCTTACATTATTTCATATTGTTATTATAAATGTTAATATGTTTATAGTATTAATTTTTTGAAGCATACGCTCCCAAGGGAGCTACCCCTCCCTTGTTAATTTAAGTTTTTACGGAACCACAGAGCTCCGCCGCCTCACCACACCCGGACTCTCCAATCTCGCCCGGTACCTGCTTGGACTACTCCTCTCCGGCGTATAAAATAGTAGCTACCCCGATTCGGTAGTTGTTTGTTCTCCGGTATCACCGGAAACACAGCTAACTACCCGCTACTTTTCTACCGGAGTCCTCAGCACGGTGCATGGCAAGAGCAGCCGAGTCGGGCATAACCCTACAAAACCGGAACACTCCAGTGTTATGAAATATCAACCACGGACTTTGTCCAGTCGGTTAACAATGGTACTCATGTATCATTCCTTTTACAGGCCACCCATTGTTTGGTTACTGGCTGCAACGTCGTCCTTCAGGATCCCTGTGGGCACGACGTCTGCCGGACCCACGCCACCTGCGCAGTCCAACTAGAGGGTTCGATAGTGTGGCATCATGAGAACTGCTTCTCCTGCTACGATCTCGTGGAACGTGTCTCCTCTGATGTAAGTGCCTCTTCGGCGTTTACATGGAGGTACAGGGTGGATCATTGTAATATATATATCAAACATATACCTTATAAGTTAAGTTATAGTATTATAAGATAAGTTTGAGGTAAACACTAGCCTTCTCTTACAGGCGGCGCAGTCTGTTCGGGATGCTGCTCTCTCCACCCTCAAGGTATGGGTGGGCAGCTTCGGGCGTAATGTAGGCAAGGCAAAGCCATACATACTCTCTCAAGAGATGGCTACTTTGATCTTCCCTGGAGGGTAGAGTACAGGATACGTGGACCCCGAAGTAGCAGCTCCCATCATAGCCTCTATTCAGGAAGCGGTGGCTCAACAGCATGTAAATAAGAAGTAATTAAATAAGACATGAAATCTCACGGAACCCTGGTTAAGGATGGCTGCTCTAGGTAGTTGTATAGACTTCCACTGATGATACATTTCCACATTACTGATAGGCAGGTGATAGACTTGTAGTTACTTGCTATATTTCCCTTGTTCTTGTCTTTTTGTACTAAGGATGTTCTCCCTGTGGTCGTCCATTTGAGCACATGGTGGTTTGTGATATAATGCTGGAATTGTTCTGCTATTCGTGGGTTTAGGGCTTGAAGATTTTGAGCCAGTATCCGTGGACTTCATCGTGACCTGGAGCTTTCCGGTTGGGCATATTCTTTAGTTGGTGTTTGATTGTGTCTGTCTTGATATCGGCAAATCTTTGTTTAATTCTCCCCATTTCTTCTGCCTTGACTTCCTGGAGTCATGTTGTATGTTTGTTGTGTGATACCGCGTTGCTCCATAAGTTTTCCCATTCTTACTCGGTTCAGCTTCAGGAATTTCCTGGTGGTTTTCTTCTCCTCTTAGTTGGCTGTATAGTAGTCTTTTCTGGTTGGTTCTGAAGAGTATTTTGTCGGTATCCTTTATTCCTGTTCATGTACCGTTGAATCTTATGTGCTTTGGCTGTAAGCCCATGTTTTATATCTTCTATTGTGTTATTTAGTCCCTTCTCCTGTACTTTGTATTTCTCATTCAGTTCCTCCTTTGTTTTCTTGCAAAGAGTGGAGGAGGTTTAAATGTAGAAAGGAGAGAATGGTGTTGTTTGGCTGGGGAGGTGCCTTAGACAAATATGTTCTCTTCAGCTGAGTATAGACTACCATTTTTGCTTCTGCAGTATTTTCGAACATTATAGAGAAGGCTTACATGGCCTCGGCGTATAGAGGCATTTTTTTTGGTGTCAATCGTGAAGGTTATACATCTTACTTGCTAGCCTCCAGCTTGCTTGGCGGACTGGAGGGCAGGCCACTTGAGTCCACTGATGTGTCGCATAATCGTTTGGATTACTAGATTACTTTGAATTCCTGAAAATTCTAATAATTTCCTTTTTAGTAATTGGTTATTTAAAAATTATATTTGTTTTATTCTTTTAACATTAATTAGAGAATAAAAACACATTGTTCTACAATGGAGTCAGAGTTGTTTTAATACTTTATTATAATATCTACTTTTTTATATAAATTTATCTTTATTTTAGAAGGTACACTTACATTTATGTTATTTTTAAATAGAACATACATGTCTGAATATATGAAATGCTAATGTTATTCATACACTTTATGCATGTTTTTGTGCGTAGATGCCAGAATGTCCCATAAAGATATATAAAGTAGTTAGCAATTGATTACCGATAGATTATTTTCACAAAAGTAATTAGTAACTGAGAATACCAAATCAGTGAGGCACTCTCCTCTCACTCCCCACCTGTCACCTGCCACTTCCCAACACCTGGGGCCAATTCTCTCCTTCTTCTGTCCCTCTTGGCTTCCTCACTTCTGTCTTATATCTTCACCAGCCTTTTATTTTCATTATCATGAATATATCCATGTACAGTGAAGTGTTGTGCAGTGGAGGTGGTGGCTACTCATCCCTCAATACTCCTAGACAAAGGTCTCTATCCCGCTCCACTGCACTGGGGAAAAGACACCGGAGGTCCGAGGGAGACTGGTAGGATTTGCCCACCTGTAGTCGCCTCCTCTGTTGATCCTGCAGTGCCAGCTCAGGTTTAGACTGAACGCCACTAGAAAGGTGTATCTTTTAGTGCACAGTTGTCGTCTGATTCCAGCAGTTCGTCGCCTCAACATCGATGGGGTG
Organism: Macrobrachium nipponense; assembly: GCF_015104395.2. Lineage (NCBI taxonomy): Eukaryota > Metazoa > Arthropoda > Malacostraca > Decapoda > Palaemonidae > Macrobrachium > Macrobrachium nipponense. Next base: position 81,259,525 of record NC_061108.1, read on the forward strand.
ATTCTTCAGCCTTTTGACCTATGATGAAGCATTCTACAGTTGATGAAGCCATGCCCCTCTTGCAGTCATGCTTGTCCGACTCCTCACAGTCAATGTTCGACTTGCGACTCAGCAATTTTAATAATTTTTATATGGGTTTCAACAGTTTTCGGGGCCTAGCTATTCATGGGGGTTAGTGGGGTGGGCAGGGTGTCTGGTACCCATCCCCCATGAATACAGGGGAACTGTACATATTTTTTTGTTGTATGTATGTAGTAGCTCATTTGCTTTATCAACATTTATTGAAATTTAGGTTATTTTTTGTAAACCAATAGGAGCTATAAATTTTTTTTTAATTTCAGAGAATGTAAGTTTTTGTTTGGTGTTGTTTCTTGTATTTAGAAAAAAATTAATATTTCCAACAGGTCCACAAAAGATGTAACCAGGTTCACTATCTTATTAAACAATATGCGTCTTATGGGAATTTTAGACTGGTGGATGGAAGTGCTTGACTTCATATACAAGAGGCCAGATAACCCAATGCCTGCAGGTAAGTTATGGCCTATTTTAATAATGAGAGCTACACCCTTTTGAGAACTCCAAATTATTGCTATTGCATACAGTTTTGGCATTTTAAATTTGTAGCTAGACCACATTATTGTTTAAATTCAAAATCATTAGCTAGAAATTAAACTTATTTTCTTGGTGAGGAGACCAACCTGTGAGATTTTTAGCAATGAAGTCTGATTAACATATCTTTTATAAGTAAATTCTTTTACTTATAAACAAATAACTTTGTTTATACATTTGGTTTGTTATTCAAAGATTATCTAGTGTCATCTTTGTCTTTCCTCAAAAAACTTGTAGTTGATAATAGGGCCTTGTATTGTTCCTGTGACCAATGTTTTTACTCTAGGAGATTGCGACTACTTGTAGCCCTTCTTAGTAATCAGCCCTCTTTTGTTTTCTGTAGATGTTTTGTCCTGGTTGCTGTGAAATATTTTTGTGAATTAATATTTGTTATTCTTTTTATGTTGTAGTAGTAATCATGGCTTGATTCTCTTTTTGCTATGATCTATATGAAGGGTAATACTACATACACCATATAAATATTTATTTATTACTAAATGTAATACTTTGTTTTATTTGCAAAATTGTCTTCAGTTTTAAAGTGGTCTTGCTACAGTATTTAACAGTAATAATATATATTTTACTTGGTACATAATTTGTGTTACAAGAAATTCATAATGTAATACATCATCAGGAAGGTCATTTTTAAGTGGACAGATCTCATCTTTATGTTTTAATCCCAGTTTTTGTGGTATCCTTGAGATAAACATCCTGGATTAACATGGTGGAGGTCCTGCACTACATGCTTGCCAGTGTGATTCATAAAATCAAAGCTTTGCATATGCAATAATCCAGTTATGAAAAGAAATGTTCGTGCATTCCAGAACTTTTTTTTTTTACTTGAATATACCTACAAATTTACTTTTTAATTTTTTCAACATTTTTTGTATCCTATTTGGTGTCATTTTATTTTTGTATATTTTGGTACTTCTCAGGTAAAGAAGCAGAGTTAAGTGGCTCAGGAACGCCAGTTCAGGAAGGATTGTGTGCTAGTCCATTTATGTTCAGTCCAGTTCATACACCCATTTTGAAATCACCTCAGCATCAGTCTCCAGTTACCCAGTCTCCTAGGTCACAATCACCCTTAGGATTCACTAGAGAGAGGCTGGTTCGGGCCAACACTCCAAGGTTGAATCCAATGGTAGAGTCTACTGGTGTGATGACAAAGCATGATCTCATTCAAGAACCAAACAAGATACCCTTTGAGTTGAAGCTTAATATTACAGATTCAGAACTTGTGGTAGTTGAAAACACTGCTATTTGGGATACAAGTGCTGTCATTCTAAAGGTAAGCGATACATTAGATTCTACAGTTCTTTTGAATATATATACAGTAATCATTCAATTATCTGGTTTAAAAGAGCCAAGGCTCTGTTGGAGAAGATCAAAATCCAGATAAGGTCAAATAAAACTAATGGGTGTAAAATGGCAAATCTGTGCCCTTGCTCTCCCTAGCTTGTCAACTTCACATACAGAATTGTAAATGCTTTAGTATATGATTATAAATGAAGAGCATCACACTTTAAACTAAAAACCTAATGCAAAAGGCAATTAGCTAACTTATTTTCCCATGTGTAACAAAATAAACAGGATAAATACACTTAACAAAAAGGAACTCTTTTATTTCTTTTGTTTGCAACACACAATACAGCACATTACTGACTAAACTTCTTTTTCTTATTTTGCGTAAACCCAATGAACATTACAGTATAGTACTCTCTAACCTGTAAGAGCCAGGCTAAAAAAAATATATGCAGCACCCCAGACCAGGCAAACTTTGAGGACAGCCAATTTAAGAAAAAAAACACACCAATGGAAAGATTAACACATGCAAATGCACATGGTGTAAGAAAATATTCAAAAAGATTCTCCATACCTTCCATGAGAAGTTGAAAATGACTATGTACAACCCCTTGTGGGGCCTCTTTTACAAGATATCTCAAGTTTTACCAAGTTACACAAAACTTAATTAATTTTGCTTTATTTTGTAAAATTATAATTACAGCTCACACAATATCAAAACAAAAAAAGCTGTAAAGAAGTCAAACACCTGCCTACCCCTTTCCACTCATTCCACAAGGCATTCTGACCCCCTCCCAACCCCTTAACTTCTACCCCAGCCACCCATCTTCCCAATAACACTTTCTCCATCCTCATTCCTGTAAACAGCATTACTAACACTTCTTTCCCAGCGCAGCAATACCAATCACTCCTCTCCCATTCTGCCCAAACCTAAAGCCTCCCTGCTCATCACCCTGGCTCTTTCCCTGGCCTTCCATCCCCAAACCTTATGTCAGCCTGTTTATGAGTATAAGCAGTATTACCAACATTTACTTAGACCTATGCAGCATTGCCAACCAGTGGAGAGAGCAGTTTATTTCAATTTTTCTGAAATTTATGCATATTTCAATATAAATCTTTAGTCCCTGGTTTCCGGTTGTGTCTGGATAATGTTGAGTTCCAGATAACGTGAATCTGGATAATTGAGGGATGAAAATAAAAAAGCCCCATAAAACACTTTTTGTACAATAAAACCACAATAAGCATTTGAACTAACTGGAACACTCAGTTGTTTAATATCAAAAAGTTTAACCAGACCACTGAGTTTATATCAGCATCTTTAGAACAGATCAATTGAGTACTCAAAATGTTGAAAAAGAGTTGGAGATGGAATATCATTTTCAATAAATGTTGAAGAAATAGATGAGAGAATAGCCATACAGGCAGTCCCCGGGTTAAATGAGGTTTCGGGTTAAGTCGTTCCAGACTTGAGAGGCTTGACTCATGGTGCTGTTAACCTGGTTTACCGCTCTGTAACCCAGACTTACAGCGCTGTTGCTACTTCTTCCCTTCATAATTAGAATGAATCGGGTTAAGGCATTTTTCAGCTTACAGCACCCTGCCAGGAATGGAACCCCCACCTTAACCCTGGGACTGCCTGTATGTAAATAGGCATAACCTAACATGGAAGCATTATATATTTTAATTATAGTCACATTTGGATATGCTACGAGGATCAGTGGTGATGGCTTTATAGCAACAAATGTAACTGAAGTAAGAATTTGTAAGTTTGAATTTCTGGTAGATATATGGATATAAGAGTAAATTAAAGTAGCTTACCATTTTTCTTGAGACTTGTCTTTTTACATTTATTTGTGTTTATTCTTGTTATTGATAGTTTAGGGAGCAATGGGTTACTAGGGGATAACTTTATATATAGTTGGAAGTAAGTTATATGAGTCTGAATGTATGGTTCATGTATTTATGCATATTGCAATAAACTCCCTGAACACCTGAATTATCCCTAATCCTAATAAGCCCATACAGCTCTCAATTACCAATCCCACTAGTGGGAAATTTTAAGTCAGTATTACCAACACTGCAGGTAAGATCTTTTCACTTGAGTTACCATAATAGATGTTTGGCAACGCTGACACAAGTATGTGTCGCTACCCCTACCTTCCTCGGATGCTTTTTGTTCGTGCCACAGGAAGGTTGTTTCCTTCTGCAGTGCAAGGTATAATCCTATTGCCCGACTTTCTCGTATTTTGGATTCCTGGTGAAGATCTGGGCCCGTATTTATCAAAGCTCGCAAATCCTTAAGAGTACTCGTAAATCATTAAAACACTCTTAAAGTTATGAAAATTCTTAAGAGAATTTTACGAAGCCTCTTACGCGCTATGAGTACTCATATCTCAGGCCGAGATTTAAGAGTGGTGGAGGGGTCTCCTAAGTACTTAAAAGTTCCTCATAGCGGTAGTCACAGACTGTAAACATGGCAGACGAACAAGAACACCGCGTTCGCCGCCCGAGGAATTTTCGTCCAAGACTGCATATATTCGATGTGTATGAAGACAGTGAGTTTAAAAAAAGATATAGAGTTGATCAAAGTGGCCTCAAGTATGTGACTGACTTGATCAGAGAGGCGATTGCCAACCGCACAGAGAGGTTATCTGCGGTTTCTAACATATCAGTCTCTTTCTCTCTCAAAATTAATGGATTAATTAATTTGATCACGTATATTGGCGCAGGATTAGACACGAAGGGTCAAGAATGGAATGAAAATGCAAATCCTTAGAGCTTTTTTTGGTTAGTAGCGAGAGAGGAGCACTAGGCCTATAGTACTAGTGCTTCAACTCTTTCATGTCTCATCTATTTGTGTGTGTGTGTATATATATATATATATATATATATAATATATATATATATATATATATATATAGATATATATATCTTTCTCTATCTATACTTAGCTATCTATCTATCTATATTCTATCTTATTAAATCTATCTCTATCTGTCTATCTAATATTATCTATCTATCTATCTCCCATCTCTATTCTCTAATATCTAATCTTACCATCTATCTAATCTATCTATCTATCTCTATGAAAATCTTATCTCTAATCTATCTATCTATCTATCTATCTATCTAATCTACTTATCTCTATCTCTATCTATCTAATCTCCATAATCTATTTCACCTATTCCTCTATATCTATTCTAATCTCTAATCTCTATTCTATCTATACTATCTCTAGTCTCATTTTTATATATCTATCTATCTATCTATCTATCGATCTATCTTATCTCTATTCTAGTCTATATATCTATTCTTTTATCTTCCTATCTATAGATTCTAGCTGTCTATCTCTATCTCTGGGCTGCCAATCTCTGGTGGTTCTCAGGTTTCGATTCCCAGGCCAGCTTTACGGTCCAACGCGTGGAATCAGAGAAATTTATTTCTGATGATAGAAGTTCATTTCTCGATATAGTGTGGTTCGGATCCCACAATAAGCTGTAGGTCCCGTTGCTAGGTGACCGAAAACAATTCGGTTCCTAGCCACGTAAAAATATCTAATCCTTCGGGCCAGCCCTAGGAGAGCTGTTAATCAGCTCAGTGGTCTGGTAAAACTAAGATATACTTTTATCTCTATCTCTATCTATCTATCTCTATCACTATATCTATCTCTCTATCTCTATCTATCTATCTATTTATCTATCTCTATCTATCTATCTATCTATCTATCTATCTCTATCTATCTATCTCTATCTCTCTCTATCTATCTATCTCTATCTATCTCTATCTCTATATCTATCTCTCTCTATCTATCTATCTATATATCTCTCTATCTCTATCTATCTCTCTCTACCTATCTATCTCTATCTATCTATCTATCTATCTATCTATCTATCTCTCTCTCTCTATCTCTATATTTATCTCTCTATCTCTATCTATCTATCTATCTCCATCTATCTATCTATCTATCTCTATCTATCTCTCTATCTATCTATATCTATCTATCTATCTATCTATCTATCTATCTATCTATCTCTATCTCTATATCTATCTATCTCTATCTATCTATCTCTATCTCTATATCTATCTCTCTATCTCTATCTGTCTCTCAATCTATCTCTATCTATCTATCTATCTATCTATATCTATCTCTATCTATCTATCTATCTATCTATATCTATCTCTATCTCTATATCTATCTATCTCTATCTCTATATCTATCTATCTATCTCTATCTCTACCTCTATTCCTCTATCTATCTAGCGTAATTATCTCTATCTCTATAATCTATTCTATCTCTATCTATCTATCTCTATCTCTATATCTATCCCATCTACTCTATCTGTTCTCTCAATCTCTCTATTCTATCTATCTATCTATCTATATCTATCTACTATCTATCATAAAAAAAAAATAAAAAATACTTAAGCTATCGATATCTATCTCTATCTCTATATCACTCGTATCTCTATCTCTATAATCTATCCTAGTCTATCTCTATCCTCTATCTATCTATCTCCGATCTATCTCTCACTATCTCTCTATCATCTATCGCTATCTACTATCGATCTATCTCTATCTACTCCTCTACTCTATATCTATCTATGTATCTCTATCTATCTATCTCTATCTATCTATCTATCTATCTCTACTTTTGAATTCAACAATAATATACAGATCACAAGGTTAATATCATAATTAATGAATATATTGAATTTTTAAAATACTTTTTTTTAATAAAATAATGGCGAAAATCGTATATTCATGGATTGTAGCCCTATATTTTCCGCTATTGTTAGCGAGATCTTCGCTTAAAAGTTTCTCCTAAACATACCGTTTTTCATAGCTAAGAGATTCTCTCAGAGCGTTGATAAAACACTCTTAGAAGTTCCTCTTAACTATGAGTGATTGAGTGACTTAAGAGAGAATATTTAGGAGATGTCATAGGAGCTATGATAAATACCGGCCCTGGACTATATTCGTATTTTGGATTCCTGGTGAAGATCTGGACTATATTTACTGGTTTTTCTTCTGGATTTATGAATTTGGCCTGGTTGCAGTTTCTATAATGGACAAGCTTTCTCTTCCACCTTCTACGACAGTGCCATCAGTTGCAACTTCATCTCCAATCGCCCCTACGACTGTGGAGGCTAGTGTACATCGCTCCTGTTCTAACTGCAAGAGACGGATGAGTACCTTGAGACATGATAGACATTCAATCTGTCAGGTATGAAGGATGATTAAATGCAATGTGCAGACTCATTGTGATTAATGTTCAGGTTGGACAGTAGAAGAGATGGAAGATTACATACATCTATCATCACAATTCGTTGGCTAGTGAGGGAGGCAAACGGCGGATAGATTCCCCATTACCTATAGGACTACAGGCTTCTGCTATAGAGCAGCCTAAAGATTTAGTGAGTTTAGAGGTAGTCAAACAGATAGAGGATAGGATTGCAAGTTGTATGAAAAGCTTTATAACTAGTCTTTTTCGACAACTCTCAGATAGAGATAGTAGTAGTGTTAGTAAGTTTAATCTTTCTTGCTTTTCAGCTCCCCTGCTTGTTCCAGAACCAGCCCTAACGGGTGCTGAGGGTAATGGAGAACCACAAGCCTTCGAGTGGGTAGGTTCTGCCGGTCCTCGCGGCGAGGAGTAGGCAGTGAAGGATCCTCCCCTCCAACCCCCTTGTAGCATTGATGATGAACTTAATATTGACAATGTTAATCAGGATCAGGATCTAGGTCTGACAAAAGACGGTTAGGTCCGAGTTAGGTAGTTAGGAGAAGTTAGAGTGTGTGCAGAGTCATTCTCCTGGATGGGGTTTAAATTTGGGTTTGATTGGAATAAGTGCTCCGCTTCTTTTTAGGTCTGGCTCATCGCTTCTTTTTAGGTCTGGCTCACAGTCACAAGTCAAGGCTCAATTCCAACTGTGCAGAATCCCGTTCCCCCAACTCCTGACTATCTTTCTGCTGTCTCTGAAAACTCTACTTAAGTCCCCCCTTCTCTGTTTGTCCTACTCCTACATCTAGTAAGGTGGATCCTGGAGTGCCCTTTTGGGGTTTCAAAAATGGGTTTGTGTGGTAGGCATATAGAGGTGGTGGAAAAGAACGTGGATCTGTTGGGTCTCTCAAAAGGATATAGACTTTTGGTGAAAGGTTGTTTTCTGAACGGTTTCTCAAACATTAGAGAGTATGTGACATGGGAGTGTCCAGAATTCATGATGGATATGCATCAGGATTATCAAGGAGGGACAGACTCAGTGAACTTCTTGTCCCATAGTTCTAGAGAGTCTTCTTCCTCCAGGATATCTATCTCTTCATCTTCCGCTCCTACATTCTTTTCTGCTCCGTTTTCAGTTTCGTTTTTGGCTCCCTCTTCCTCCCTTGTTTTTTCGTGGCTCATGCATCTTCCGCTTTCCCTCCTTCAACTTTCGCCCTTCCCTCTTCTCAGGTAACTCCCTCTGCTTCGACTATCTCTTCGTCTCCTGCCTTTACTTCGTCAGTACAGTCATCTTTGGTAGAAGGGCCCTCTGGCCAAGGAAAAACGTAGTTCTGGTAGAACTTGACAGTAGGAGTCCCGGAAGCCAGCCCGTGGTTTATACGCAACTCCTTTCATCGGCATCAAGATGTGGCTCCAGTAGTATCAGGTGTTTCACAGGGGTTGCAGGTAGCTTCTAATAGAGGCCTGTGCACCGCCGTTTTGACTGGTTGTGAGGCACACCTCTGAGCGGCTTGTGGGTGTCATCTCCTGTAATTGCTGCTGCAGACCCTCCTGGTGTATCTTCAACTTCCTTCATTCTTCCTTCCTCCTTGTATTCCTCTGTCCCTCTGCAAGCAGTTCCGTTTGCGCATCCTTCCCCAGGGTTTAACAATGTGAGTTCGGTCCCTTGCACTAGTTTTCCCTTCGGTAACAATGCAGACTTGGCTCTGGATTTTTCTGTCCCCCCCCCATGCCCGATGGTATGGACTCAGCACAAGGTACCCGGTTTAATGTGGGTATTCAGCAGGCAGATTATGGTGGTCAACTGACAGATTCTTCGTTGTTAGCTGGTCTTTGTTCAGCTCCTTTTCCTTCGTCGGGATTAGATTGTTCAGATATTGTGGAAGAGGATTCTCATCCGGAGGTTCAGGAGATTCCAATGGACTTGGGATGTCCCCTTGCCAACAGTAATGACTATAAACGCATACTAGAGTATGTTATTGCTTTGTACCCTCAAGCAAGAGCTCTGGACCATCCACATTCATCAGATCAGTCCTTACTTGAGGCTTTTTATGCCACTAAGCCAGCTCCGGCTCCGTTATCGTGTGGGCTGGTTTGGTTCGATCGGGTTAGATAGTCTTTGGAGGAGGCGGACGGGCGTCTAGCATCAGTGGTGGCTTCAAAGAGACAGGATATTGCTCTTCTCTCTGCGTAAGGGGAGTTACAGAGTTCGAGGTAACCCTTCGGTAGGGTTCAGGTTGCCACTCAACGAATTGGTTGAGGCAATCCTGTCTAGGTCTCTTGCGTCGTCCAGGCTTGTAGGGATTTCTCTTGGAGAAGTAGGTGCTCTAGGGAATGTGCTGTGCAATCAGACTGAGGCTTCTTTGCACACACTATGGATGTTATCAGGCTTAACGGGTTTCTTAAAGAATTACTGCTATGTCCCTTCAGATCTGGGGCTTTATGACAGTTTAATAACCTCCGTCTTGATGGGTTTGGCACACCAGGCAAATGTCCTGGCTTCGTCTGCAACATTTGTGAGCAAGAAGAGAAGAAACTTCTATCTGGGTCACCTTCCCCCTCATTATCCATATGTTCACAGGAGGATATTACTTAGAGCACCTCTAGCGTTAGCTAATTTGTTGTTCAAGGAGGATGATGTGGCCAGTATGACGAACTTTGTCGCTTCCTGCTCAGCAGTTGAATCACATCAGGCAAGAGGAGCTCGTAAGTCTTCCCCACCTAAGAGAACATCTAAGTCTCCCCCTAGAACACCTAAGAGGGTGCGTTTTGCAAACACCTAAGAGGGTGAATTTTGCAAATAGGGCTGCGTCGGGGTCTTCCTCTCCTTCTTCTAAGCCCTCTGCTTCCTGGGATTTTGCCAAATAGATATGTCCCTCGTCTTTTCAGGTGGGAGGCTGTCTAGCCCCTTTCTGGCGAGCATGGAAGGAATGGGGATTGGAGGATTGGGTGGTGGAGATTCTGAGGTCGGGTTATCATATTCCCTTTCACTGCCTTCCTCCTCTGTCCTCCTCTCCCGTCAACCTTCTGAGTTATTCCCCATCTTACATCAGGGGGCTAGCTCTAGCGAGGGAGATTCAAGCCCTGATGGAAAAGCGGGTGTACGAGCCAGCTCCTCCCTTATTAAGGTTTTACAGCAGAATCTTTGTCGCATTGAAAGTGGGAGATCTATGGAGGCTCATTATATACCTTTCGGGCTTCAACAGTCAGGTGGTTTCAACAGAGTTTCATATGGAGACTCCACAGTTGGTGCTGTGATCAGTCAGGAGGGTGGATTGAATGGACCTAAAGAATGAGTACTTCCAGATTCCCATTCATCAGGATTCTCGGAGGTACCTCAGGTTCGTGTCTTCCACCAGCTCCGGTGTCGGGAATTATGCATAGTCGGGGGTACAGAAAGTCAAGGTACCTAGACTATTGGCTGATTTTTGCCTCCTCACTAGAGGAGCTATTAAGGGCGAGGGACTTTTTGTTGAATCTATGCAAGATACTAGGAATTCGTCTAAACTTTGCCAAGAGTTGCCTAGTTCCAACTCAATCTATGATCTATTTAGGGATGAGGATTCTCTCTCTTCCTTTGAAGGTTTTCCCAACCCATGAGAGAATCCAGGCAGTCATTCAACTAGTGGAGGTGTTCATGTCCAAAAGGGAGCAACAGGTATCAGCTTGGAGAAGCCTCTTAGGGAGAACGTCTTCTCTCTCCCTTTTAGTGTTGGGGTCTCGTCTCTGGATGCGTTCTCTTCAGTTATGTCTCTGGAATCGCTGGGACTTCTGCGACGAGAACGCAGTTATAGTCTGGAGCGATTCTTGTCTGTCGAATCTTCTGTGGTGGTCAGAGGAAGTGCATCTAACACCCGGAAGTTCTATAGACTCCCTTCTTCCTGATGTCCATCTATGCACAGATGCCTTGGATCAAGGTTGGGGAGCAACCTTGGAGGAAACTCAGGCTTCTGGCCTTTGGATGGATTGGGGACGAGAGGAGTCAATAAATCTTCGGGAACTCAGAGCAATAGAGAAAGCCCTCAGGTGCTTTTCAAGCCTACTGTGCAACAAAGTAGTGGCACTGTTTTGTGACAATGTAACAGCAGTTTCGTTCCTGAAGAACTCGGAGGGGGAACAAGATCAACAGAACTCGGTACAGTAGCTCAGAGTCCTGAGATGGTGCGAAGATCAAAAAGGGTCTCTTCTTCCCCAATTTGTATCGGGGAGTCTCAATGTACTGGCCAATTCATTAAGTCACTCGCATCAGGTACTGGGAAGAGAATGGACTTTGGTTCAGGAAGTAGTACTTCAGGTCCTCCGGAAGTGGCCAGCTGTGGACTTATTCATGACGAGATTAAACCCTTGTCTTCCAGTCTATTTTTCTCCAGTAGTAGACCCCATGTTGATAAGCATCTATGTGATGCTACAAGATTGGAATCACATGCAGGTGTATGCCTTTCCTCAGTTTGGCCTCATTCATCAGGTAATCAGTAAACTGAGGGAGAGCGTCAAGGTGTGCATGACGTTAATAGCTCCTTGCTGCCCCCAACGCCCGTGGGTTCTAGAACTCCTAGAACTCCTCACAGAAGTTCCGATGTTCCTGCCCATACAGAAAGATCTTTTCAAACAACCACCTTTTCACTATTATCATCAGAACCCTCGCATGCTGAAGCTAGCTGCATGGCAACTTTTGAGCGAGCAGTTAGACAAGCCGGACTCTCTAAAGCTGTGGCTAGACAGCTTTCTTTCAGCTTGAGAAAGTCAACCTGTAAGCTCTACCAGGTCAGATGGACAATGTATGGAAGTTGGTGTCGGAAAGAAGGTCATTCCATCTCTAGACCTTATATGGATAAGATAGCTGATTTCCTTTTATTCCTCAGGAAAGTCAAGGTCTTTCATATTTGGCTATAGCGGGCTTCCGCTCAATGCTCAGCAATACCTTTAGGTTCCATTTCTCTGAAATCTCAAGTAGCAAGAGTATCCATGATTTATTACAGTCTTTTAAGATCAAATGTCCAGTGTTGCTGACTTGGGCCCCCCTGTGGGATTTGTCAGAAGTACTTCGACTTTTGCGTTCCCAGCATTCGAACCCATTTAAGCTCCTACATGAAGACAGGTAACTAAAAAGGTCCTGTTTCTTATGCCTTTAGCTACAACTAAAAGGGTGGGCGAACTTCAAGCAGTTTCTAAGATCGTTTCATACAAGGGAAATGATATGTACGTGTCTTTTTTCCCGGAAATTGTGGCAAAAGCAGAGTTGGAGGTTAACCCTCTCCCACGTTCGTTCAGGGTTCTTGCCCTGCAAGAGTTCGTTAATGGAGATCCATCGGAGATGTCTGTCAGGTGCAAGCATTAAAAGTATATTTGGAAGTGGAGAAACTTCGTCCCCGACTGCGTCTTCGCGGAATCCTTCCCGTCCATTGTCAAAGAACGCTATTAGTTACTTCCTGAGGGAAATAATCGCTCAGGCTTCTTTGGGTTCTTCTTTGTAATCTTTAAACTTGGTACTACCCCAAGTGCACAGTATGGCCATTTTGTCCCCCTTTCTAAGAAATTATTCAGTGTCTACCATTCTGGACGCGACTTCTTCGAAGTCTGTCTCAGTGTTTACTTCTTTTAACTTAAGAAATGTTCAATTTGCTTTGTCGGAAGGCTATTATCTTAGTCCGTGTGTAGCGGCTAACTCTATTATCATCTAGGTTAGGTTTGCTAAGGTGGCAGTCTCATAGTTTGGAGGTTCTTATGTTAGCAAGATAGGGAATTCCTTTGGTCTCTAGAATCTTAGGCATCAGGGATAGTATAATCAACAAACGTAATTTGGTACATTCTAAGTATTCCTAGTCTCTGATACTCCCTACGAGGGTCCAAGGGGGTGCTCTAGTAGGCTAGGCACTTACGTTGGTGCGGAGTTACTCATCAACTGGGGGTCATAGGCCCTTATCCACTCACAGATGAGTTACCAAGAGGGAAAACAGCGCTGCACTCTGCTTCTTTCTCCTCCATACTTGAGAGGCTATGAATAGCTTCATGAGAGGCTCATAGTACTCCTCCACACTTGAGACCTTCTGAAGAGCCAGTTGGGAGGTCGACAAAGACAGTACTGACCCAATTGACAATCAAAGTATTCTCCAGCACGTCTCTTCACCGAAAAGAGTGACCGATAAGGTGAGTACCACTAAACAAGTTTACTATGCATAGTAGACTGTTGAGTTACCATCTCTACGGTTGATAAAGGGGCAGGTAATAGAATATTCCTCTTCCTCTAAATGTTGTTAATTGGGCTAATTCAGATGTTCAGGGAGTGTATCACTATATGAAGTTTTTGTAATAAAACAAATATTGTAATATTAACCTGAGCACCTGAATGATTCCCACCCTCCTATCCCCACATCAATTTGAACTCAAATAAAGCAATAGAGGAAGGTAGGGGTAGCGACACACACCTGTGTCAGCGTTGCCAACTCAAGTGTAAAGATTTTACCTGCAACGTTGGTAACACTGGCTGTTAAAATTTCCCACTAGTGGGATTGATAATTGAGAGCTGTTCAAGCTAATTGGGATTTGGGCTAATTCAGGTGTTCAGGTAAGTATTACAATATTATTTTTATTATGAAAACTTCATACTGTGTACCCATTTAATTATTCATAATTTCCTCAGAGTACTGCTGTTATTAGCTACAGACCACAACATCAAGAACGCCCTCTTTCGTGTAACCTAAATCAGTGTGAGCTCTACTCGTGTATCCTGGGCTTGGAAGATGATACTGCACTTTCAATTATTGATCCTGTCACTGTTAATTTAGAAGTGAATGACAAAATGGGTCAGAATCAGCCTGTTGACATCTCCAATGTTTCTATGCCAGTTCAGCACACAGTTGAGGTACTAATGAGAATTCTAGTAAAGTATTCTTTTTCCTTTTTTTCATAGTTTATACATTACCAAGGTTTTTTAAGGAAGTGTTTAACTTCAATACTCTTCTTGCTAGAAGTTTCAGTGTCAGAATATTTATCTTAAATTGTAGACACATGACATGCAGTACATAAAGGTTTTTAGATATGAAGCAACCATAATTTTCCTTGTATACAATAATAAGTTAGTTATTTTCTTTATTGTTTAACAAAACCATTGGTTTTAAAAATAAAAGGTCTCATTGGGTTAGTCAGTTTTTTAAATTATATACAGTACCATATCTTTTCTGTCATATCCAAGGTATATTACAGGCATTTTTTATCCTGTAATTCACTCCCACCTTGAAATATGAAGAGTAGCAGTATGCAGCTAAATTTCAGAGTGTTTTATGATACTGAATTGATTTTTACAGTATGATATTTTGTTAGTTCTATTATTTGTGACTGTTTATATACTTCTAAAATTGTTGCGTAGTACAGTGTATTTCTCATATGAATTGTAATGTTTAATTGTGTTAAAGATTTACATTGAAGTAGTGGTTAATTGGTAGAGAATATTATGAGATCTTTATGACTAATAAATATATTTGTGCTTTGGTCAGAATTTATTTTAAGATATTTGCTAATTATGGAATGAGATTTTTCAACTAATAAGCATATTTGCATTGTGGCAGGTGGTTTTGCATCAGCTAAACATCCGCCTAAGTTACCATGATATGAAAATGTTCCAACAAATATTTGAGTCAGTACCCAAACAAAGGGAAAGTAGTAAGAAATCATCTCCCACTGAGAAATCACAGCCAGCTAATTTTCAAGGTGAGTTGAAAGTAATTGTATTATTGGTATATATTTTAAAATTTAAATTTTGTGAGACTGTTTCCAGAGTAACACTGTCAATTTAGATTTTTTATCTCGTCTCCTAATGGAGAAATGATACATATTACTTTGATGTAGTAGCAGCATTTGTTTTAGCAAAACTTAAAAAGTTTGTTTACACCATTAAAATAAGTAATATTGGCGGCCCATGGTTAACGGCGCAATCGCTCAACGGTGAATTGGTTTTACAGCTGTTGTCAATAATATTCTTTAAAAAAATAAGACATTTTAAGGTATTTTTACGGCACAATTGTCGGTCAACAGCACCGCTAGCGCTGTTATGTCTAACGAGTACATACATTTGTAGAAATACAGTTCAGCCCATAAAGGTTATGCAAATGATGTTAAAAATTTGTATTGAGAGTTATTACATAGGTATTAGGGTAAAATATATGCCTCTTACGCTGTTCTATGCCAAAAATATAGAGTTAAATGAGTGCAAATTTAACTATGGATGTGTTGATTTATAAATTTCATGCTTTTATGTTTAAAATGTGTATGAAAATGTATTATGTATAGGTATTTTTGTTTCTGCACATAAATATGATACAAAGGCAGCTTTTGAAACTGCCCTTCACGTTATCAAATATGACGTTTTTTCATGTTCATTCTTGTAAGCCGCCGTCTGCCGTTCTTCTGAAAATACTGAGTTAAAAAAGTGAAAATTTAGCGATCGATGTGTCAATTTTATAAATGTTCATGATTTAATGTTTAAAATGTGTATGCAAATGTATTATGTATAGGGTATTTTTAATTCTGCGCAGAAATAGGATACTAAGGCAGCTATTGAAACTGCCCTTCACATTTTCAAATACGATGTTTTTTCATGTTCATTCTTGTAAGCAGCTGCTTGCCGCTCTTCCAAAAATATCAAGTTAAAAAGAGTGCAAGTTTAAGGATCGATGTGTTGATTTTATAAATGTTCATGCTCTTATGTTTAAAATGTGTATGAAAATATATTACATAAGGGTATTTTTATTTTTCTACATAAATGTGATACAAATTAAGGCAGCTTTTGTAACTACCCTCCTCGTTGTCAGAGGATGCTTTTTCATGTTTGTTCTTGTCCGCCACTGTTCCGAAAAATGCATGGTGTTATTTTATTAACCCTTAAATGCCGAAGCATTATTTTAAAAATCGTCGCCCGTATGATGGCGGCATTCGCGAGTGAGCGCCGAAGCGGAAAATTTTTTTTTTTTTTTTTTTCAAAAAATCTCAGCACGCTTAGTTTTCAAGATTAAGATTTTATTTTTGGCTCCTTTTTTTGTCATTGCCTGAAGTTTAGTATGCAACCATCAGAAATGAAAAAAATATAATTATCATATTTAAATATTGGGATATATGACAGCGCGAAAAAATTTCATATATAATTGTATACAAATTGCGCTTTGAGCAAAACGGTTAAAGCTAACGAGTTAATTTTTTTCGTTATATTGTACACTAAATTGCGATCATTTTGGTATATAAACACATTGTAAAACAATCAAGGCAACACAGAGAAAATATTATCACAAAATGATGCATGAATTTTCAAAAATTCCCCATAAATCGAAATATTGTGCTAGAGATTTCCTGTTTGTTGCAAAATGAAGGTAATTGATTGAATATTACTAGACTGTAAGTGTTGTAGCTTACAATTGCATTTTTCGACCATTTCAGTCGAGTTAAAGTTGACCGAAGCACAAATTTTTTATGTTTATTGTTATTTATATGAAAATATTTCAAAACTGATTAAAGCTACAACCATGGGTTGTTTTTTTTTTATTCTACATGAAATTGCGCATATTTTAATATATTAACCCTCTAACGCCGAAGCGGTAAAAAAAGAATTGTCTCCCGTGTGCCGGAGGTGTTTCAGAGTAAGCGCGGAAGCGGAAAAAATATTTTTTTCAAAAAATCACAGAGCGCTTAGTTTTCAAGATTAAGAGTTCATTTTTGGCTCCTTTTTTTGTCATTGGCTGAAGTTTAGTATGCAAACATCAGAAATGAAAAAAATTATCATTATCATATATAAATAATGCGATATATGATAGCGCAAAAACGAAATTTCATATATAATTGTATTCAAATCAAGCTGTGCGCAAAACGGTTAAAGGTAACAAGTTACTTTTTTATTCGTTGTAATGTACACTAAATTGCAATCATTTTGGTATATAACACATTGTAAAACAATAAAAGCAACACAGAGAAAATATTATCACAAAATAATGCATGAATTCGTAACGCGCGGACGTAAACAAATATTTTTTTTAAAAAATTCACCATAAATCTAAATATTGTCCTAGAGACTTCCAATTTCTTTCAAAATGAAGACAAATGATTGAATATTACTATACTGTAAGAGTATTAGCTTACAATAGCAGTTTTCGACCATATCTGACGAGTTAAATTTGACTGAATGTCAAATTTTTTTATATATATATTTTTTATATGCAATTATTTCGGAAATAAGAAAAGCTACAACCTTCAAATATTTTTCGTTTTATTCTACACAACCTTCAAATATTTTTCGTTTTATTCTACATGAAATTGCGCACATTTTCATATATAAAACTCTATGAAATGCCTAATATGAAACAGAGCAAATATTCCGAGAATGGTACGTACACATTTCGGAGATTTGTGGCGGAGAATCCGCGCACGGAGGGAAGGAAAGATTTTTTTTTAAATTCACCATAAATCTAAATATTTTGCTAGAGACTTCGAATTTGTTTCAAGATGAAGATAAATGACTGAATATTACTAGACTGTAAGAGTTTTAGCTTACAATTGCGTTTTTCGACCATTTCGGTAGAGTCAAAGTTGACCGAAGGTTGAAATTTTGGCAATTATCGTTATTTATATGAAAATATCTCAAAACTGATTAAAGCTACAACCATGGGTTGTTTTTAGTTGTATTGTGCATGAAATTGCGCAGATTTCCATATATAAAACTTTATATAACGGCTAATTTTAAAATGGTGCAAACATTACCACAATCGCATGTATGATTTTTTTCGGAAGAGTTACCGCTCGGACGTAAGGAAAAAGTTTTTTCATAAATTCACCATAAATTGAAATATTGTGCTAGAGACTTCCAATTAGTTGCAAAATGAAGGTAAATGATTGAATATTACTAAAATATAAGAGTTTTAGCTTACAATTGCATTTTTTGACCATTTCGGTAGAGTCAAATTTGACCGAAGGTTGAAATTTTGGCAATTATCGTTATTTATATGAAAATATCTCAAAACTGATAAAACCTACAATCATGAGTATTTTATTGTTGTATTCTACATAAAAATGCACACATTTTCATATATAATACTTCATGTAACGGCTAATTTACAATGGTACAAAAATTATGTCAAAGTGACGAAATAATTTCCGAGATGTGTCACAGATACTTTTTAGTGCGGCAAGAAAGAAATTCGCGCTTAAGCGCCTGCGTAATGATTGTAAACAAAACAGCACCTTGATCCGTGAACTCCCCGCATCCCCCAAGGCGCGTGATTCAAAAGTTTTAGGCTGGTAGGCCTATCAGTATTTTTCCGCAAATTTAAAAAAAAACTTTTTTAAGTCGACGTAAAATACGTCCAGTCGGCACACGGGAGACAAAAAATGTCGACGTAAAATACGTCCAGTCGGCATAAGAGGGTTAAACTCTATGTAACGGCTAATTTAAAAAGGTGCAAACATTACGACAATCGCACAAAAAAATTTCAGATTTTTTCGGAAGGGTTACCGTGCTGACGTAAGGAAAAAGTTTATTTCATAAATTCACCATAAATCGAAATACTATTGTGTTAGAGACTCCCAATTTGTTGCAAAATAAAGGTAAATGATTGAATATGACTAGAATGTAATAGTTTTAGCTTGAAATTGCGTTTTTTTACCATTTCGGTCGAGTCAAAGTTGACCGAAGGTTGAAATTTTGTCACATCGTTATTTATATGGAAATACTATTTCAAAACTGATTAAAGCTACAACCATGGGTTGTTTTTTGTTGTATTCTACATGAAATTGCGCATATGTTCATATATAAAACTTTATGTAACGGCTAATTTAAAATGGTGCAAACATTACGACAATCGGACAAAAAAATTTCTAATTTTTTTCGGAAGAGTTACCTCGCGGATGTTAGGAAAAATTTTTTTTTTCATAAATTCACCATAAATCAAAATATTGTGCTAGAGACTTCCAATTTGTTGCAAAATAAAGGAAAATGAATTAATATTACTAGAATGTAAGAGTTTTAGCTTACAATTGCGTTTTTTTACCATTTTGGTCGAGTCAAAGTTCACCGAAGGTTGAAATTTTGGTACTTATCGTTATTTATATGAAAATATTTCAAAACTAATAAAAGCTGCAACCATGGGTTGTTTTTTGTTGTATTTTGCCTGAAATTGCGCACATTTCCATATATAAAACTTTATGTAATGGTTAATTTAAAATGGTGCAAACATTACGACAATCGGACGAAAAAATTTATGATCTTTTCGTTAGTTACAGCGCGGACGTAAGTAAAAGTTTTTTCATAATTCACCATAAATCGAAATATTATGCTAGAGACTTTCAATTTGTTGCCAAATAAAGGTAAATGAATGAATATTACTAGAATATAAGAGTTTTAGCTTACAATTGCGTTTTTTTACCATTTCGGTCGAGTCAAAATTGACCAAAGGTTGAAATTTTGGCACTTATCGTTATTTAAATGAAAATATTTCAAAAAAGATAAAAGCTACAACCATGATTTGTTTATTGTTGTATTCTACATGAAATTGTGCACATTTTCATATATAATTCTCTATGTAACGGCTAATATAAAATGGTGCAAAAATTATGTCAAAGTGACAAAATAATTTCTGAGATGTGTCGCTGATGCTTTTTAGTGCAAGAAGAAAGAAATTTGCGCTTGTGCGTTTGGGCAACGATTGTAAACAAAACAACGCCTTGATCCGTGAGCTCCCAGAATCCTCCGAGGCGCACGATTCAAAAGTTTCGCCTAGTAGGCCTATAACTATTTTTCCGCGAATTTTTAAAAAAACATTTTTATATCGACGTACATACATCCAATCGGCTTTAAAGGGTTAATTATGCATCTTTTCCATAAATCCTTTAAAAAGTTATACATTACTTCACTGTATCCAATAATATTGTATGTACAGTGGACCCCCCGTATTCGCATTCTCCGGATTCGCGGACTCACACATTCGCAGATTTCTCTCGGGAACGTTTCCCCGCAGTATTTGCGGAAAATTCATACATTTGCAGTATTTTTCTATGAGAAACATCCACAAAATCCTGGTTTGTTTTGATCAATTTTATCATAATATGCACTTTTTGTGAAAAAAACTGTTAAAAAAACCAAGTATAAAAATTTTTAATGGGTTTTTCTTGAGTTTTAACTAACAAAATAGGGTGTTTTTAG
The DNA here is from genome assembly GCF_015104395.2 of Macrobrachium nipponense. Taxonomy (NCBI): domain Eukaryota; kingdom Metazoa; phylum Arthropoda; class Malacostraca; order Decapoda; family Palaemonidae; genus Macrobrachium; species Macrobrachium nipponense. The sequence continues at coordinate 81,279,831 of NC_061108.1, forward strand.
AGTTTTTATAGGGGTTCCAAACATTAGCAGGTTTTAACTATTCACGGGAGGGTCTGGTACGCATCCCCCGCGAATAGGGGGGTACCACTGTATTCTCATATTATTGTATTATAAAATACTACGGCAAATCTAAGCTAGTATTCCGCGGAGCGGCCAATGTTTTGGTTTCAAATCAGCTGATGGCGAACACGAGTTTGTTTCGCCATATTTAACGCAATTCTGAGCGAATTTTCTTGCTTTTAGTTGGCATAAACAAATCTCTAGATACTTGACTTTTATCAGACAAGGTTATTTTTCCTTATACAACGTGTTTTTAGGTGGAAATATGAATTGAATATGTCTCTTTGTGATTGTGAACTTTTTTTTGTTTTGTTAACAGATTACGTTGGTGGCATGTTTATCGCGTGAAAAAATTATATGACTCTTTTCGCAGTTTTCCCTTATATCATCATAATACAAACTTTATGTTATGTATCTTATATCGGCGTGAAACCAACAGTAAAATGTGTTCTTTTAAGCCCAGTAGTTTTGATTAAAATTATTTCATCTTAATTTTATCTATGGTTGTGCTTGATGGCATATGTTTACTGGAGTTTTATCCTTGTTGCTGATGTACGATAATAGTCATTAGCAGTGTGAACAGTTTTCTCAGCTTCAGTTATAACTAGGTTTAAATTTAACAGTATATTTCCCGATTGATCTTTGATCTATATTGATCTTTGATCTATGTTGATCTTTGATCGATATTGATCTGTGATTTATAGCGAATAAAGTTGTTATATTGAGATATCTCAATTCTATTCTACATAACGTCATTTATAACAACTACGGTAATGGTGTACTATAGTACGATGATTGAAATACAAGCCAAACGGATGTTATCGAATTCGGTTGTACGTAAAAAAAAAAAAAGTTTTCTCGTTCGGTTGTTCATGGCTGTACACGTTTATGCAACGATTATAACGTTTAAACCATACTTTCATCACTCATTTTTGCTGTTTTTGAACTTAGGTAACTTGAAGATGGGATAAAGTTAGCCTATTGTAATTTGGTCTCTCAAAAAATCGGATTATCATAAGACGAATTATCGTAACTTGAACACTACAGCTACCTGTACACTGTATAACACCATATAATATTTTTACATACTCTAGACGCCCAAAGGATTAAAGCTAGGCTTTTTTCACTTTACACATCTATGATATTATAATGTACGGTACAGTAAATTCTATAGATCTATACTGTATAAATATAATTTTACGTATTGCGCTGGTCTAGGGCACTGTTAACTGGTCTAAAATTTTAAAAGGTGTGTGGCAGCCGTAGGCTTTAAAATCGCTTAGCGTCGAAAATCACTTACCGTCAGCGGCCAGGAACGGAACCCCTGCCGCTGACCGAGGGCCGCCTGTACATATTTTATATCATGGGAAATTATGAATAGACCTTGCTGTTTTTCACCATGAAACTTCAGTTGAACAGTTTGAGTTAGAGTAATCTTCACAAACAGCTTTAGTAATCTTCACAAACAGCTTTATGACAAGTGTTTCTATGGTAAATATGTAATTTCTTTAGTGTTCCGCTGATTATAGTGCAGTTACTATAATACTGTAGGTGCTGCACAAAAGTAGTTATGCAGTACTTCATTTGTCAAGGATGGTAATGCTCTTAAGTGTAAATAGATATACCTCTGTATTAGAGTATACTGAATACAAAGTCTTCAGCTGTAGTGTAAACAGAACTAAGGTATTTGCAATCCTTTGTCCCGATTGAATTATTCAGTGTGTTTTGCTTTCCATCCATTTCTTGTGCTGTATCTCTTTCTGGCCATCCAAGTGCTTCAGGTTTTGGATTGTTGTGTCTCAGACAAAGTGAGATTATGGCTGTTATAGCTAGAATATAAAAGGGATTTTGACGAAGGAAAAATCTATTTCTGGGTGATTGGCTCGTGTCGCCCTATGAAAGGATCCTTAATATCATTCTTTCTAGGTAAAATTAATCTAAAAAAATTACCAGAGAAAACAAAATTAAGAAAATGTCAGTAAAACTGACTCGCTCACTCTTAAAAAGAAGTGTCGGTATGGCAATAGGGGCGAGTGGGAACACTACCACGAGACATTCACCAATTAGAACTTCCAATCAGAATCCCCACAAGAGAGAGCTGATACCAACGGGCGATGCGGCCGCTACTACTACTACTAGAGGACGCCACGGACAACAGCGCCCCTAGCGGACATCCTTAATCTAAAAACATCTTGTCCTGCAGGGGGGGGCAAACAATACAGGGTGGGTTTCATAGGGCGACACGAGCCAATCACCCAGAAATAGATTTTTCCTTCGTCAAAATCCCTTTTCTGGGCTCAGCTCGTGTCGGCCTATGAAAGAGTACCAGAGAAACAGACAAAGATGGGAAAAAGGACAAATGAAAAGCAGTTGTAAAATGAGGGATATAATAGTAAATCAATTACAGCATATAAACTAAGTACTTAAGTCTAAACTTATTCTAAACAGTAACATAAAAGAAAGTTAGTAATGTAAAGTACTTAAAATTACAGTAAACACAGTAAATATAATAATGCAGTGTAATTTTAACAAAATAGATTTACTTAGATAACTTATTTACAAAATATACAAACACATTGTGTCCTACCCTAGCATAAAAATAAGGGTAGGTACACTGAAGTACATTATCAGTACAAAGTGTGGATGTCCCTAGCAAAAAAATAAGGGACAATCCACTAATATGATTTCAGCGGCTAAGGCTAGGATATCCGAGTAGCATGGCGATAGGGTGAGGCATGTTGGATGAGGTAGGTAGAAAGGAGACCTGGATCTGTACTACAACTACTATACAGTATCAGGAGAAACAATGTTTCCCGCTGCTACTGCTGAAAATTTTAAAGATTCCAAGGACTTTAGATAATGACGTTTAAAGACTGTCGGAGATTTCCATCCAGTATACTTTTTAAGATCCTCAAAGTTCATATGTTGAAAGTAATTAATTGAGGTGGTACTCCCCTGATGTCCATGTGCTTTTTGGGAATGAATCAGGATTGGCTTGTTTAATGAAGTAAAGGATTTGTTGTCTAATACCTTTTACTGACAAAGTACCACCTTTCTCTCTCATGAAGAGAGGACCTGAGGATCTTGAGGATGTACGAGATAGAAAGGCTCTTAAAGTTGATACTGGGCAAAGAGAAGGGTCTTGCGGAAGTGGGATGACTTTCCAAGGGGCCCACCTTGCAAGAGGATCCTCATTTTTAGCCAAAAAACTACGATCCGGAGCAAGCAGAACTTCTCCTGAGGGGAGGAATTCCACATGACCCGCATCTCTGGATAGAGCCGACAGTTCTAAAATTCTAGCTCCTGAAGCTAGGCTTGATAAGAATAATGTCTTTCTAAGAAGCATTATGAATGTACAAGACGAGTTGTCAGTATCTGAAGCTAGTTTGAGGACATCATTTAGAACCATGAAACTGCAGTAGGCCTTTGAGAAGGTCTAAGTCTAGCACAGGCTTTAGGAATAGACGTGAAATAAGATTCAGTCAGATCTATCTGAAAACCTAACTGAAAGATCTTCTTCAAAGCCGATTTATGAGTAGTAATAGTGCTAGCTGCTAAACCTTTTTCAAACAAGGATCTGAAAAGGATATAGCTAGATTAACTGTCATGGTTGTAGTGTTTGATTCTTTCAGGAAGGATGCTAATTTTTTAACAGCTGAGTCATATTGTCTAATAGTTGACTCTCTCTTATCTGATTCTAGGAAGAGAATATTTTGTGGATCAATATTAGCATCTTTATTAGCCGCAAACTTCATGAAGTCCATAAAGTTAGGGTCTGAAGAATTCCTGAGGAGCGAACACAGTCCTCATTTGTACTGATTGTGAAAGCTTGGGATTGGGAATCCGTTGAGGTCGGAGACCCAATTCCAGAAGAAGAGGATACCAGTTGCTCTTGGGCCAGTCCGGTGCAATCAGAGCTACTATTCCCTTGAAAGTCCTCAGCTTGCTTAAGACTTTCAAGAGGAGATTCACTGGAGGAAAAACATAAATTTTTCTCCACTGATCCCAATCTAACGACAGGGCGTCCGTGGCATAAGCCAGAGGGTCCAGGTTGGGGGCCACATAGCAAGGGAGCTTGTGGTTCGCTTGTGAGGCGAAGAGATCTACTTGGAGACCTGGACTCTCCGGCATATCCACTGGAATGACCCGTCGTCTAGGACCATTCTGATTCCAGAGGGACTGACCGGGACAAAGCGTCTGCTATCACATTTCTTACCCCCGCCAGGTGAGTGGCGGACAGATGCCATTTGTGTTTGTTTGCTAGGGCAAAGATGGCTATCATGACATGGTTCACATGTGTTTGGATTTGGACCCTCCCTGTTGATGCAATGAACTACCACTGCACTGTCCAAAACTAGCCTTAGATGAGACTTCTTCGGGGGAAGCAGTCTCTTCAAGGTAAGAAATACTGCCATTGCTTCCAGAACGTTTATGTGGAGCTGGCGAAATTGAACTGACCAAGTCCCCTGAACCTGTTTGAACTGAGAATATCCCCCCCACCCGGACAGGGAGGCATCCGTGTGAATGGTTAACACTGGAAGGGGATATTGAAGGGGTACCCGCTTGACCATGGACGGAGTTGATTGCGAAGGATCTGCGGAATTACTGACAACTTGTCTCGAGATTTGGCGTTTGCTCTCGATCGCCAAACTCGATTTATATCTTTTAGCCTTGCTTTCAGGAGGATATCTGTCACCGAAGCAAACTGAAGGGACCCTAAGATTCTTTCCTGGCTTCTCCTTGATGTTTGTTTGCATTTGAGAAATTGTCTGACAGATTTTGTTATTTCCTTCCGTTTGGCCACTGGAATTGACAGATTGTGGGAAGACAAATCCCATTGGATTCCCAGCCACTGAAAACGAGACTCCGGGGTAAGTCTGGATTTCGTTTTGTTTATCTGGAACCCCAGATGTTCCAGAAAGTGAACTACCTTTTTGGTGGCTTTGAGACATTCCTCGACTGTTGGTGCCCAGATCAACCAATCGTCGAGGTATGCTGCTACCATGATACCCTGAGTTCTCAATTGCTGCACAACCACTTCTGCTATTTTCGTGAATACCCTGGGGGCTACATTCAGACCGAAGGGCATCACTTTGAATGAGAATGTCTGATTTCCTAGCCTGAATCCTAGGAATGGGCGGAAGTGTCTGGCTATAGGGATATGATAGTATGCGTCTGTAAGATCGATGGAGCATGTGACGGCTCCACGCGGAAGTAAGGTCCTTACTTGCGAGAGGGTAAGCATCTTGAACTTGTCGCAACGAATGAAAGAGTTTAGCTTTGACAAGTCTAAGATTACCCTTCTTTTTGTTGAGCCTTTCTTTGGCACGCTGAATAAGCGACCTTGAAATTTTAGATGCTTGACTCTCGCAATAGCTCCTTTCTGAAGGAGTTCCTCCGCGTAATCTGTCAATTCCTTTGATGGTATTTGGTGGAATGATTTGATTGGAGGAGGATCTTTGATCCAACTCCAACCCAATCCTTTGGACACTATGCTCTGTGCCCAATTACTGAACCCCCACCTGTGACGGAAGAGGAACAGCCTCCCTCCTACCTGGGGAGCCTCATTGTTGATGGGCGGGTTGACCACCACGCCCTCCTCTGAACTGCTTACTCCTTGTCGCCCTCTCCCTGCGCCACGCTGGCGAAAGTAGCCTCTCGCCCTACCTCTCGATTGTCTGTTAAAGGGAGGGTAGCCCTGACCTTCATACGTAGGGTTGAAGGCCGGCGAGAGTGCGTAGGAGGTCGAAGGTTGTGACTGAGGAGACAGCAGGAGGATGGGCTGGTTCTGCTTAGAAGTAGCAGGTTGTCCCTGTTGGGTAACCGGGACGGCCTGAACAAATTGCTGCTGTTGCTGGTGTTTCTGGTAAGGCTGGAACCTTTTACCAGACTTCTTTGGCTTCTTACCAGCAGTGGGGACGGATTCTTGCTTCCTCTTAGATGAAATACCCCACCTAGCTCTAAGGCTCTGGTTGAGCCTAGCCGCCTCGTGGTGTACTTCATTTACAGCGGACTCTGGGAAGAGATCCGCTCCCCACATGCTAGAAGCCAGGAGTCTATTAGGCTCGTGCCTAATAGTGCACTCCTGCAGAACGTGCTTTCGGCAATTCCTCCTAGCTTGGAAGAAGTCGAAAGCATCCGTCTGAACCGTCTGAAGCTGGGATTTGGCCAAGATCTTAAACAGAGGTTCCGTGCCATACGAGAGAGCAGCCATCTCTGTTATGATCAGCGAATTGAGGGACCTGCCAAACCTAGTTCGCGCGTCGAACTCCGCCTGAATCAAGGAATCAGCAGCCTTGGGAGCTTTTCGCCGAACTGGTCCATGGCGCAGTCCGGTTTGAGCTTACCAAGCGTGAACGTGGCTGGCAAGTTCTCCCACAATTCTCCAAAAGCTGGGAAGAGCGGAGAAGTAGACTCCGCCTCCCTTAGCTGTGGCATGGACTCATCCTTGAGGACTGCCTGAAGAGTCGTCTCTACTATTTTTGTAGCGAACGGAAGAGAAGCCTCCTCTTCCGTCGCAAAAATAGTGAAAGGACTCTTATAGGCCTGGAGCTTGGTGTTTGTACACTCCCAGTCCTCAAGGCAGTGAACTCATTCACGTTGAGCATGATCCCTACTGTAGAGAACATTCTCCCTAGAGATCTTGTCTTCCCTAGTAAGCGCCGCTACGGTCAAGCCTAGCATAGCCAATGAAAGGCTGCGTCAAACCCGGAGGATAAAACTCGAAGTCCTCAATCCTTCGAGTTCCACACTCCGGGATAGAGATCATACCATCCTTAAACGGAGCGTAAGCGGCTACTCTCCATGGGTTCTCCATAGAGAAAGCTGGTAGTGAATCATATGGTGGAAGCTGGAAAATACCAGCACTTGTTACTGGGGAGACTGGAAGGGGGACCTGAAGAGAGCCCAGCTACTCGGTCCTCATTCTCTCTAACTCTGTTAGAGAGATCTTGGATGGACTGGCCCGATTGAGACAGAGTGCTCGACAGTTGTGCGAACATCTGCTCAAACTTTGTCCCCAGGGCGGAGACTTGAGAGCCGACCATCTCGCCCACCTGTTGCATCACCACTGCTGAGAAAGCAGAGGGATCAAAGGTGCTGGGTCCCGCTCCTCCAACCGGCGTTACCGGAGTGGATGCGGTGGAGGCCGGAGAAGGCATTGGCTCGGCGGGAGCGCGAGCCTTCTCCTTAGAAGACTTGCTTCTAGAGCTCTTCGAGTAAGAAGAGCTCGGCTTGGCCTTCACCACGTCAGCGTAAGAAGTCGAAGACTTCTTAGCTGAAGAAGACGAAGACGACTTCTTAGAAGTCGTCTTAACTAGGGTCTTCGGTTCTCTCTGTCCCTTCACCTTTGGGGGTACAGAGAGAGCGGGAGAGCGGGTAGGGATCTCAGATCCGCCAACAAAGCCTTGGAAAGAAGCACTTGAAGAAGGGACAGGAGAAGATCCAGGAGCGCCCAAGGAAAGACCTTGAGCGCCCGACACACCTACCTCAACCAACAAATCCTCCGCACCTTACGCGCCATAGGCTCAATGTTGAGGTCCAGGGTAGCGATGTCCGGGACCGACTCCTGTGTGGCTACGACCCCCCCCGAAAGATTGCTGCATCTCTTGCTGGATGGAGGCTATGAGAGGGGCTGCGGATAAGGGGTCAACATACCCTGTTGACTTGCCCCCGGGGAAGATCTGGACGGCCAGCTTCTTGTCTAAAATATAAGGCTGGCCTTTGGCGGCGTTCTTTCCGAAGCCGCCTACCCACGCTTTCAGGGTTGCAAGGGCGACCTCCCTCACACCAGCAGCCTGAAAGAAAAGGCGAAATGAGCTTCTAATGGCGGAACGGGGTTAACAAACTTATGTCTAAGAGTTGTTAGTAAAATGATAAAGAAGTCTATAATCGACTTACCCCCTCCACCAGCTGACTGACTAGGTCGTAGCAGATGGCGCAGGCTTCCGGGTGCCAGACGATCATATCGTTGTACGGCGTGGCACATGGAGCGTGAGACCTGCACTCATCGTGGCCACAGGGGTCGTACAACGTCGCGTTGCATCCCAGGACCTGACAGTTGGTAGCCTGTAAGTGGAAAGATGCATAAGTATCAGGAGAACACTTACAGCCTAACAGTTGCTCCGCTGGTGCCGGAGCGAGAAAGTTAGATTAAACCAGAGCCCCGCCATAATACGTGTGGTAGAAAATGGTTGGTTGTCCTAGGCTACGGCGGAGACAAGAGATAGAATCCAACCAGGTGTGGTGGTAAAATGAAACCACGATGGATAATGGCGGGGATGGTAAACATATGAATAATAAAATTAAACAAATCATCGTAAAATTAGGGTATATCCTTAAAAATAACAATAATTACCAAACCTTTCCCCACCTGTCTACTAGAAGAGTGCCCGGGTAAGAAGCAAGCTCCCTTCCGGTAGCGGGGGAGAGATGTAAGGATATAGTAGGCAAGCAACCGACCACTAGTAGTGACCACCCCGCCCGCTGGCGGAGCCAGTAATCTATAACCAAAGGTGCCCCGGCTGCGGCGGAAGGCTCCGTTCGTTATAGAAAGGGAAGGTGGCTGAGCAACTGGGGAAGGGGGGGGAGGGTCTTGGCGTAACACGGCGGGAGAGAGAGAGGGGGGGGGGGTGGCCTACTCCTCCCGTCCCAACAACTACCCGCTCGGAGACCCGGTACCCTATGAGTGGTCGCCCTATACCCCCCGCTGGGAGGAACCCCTGGCCTCCTCAGAGAGAGAGGGAGGAAGGCAACTGAGGTTGTCATGACAACCAAGGGTTCCCCCAGCGCCTCCCTATACCTGGTAGGGAGGGAAGGGGAAGGGGAAGGTGCGATGGAACACGTGACCGCAAGTGGCCTAAGCCGCGAAGCGACACAACCGTGGGAGGGCCACGTGAACCAGGCTGTACCAATACATGGGACATGCACCTAGGCTAGCCTAACACCCTAAATAGAACTAAATTTACATCGTAAAGATGGAAAAGACACTTTTAGTAGAAGAAAAAGAAGCCCAGGAGGAGGCAAACTGTTCCGAGGAACAGAAGCCTACTCGGAGCCAGCGATAGCCGATGAAGAGCAAGAGCCGGGATGCTGGGCTGGAACATAGAATAGCCCTAAATACCAAACTAAGAGAAATGGTAAAAGGGCTAACCTAGCTAAAACTCGATGTAAAAAACGATGAACGTGATATAGTAAGCCCATAAGTATAAGAAGTCCCAGTATGGAGGACCGGGAATTCTTAACGAGGCAGCATGGCGCCGCCACGAGACAACCGGGAAACCGTATATGACCTATTAGAAGGAAAATACTGGTTCCCGGAAGACTAAAATACAGTAAAACATTACTTATGAGGCACTTAACTTAGCCGTTGCGATGGCAGAACGTTCCATGATGGATGGTGATATAAATCCTCGTGAAAAAGCACAGCACAAGAAAATGCGTCCGAACGCTGGCGCTAATTATTAAGGATGTCCGCTAGGGGCGCTGTTGTCCGTGGCGTCCTCTAGTAGTAGTAGTAGCGGCCGCATCGCCCGTTGGTATCAGCTCTCTCTTGTGGGGATTCTGATTGGAAGTTCTAATTGGTGAATGTCTCGTGGTAGTGTTCCCACTCGCCCCTATTGCCATACCGACACTTCTTTTTAAGAGTGAGCGAGTCAGTTTTACTGACATTTTCTTAATTTTGTTTTTCTCTGGTAATTTTAGATTAATTTTACCTAGAAAGAATGATATTAAGGATCCTTTCATAGGCCGACACGAGCTGAGCCCAGAAATACATTTGTGCTTCCACTCTATATGTAAGCTGTTAATCTGTTATATGGCTTATACCAGGGGTCTCCAAACTTTTCAATGTAAGGGCCACATTATATATTTCCCACATTTATGCAGGCCAAAGGAAACAACATGAAAAAAACAAATCAGTGCCAGTAATTTAATTTCCTCAAATATTAGAGTATAAACATGGAAAAATTAAAACATATCTTGTTGGAAAAAATCAGGGTAAACTAAATAGATTCCTGTCTTTAGTTTTATGCATCCAAATTAGTGTGACGAATGATACTGACGTTTTGACTTCAAAATTTCATTGAAATCAGGTTCCAGATTAGATGAGCCAATTGTAAGAATTGATTTCAAATGATCATCAGACAAATTTGCCGATAGTTAGATTTCACATACTTCATTTTGGAAAATGTTTGTTCACGCAAGTATGATGTACCAAAAATGGACACAAAACTACAAGCAAACTTTATCAAATTTGGAAACTGATCTGGCTGCAGGCATTTATAAAACTCAATCAGATTTCCTTCTCTACAGTGGTCCCCCTGTATTTGCGGGGGATGCGTACCAGACCCCCCCGTGAATAGTTAGAACCCGCGAATGTTTGGAACCCCTATAAAAATGCTAAAAACAGTCTATTTTGTTAGTTAAAACTCAAGAAAAACCACTAAAAATTTTCATACATGGTTTTTTTAATAGGTTTATCACAAAAAATGCATTTTATGATGAAATTCATAAAAAAACAGGAATTTGTGGATATTTATCATAGAAAAATACCGCGAATGCGCGAATTTTCCGCGAATAATGCAGGGAAATGTTCCCGAGAGAAATACGCGAATGTGTGAGTCCGCGAATCTGGAGAACGCGAATACGGGGGGTCCACTGTATACTTATCTTTCAGTCTGTCATCTGCCTGGAGATCAATAATTTCCATTTGAAATTGAGTTGGAAGATTTTCAGCATTGCGGTCAAATGGTTTATGAAAGAGCCTGATTTCATTTGCTTTGGCGGGCCGGATGAAATTATGTGGTGGGCCGGATGTGGCCCGCGGGCCATAGTTTGGAGAGCCCTGGCTTATACTAATGGCTCATTTCTGGTAGGATTATTGTACTGCAGTATACATGAAAATTCTCTCTCTCTCTCTCTCTCTCTCTCTCTCTCTCTCTCTCTCTCTCTCTCTCTCTCTCTCTCTCTCTCTCTCTCTCTCTCTCTCTCTCTGTGTATTTATATAATCATGTAGCATTTTGCCTTCTAAAGTCACTAATTAATGATATTAATTTTGTCAAACAGCCCAGGTGGAAAAATTATCTGCCCTCGGATTTCATCCTACCGATTGTACTCGTGCTCTAGATGAATGTGGAGGAAGACTTGATGATGCAGCTCTGTGGCTTACTCACAATGCTCAACCAGTTCCAGCCCCTACTGTAAAGTTGCAGGATCAAGGGGCAGCTGGTGCCATCAACTTCCATGCAATAGAAATCAAAACTGGCAGCGTCAACATCTGTGTTATTGATGATTGTGGAGATTGTGATGTGCCTTTGTTAGAAGTTTCTCTTTCCCATTTAGGCTTGAAGCAAGTAAGTAACATTTCATATATATGTAACTTTATCATCACTAACATTTGTTTTACAACAAACATTAAATTAACCCACATTTTTGGTCTTCACAGATTGTAACCATTTTATTCCTAATTCAGAACAAAATTATCTTCTAGCTGACAGAACTGAGCATTCACTTCACAATTCATGAGTTCCCACTCGGCAAGGAATTTTATCTTTTCATGTGTTTAGTCAGTCAGTTAGAAGACTTGTTTTCCTATGGGGTATATATAATTTAAAGTACAACCACTTGCCATCCTTTTGTATGTGTCTGTGGTCCAAGAACTTTACACTAGGCTAAAAAAATATATTGATTGGTGTGAAGCATTTATACAAGAACAACAGGAAAAACTATACCAGGCATATACATTATACAAAAGCAGTTTCTTACTCAATCAACCATAAAATGTACTTAAAATACTTCACTTTTGCTAGATATTACTCTAGATACTATCAAGGGTGATGGCAAAAAGCAGTGAAACTACACTTGGCTGACAGTGACAACACCTCACCAGGAGTTTTCGTCACACACTTTTTTTATTTTTTTTATTAATGCACATGTGAAGCAAGGAGATAAAATAAACAAAATACACATGATTAAACAAAGTAGATCAATAATTCATCCTGGTAAAATTATTAGACTAAAGTTTGAGATACAGACTGGAGAACAGGGCATGAAATGTTATGATGTACATAAATAATCAGCCAAATGAGAACATTTTTAATGTAAAGATTTCTTAAACATGAAATATGTAGTGAAAGGTGCATGAGTACTTTAGCTACATAACCTAAACATAGCATGGCTTTATATTTGAAGTAATGCAATGCAGTATATATATCATATATTGTACTAAAAACATAAATTCCATGGAAAAGGTTAGCAAAATCCACATCGTTATCATTGTTTGCATTATCAGCTATGTAAATTGTTGTTTCAACATTGCACATTCTATATTTCATGCAGTCTCACGTAATGTGCCTGTTTATAGTGCTGTATATCTAAAATATATAAAATTTATAGTAGTATATTTAATATTCATCATAACTGCACAGAGTTACACAAACAATAATTATTTGTATCCTAAGGCTTCTTAAATTTCAGTAACAGGTATGTGACATTTGCAAATCAATGTTCTGAATTTTAAAAACAATTACAGTAACATAATCTATTTTGAAAAGTAATATGAAGCAATACTCCATAGTATCAAAAGTACAATTTATTACCGTAGAGAAAAGGGATAACCTATATCAACAAAGTCTCTTATGTGTTTTCTCATTTTACAATTCATCTGCTGTTAGAAATTTCGGTGTGCATGCAGTTCAGTTCTGTACAAAAGTGTATGCTTTATATAAAAATTTTTTGTTTTTACAAAATAATATGCATGCATCATGACGGTAGCTATATAACCAGTGTTGTGTGTTACCTACTTTTATATCAAGAAGCTTTGCCAGTGTTTGACTGCTATCATTATAGGCAGTCCTTGGTTAACGGTGGGGGTTCTGTTCCCAGCCGAGCACTGATAACCAATAATTGCCATTAACCGAAAAATCACAATAATTATTATGGTAATACATGGCGTTTATGACATTGTAAGCATGATAAATCGCTTAACAGTGCCATTAACCGGTTACCAGCACTGACAAACCACTTACTGACACTGACAAACCTCTTACCGATGCTGATAAACCACTTACTGACACCAATAAATCACTTACCAACATGATAAACTGCTTACTGGTGCCGAGAATTGCTTACTGGTGCTGAAAATTGCTTACCACCGCTGAAAATCTGGGTAATGACATCAGTAGCCAAGTGCTGTAAAACTTTAATGCTGTTAACCAATGCCACTGGTAAGCGTGTACTGCTTGTATGGGAATTTTTAATATGAAAATACTATACAATATACAGCATAGTAGTCACTAAAGATCAATTTAATGAGGTTTAGGCTGTCAAGCCGAGCACTAGGGCATGCTTGGACATTTAGAACTTAAGACAGTGAAAAGAAAGTAAAGGAGGTAAAATACAAGAAGCCAAAGATGGAATTGGTAGAAACCCTCATATAGTTGGAGAGGTTAAACTGCAAGATTAAAGGAAAGAATTGGGAGTTGAGATAAAGTAATTGCTGAAAAGCAGGTGCATATGTGGTGGAAGTGACATAGCAAATGCCCTTTAACAATACTTACAGAACATACTTACAGAACACCATGTTAAGTGCACTGTTAGCACTATCCCCCCCTCCAAGGATTAGTAAAGAAACACTGTAATTATACTGCATTATGATATATTACATATAGTACTTTCTTATTGATGTTGAACTCATTAACTCGAATTGGCTAAAAAGTTAGAAACTTGTGAGGATAAAAAAATCATATCCCGTACAAATGCAGATAACATTACAAAGTCATAAAACATCGTACATTTGTTTCCAAGATTGACTTAACACTATCCTCCAGTCACAGAGGAAGAGAGATAGCATAGAAGCAACACCATCCTCCAATCACTGAGGAATAGAGATAGCATTGCAGCTTCATAGAAATGATAGGTGTATTTTATTTCCCTCTATCATTTCATGTAGGGATTGCAAATTAGCAGCATAGCTTCATGGGAGGCTAAGTTTCCACTCAGTGACTTTTATATAATCTGAGCTAACTTTTTCATATTAAGCTGAATTCAGAAGTAAATGATGTGAGGCAAACCACGGTTTTATTCCAAAAGATTTTTTTATATAATAAATGGGCAATGGTTGTATTGGGACAGTATCCATCTCACTCCAGAGTGCTAGATCTTCACTCTTCACTCATTGTTAAGAAATCCACATATACTATATGGTTTCAACTACATGTTTGTGACTTTGAACTGTTAAATGTGTATGTTCTATATGGTAATATTGGAAGGAGCAGTGGATGTTCATGTTTTTCACCTATGCCTTTTTGTATATGTAACTTACCAAGTAGTAATTACATAGCTAAAAGTTCCACTTATACCTATGTAATTATCTGGCAGGTATATAAAAAAGTTATTGCATTATAAAAATGTAATATTTCTTGTAAACTATGCTACTACTATTTGAACTTGAATGTTTTACTATTGTACAAAATTTGTTAGGGATTCCATATACAGTATTGTTTTCCTCTTATTTGTATTGTAATAAGCATTGAACCGAAGAGGATAAATAGTGACTTTGATTGAATGTTGGCTATACCATAAGCTAGGTAATTCGGGCATAGCCCCTCCCTTACTAGCCTGAATAGGCTATAACCCCGGAGGTATCCGGTGAAAAGAAGGGAGGGGGCATGGTTTAAGGTACTTAAAGTAAACTTAACATCTTAAACCTAAAAGCTCGAACGTACCGGACTAAGTCCAGTGCGTGGCGGAGTGATAACTCAGTGAAACGGAGAGGTTAGACGAGACCGACTGTATGTTCCGGTCCACCCCGTGGGGTAGACTTAGCATGTTTCCGCTAGATGCCAGGCCTCCGGTGGTAAAGGAGCCCTAGTAAGGTGGGAAAGAGCGGGGGCATACAGACTCGGGCTAGTAACGGAGCGACGAAGTAGTAATGGAGAGGGGGAAAGGCCAGTCCCCCCTCACCTTACCATCCGACCGGACCGAGAGCCGGAGAGGTCGAGTCCAGTCTGGGTCTGTCCCGTCCCTCTACCCCCTCCGCCTGGGGGGAGAGAGGGAGGCAGGCTCGGGTATGCGGAGCGAGCATGGGCAGGCCTAGCCACCCCCCCCGACTCTATGGAAGAGCGGGAGGGGGGAAAGGTGACTGGACAGGCGTCTGGCTGCCTCGTGATCACATAGTGACCACGAGGCGATAAGAATAACAACTAAGCCTAAAACAAAACCAACTGATCAGCGAGATGCTATCGGGAAGCAACCGAGCTGACCAGCGGTAACATAAAGGCACAATAGGCCGTGACCTAGGCTAAGCGAGCCAGACGCCTAACTAACCTAAGAAAATCACATAGATAATAAAATGAATAATAAAATGAAAGAAAGAAAACAAAATAGTGGGAGAAAAAATCCAGGAGTGTACGACTAACCCGAAGGCAAGTCTACCACTCAAAGCTAGCCGATGCCGATACTAAGAGCCGTGGCTAGGGTCTGGATGGAAAAGCCTACATAAGGTAAAAGACATGCATGCATGACAAAACCGTGTAGACCTAACTCTAAACAAAGCGGATAATAAAATAGAGCGCACAAAGACAGGGGATGCTCTGGGTATGGGAGACCCAGAACGGACCTAACACGAGGCAGAACCATGCTGCCATGCTTCCGACCTAGAGATCGTATTTATACCTAAAAAACGGCAAATACGTGCTCAGGGCCGGAAAAAACCAAATAGCAATAAACACTGAGTACTTAACTTAGCTGCTGCGATGGCTGCACGCTCCATTGTAATAAAATCCAAACGAAAGGGCACAAAAACACAGAGAAGAAAATGGCACGTGTGTATCGTGTGCGCTAACTGAAAAGGAAGGCCACCAGAGGCGCAGCAGTCGGCAGCATGGGATGGAGTAGTAGTAGTAGGTGCTGCCCACTCTGTGGGTCGGCTCCCCTCTTGGGGGATTTTGTAGTGGGAGGATTCTATTGGCATTTGGCTCGTGGTAGTGGTCTCACTCGCCATAGTGTTCATACCGACACTCTCTGGGAGGGTGAGCGAGTCAGTTATACTGACCTTTTTCTTTATTTATTTATTCTCTGGTATGTGTTAGTACATTTACCCTAGAAATAATAGATTAAAGGATATTTCGCTGGCGACACGAGCCAATCGCCCAGAAATAGATTTTTCCTTACGTCAAAATCCCTTTTTTGAAATTCCTTATAGTCTGAAATGAAAACTTGATACCTTGAGCCTAATTGTAATTATATATATAGTTCAGATTAGCATTGATTAAAAAAATATATTGTTTAAATGGATAACACTCTGTTGGATGTATTATTCTGAGCAATTTCTATGTTAGCTATGACCCTAAAGTACTTGGAAAAGTGGCTTTACTAGTTAAAAAACAAGGTATTGCAAAATAGTTTTTGATGGAAAGTAGGCTATACCATATGCTGGGTTAGATTTGAAATTCCTTTTAGAGTCTGAATACTTTTTACCTTTAACCTAATTTTAATGGTATTGTATATATTAATTCAGATTTATATTGATTACAAATATCTATTGTTTAAATGAGAAAAACATTTAGTTGGATATATTTTGTTCCCAGCAATTCATGTATTAACTATGATCCTAGAACAGTGGCTTTACTGTACAAGGTTTTAAAATACAAGGTAGGGCAAAATTGCTCTCATTTACAAAAATAAATGGAGTTTTGTGTTCCAGCTGGATTTTTATTATATATTATTTGTAGTAAATTTATGATTGGTAATGATTATTACAAGTTTGTATTCTCTGCATAAAATTTTATAAACATATTAACGTAAGCATTGCTTGTTTTTATTTTTACAGGATTATCAAGGAAAAGGGTCTTCTGGGTGCACACTCTCAGTTGACTATTACAATCGTGCCTTGTCTGGTTGGGAACCTTTTTTAGAGCCTTGGGTGTAAGTATATTTACTTTGTTAAACAAGATCCATATTATAGGGATGAATGCAAACAAAAAAGATAAATAGGAAAATGATAGAGATTAAAAAGAAACTCTTCAAGCTCTGAAAGTGGTAATTAGCTTTTATGAATTTGCGTTCAGATATTTTCTAATAGAATCCTGTGAACTTTATGCAGGTTAAATGAATTTATTTCTTTTTTTAGGTGCCGAACTGAATGGGACAAGAGCCCTTCACGTGACCTTAGTGGCGAACGTTTAAGGCTCTCTGTACAAACAGATGACACAGTTAATGTGAACATTACAAGTACTTTGCTTGAGTTGTATCATTTAGTAAAAAGCAATTGGACAACAGATTATTATTACAGAGACAGGTGAGGTCAATAGATGGGTCTGGCTTTCTTTAAGATTTAGATATGTACATGTTTTTTGGTATTGTTTAAAGAAATAAAGCTGACTTTGATTTCTGTCTGAGAGTTGTTAATTAATTTTGTATTAGTGGCTAGATTTTGAAGAGAGGTACAATAGCTTTTTGTTCCTACACAATTACCAACCTTCACTCTTTACGTAGGGATTTAGCTTGTGGAAATGAGCTTGAACAGCTGTTCAACTTTCAGACGAGGTCGTTAACTTTTGACGGGGGGGAGCCCAAACTACTCATTGGTCTGCACCCCACTTTTCTTCCAGGCACTATTGTGTGAAGACGCCTTTGCACTTCTCTGCCCGATTGCCATTTGCTTTCTTTTGTTTTGTTTTTGTTGATATATTTTTGTGTATAATTGTTGTTTGTGCTATAATTATATACAAACCCCTCAATCACTTTAGCACTAATTAAGAGTAAACCGCTGGGCTAGGTGCTGTCCAGGGAAGGACAGACTCTGTTTTATTTCATCTTCTCTTTTTTAAGGTTGATCTTCATTTATTATTATATGTCACACGGTGACATGAGTGTAATAAACAATCTAACCCGACTACTTTTTTAGGTGCTGTGGAGGCCAAGAGCTTCAGAGAGCCATGTGTTGCCTAGGCTTCTGAGGAGAGCTGAGTGTCTTGAACCTACTTATCACTCCTAGGTTCGAGGGGCATGCTGGTGTTTGCTCCAACCGTACCCAAGACGACTTACAGGCCATGGTGTCTGCTAACTGTAGGCCTGATCCTACTTCTTTGGTAACCCCTGATGCAATATCAGGATTGAGTTCCCAGTTACTGCTGTTTACATCATCTCTGAGTGATGTTCTCTACATGCTGTTGCTGAGGGCACGCTTGGCGAAGTCAAGAAGACGAGTAGGAAGTTGTCATTGTTGTCTTAGTTTTCATCTTCATCTCGATTGCTGTTGCTTCCTTCCCTTTCTTTTCCTAAAGCTAGGAAGCAGAGGGAGAGGAAGGTTGCCTCTTACTCCTATCATGGGTGCAACTGCTGCCCGGAGTTTTCTGGAATCCTGGTGTATCAGTACCAACCCCAGTAGCCTGCCTACCCAGACCACTGGCACCAACCCTGGTAGCCCATCTACCTGGTCTGATGTTACCAGACCTGGTGTCTCAATAGCAGTATATGGTGGGTCGTCGGTAATTAGGGGGGATAGGGCCCAAACCCTGCTTTAAGCAGATATCTGCGTTACGTTGGCCACTCCTCAAAAATCACTTAAAACTGCCTGCTTCAATATTTAAAACACTAAAGACCCATTATACAAATGCTTATATCTGCCTACTTTATTTCAAGCACCAAATATATCTTAAACTAAAGCCCTAAACTATATTTAATACTATATAGTTTCAAAGTCATCTTACAATGTTAGCCTTAAAAAAATATGTACAGTAATATCTATGATGTACCAGCCTATGGCTTACAACTAGTAGCCTACTTATGTACTATTATTCATGTGGTCCCGTCTTGCTTAACCCTTAAACGCCGAGCCGGTATTTCCGAAAGTGTCTCCCGTATGCCGGCGGCATTCGCGAGTGAGTGCTGAAGCGGACAAATTTTTTTTTTCCAAAATATCTCAGCACGCTTAATTGTCAAGATTATGAGTTAATTTTTGGCTCCTTTTTTTGTCATTGCCTGAAGTTTAGTATGCAACCATTAGAAATGAAAAAAATATCCTTATCATATATAAATATTGAAATATATGACAGAGCGAGAAAAAAAATCATATATAATTGTATACAAATCGCACTGTGAGCAAAACGGTTAAAGCTAATTAGTTAATTATTTTTTCATTATATTGTACACTAAATTGCAATGATTTTGGTATATAGCAAATTGTAAAACGATCAAAGCAACACAGAGAAAATATTATCACAATATGATGCATGAATTTGTAATGTGCGGACGTAAAAAAAAGCTTTTCAAAAATTCACCATAAATTGAAATATTGTGCTAGAGACTTCCCGTTTGTTACACAATGAAGGTAATTGATTGAATATTACTAGACTGTAAGTGTTGTAGCTTAAAATTGCAGTTTTTGACCATTTCAGTCGAGTTAAAGTTGACCGAAAGACAAATTTTTTCTGTTTATCGTTATTTATATGAAAATATTTCAAAACTGATAAAAGCTACAACCATGGGTTGTTTATTGTTCTATTCTACATGAAATTGCGCACATTTTCATATATAAAAATTTATGTAAAGGCTAATTTAAAATGGTGCAAACATTACGACAATCGGACAAACAAATTTTGATTTTTTCAGAAGAGTTACCGCGCGGACGTAAGGAAAAAGTTTTTGTTCATAAATTCACCATAAATCGAAATACTGTGCAAAAGACTTCCAATTTGTTGCAAAATAAAGATAAATGATTGAATATTACTAGAATGTAATAGTTGTAGCTTACAATTGCGTTTTTTTACCATTTCGGTCGAGTCAAAGTTGACCAAAGGTTGAAATTTAGGCACTTATTGTTATTAATATGGAAATATTACAAAACTGATAAAAGCTACAACCATGGGTTGTTTTTAGTTGTATTTTACATGAAATTGCACACATTTTCATATATAAAACTTTATGTAACGGGTAATATATAACTATGAGCAAACATTACGACAATCGGACGAAAAATTTTTTTTTTCTGGGCTCAGCTCGTGTCGGCCTATTAAGGAAGGATGTAAATTCAACACTCCTCAAACTTCAACAACCTCAACAAGCTGGTTAATTTTGGGAAACCAACTCTTCCCAACTTATAATACTCCATGATAAATTGGTATGCTCCCTAAAAGGAAACTGGTGGCAAAGGAAAACAGAAACCACATGAGACCCAAAGTCTTCTGTTACTGCCAGAAATCTTGCAACACACTACAAAATTAGGAAAAGCAACAGGCCCTTCTCCCCATTCATTGCACAAGAATCTGAAGTTTGTTGAAGCCAAACACAATTTTCCTTTTGCTACTGCAGAGCACTGCACTGAGAGGAGATGAACACTTATAATGAATTCAGTCACTATGATCTCATTAATTGGACTTTACTGCTAAATCATCATCTTTATCAACATAGATAATTGAAAAGTACCCATACGATTTGTGTAATTTTAACCCTTTAACGCCTATTGGACATATTAAACGTAGAAAAAAATTGTCTGTCGGGTGCCGAACCGACGTATGGTAAGTCAATGAAAAAAAAGTTTTTTAAAAATTCGCGGAAAAATAGTTATAGGCCTACTAGGCAAAAACTTTTTAATCATGCGCCCTGGGGGATGCTGGGAGCTCACAGATCAAGCTGTTGTTTTGTTTACAATCATTACCCAGGCGCGCAAGCGCGAATTTCTTTCTTCTCGCACTAAAAAGTATCAGCGACACATCTCAGAAATTATTTCATCACTTTGACATAATTTTTGCACCATTTTATATTAGCCGTTACATAGGCTATAATATATGAAAATGTCTGCAATTTCATGTAGAATACAACAATAAACAACTCATGGTTGTAGCTTTTATCAGTTTTGAAATATTTTCATATACAGTAATACTTTGGGTTACGAACCGATTAGTATACGAATTTTTTAACTTACGAAGTGACGACCTCATTCTGGAATACGAATTTCGCTTGGAATACGAATGCGCGAATTTCCATCATGGTTAGGGGGCCGCCTGATTTGTTTACATCGGATGTGAGCGTGGGATCTGCGAACGCATTTTTTTTTTTCCTTTTTTTTTCGGCCAAACTTAACGCCTGCTTTGTTTTACATCGGATGAGCGTGGGATCTGCGCACAACGGCATTTTTTTTCGGCCGCCAAACTTAACGAGGGTCACGTGACTTCCTCCTACGCATCCCTTGACCCTTTTTAAACCATAACTCTTTCAATATCTCGCTGGCGGTAAGATTGAACGCATCTGTCCGTGATACGCTCTCAAATTTGCTTAGTGATTTGCGCACGTGTTGTGTTTCCGTAATAGTGCTTATACATTACTATTACCCAAATACTAAAGACAATGGCTCCCAAGATGACGAAGGCAAGCAGCAAGAAGGAAAGCATAAGAAAGAAGGAGATGATTACAGTCGAAATGGAGAAGGAAATTATCCAAATGCATGATAAAGGCGAGTGCGTGAAAGACATTGCAGCATTCTTCAAGCGGTCGCAATCAACGATCTGCACTATTTTGAAGAAAAAGGAAGAAATTAAAGCCAGTAAAGCATCAAAAGGTGTCACAGTATTGACGAAACAACGGCCTTATATTCTCGACGATGTAGAAAAATTTGCTCATAGAAAAAAATATTTTTCAAAATTGTGAAAGACAACATAGTGTTGCGGGAAGCGTAAAATTAGTGATCGTAGTGAACGGTGCTCTCTAGAGAAAGAACCAGAAAGTTCCTTGCCAGAAGTGTTCACGTGGGAGGGAGATTTCCCCCCCAAGGCCCTAAACCCTCGCCTCCATCACCCTTCCCCTCCTCCCGTCTCCGTCAAGCCAGCAGCCACACATCGCCAAAGGTAAAGTTCAGGTTTTACTGTGCATGCATATTAAATCTAGTGTTTATATTTATTTCATTCTTCAATTTTTATAATTTTATGTAATTCCTACACGAATTTTCAAACCTTAGTGAACAAAAATAAATGGAAAAATATGAATTGAAATGGTTATTCACGGTCGGGTGGAACGCATTATTTGCTTTTTATAACATTCTTATGGGAAAATCCATTTGGGTTACGAATTTTTTAGGTTACGAAGCAGGTTCTGGAACGGATTAAATTCGTAACCCAAGGTATTACTGTAAATAACGATAAGTGCTAAAATTTCAACCTTTGGTCAACTTTGACTCCACCGAAATGGTCAAAAAACGCAATTGTAAGCTAAAACTCTTACATTCTAGTAATACTCAATCATTTACTTTCATTTTGCAACAAATTGAAAGTCTCTAGCATAATATTTCGATTTATGGTGAATTTTAGAAAAAAAACTTTCCTACGTCCGCGGGGTAACTGCCGAAAAAAGGGATTTTGACGTAGGAAAAATCTATTTCTGGGTGATTGGCTCGTGTCGCCCTATGAAAATAATCCTTAAGATCATATTTCTAGGTAAAATAATCTAAAATTACAGAGAAAAACAAAATTAAGAAAATGTCAGTAAAACTGACTCGCTCACTCTATAAAAGAAAGTGTCGGTATGGGAATATAGGCGAGTGGGATCACTACCACGAGTCATTCACCAATTAGACCTTCCAACATAAAATCCCCACCAGAGAGAGCTGATACTAAAGGGTGATGCAGCCGCTACTACTACTACTACCGACGCCACGGACAGCAGCGCCCTTAGCGGTCATCCTTAATCATTAGCTTCACAGCGCTAGAGTAACTTTTTGACCTTCTCGTGTTGTTTTCTTGGATTTATACTACATCCGTTACGATGGAACGTGGCTGCTATGCTTCTGGCTAAGTTAAGTGCCTCCATTAAACGTTAGTATTTTCTAGGTATTTTTTAGTCTTCCCAAGGGGGGGAACCAGTATTATTTTCCCTTTTTTTTTTTATTTTTAAGGGGTTGCGGTTCCAATTATACCGGTCTTTTTCCCCGGGTTATGTTGACTCGTGGGCAGGCCCGGTTTTGTGCCGCCCTTAGCGGGGTTGTTAAAGATTTCCCGGTCTCCCATACTGGGACATCTTATGCTTATGGGCTTTTTATTTTTACGTTCATCGTTTATTACATCGTTTTTATAGCTAGGACACAGCCCCTTTACCATTTCTTTTAGTTTGGTATTTAGGGCTATACCGTGTTTCTGGCCCAGCATCCCAGCTCTTGCTCTTCATCGGCTACCGCTGGCTCCGAGTAGTCAACTGTTCTTCGGAATAGCTTGCCTCCTCCTGGCTTCTTTCTCTTTTACTAAAAGTGTCTTTTCCTCCTTTACGATGTATTATCGTTATTTAGGGTGTTAGGCTAGCCTAGGTGCTTGTGCCATGTGTTGGTACAGTCTAGTTCACGTGGCCCCTCTATGGTTGTGTTGCTATCGCGGCTTAGGCCACCTGCGATCACGTGTCCCTTAGCACCTTACCCTTCCCCTTCCCTCCCTACCAGGTATAGGGAGGGGTCTGGTGGATCTCCTTGGTTGCCATAACAACCACAGTAGCCTACCTCCCTCTCTCTCTGAGGAGGCCTGGAGCTCCATCCCAGCTGGGGTATAGGGCGACCACTTGTCCTCGGGTACCGGGTTACCGAGGGTACCGAGCGTAGTATTGTGGGGGGACTGCGAGGGGGGGGGGGGGGGGGGGGGGGGGGGGGGGGGGGGGGGGGGGGGGGGGGGGGGGGGGGTTAGGCCACCCCTCTCTCTCTCTCTCTCCCGCCGTGTTACGCGAGGGACCACCCCACCTATTGCCTCAGTCCCACCCTTCCTACCGTAACGGACGGAAGCCTCCGCTGAAGCCGGGGGGCCACTTTGGTTATAGGTCATCTGGCTCCGCTAGTGGGCGGGGTGGACAATTACTAGTGGTCTGTTGCTTGCCTACTATATCCTGTTTTCCGCTAACCGGAGGAGAGCTCGCCCTACCTTACCCGGGCACTCTTCTAGTAGAGACGGAAAATTTTATACTCGTTTATATACGGATATACCCTTAATATTACGGTGAATTTTAGTTTTAATTATTATGTACTATCTCCGTCGTTCTCCGTCGTGGTTTCAATGGCTTCCTCACCACTCCTGGTTGGAATCCTTTTTTTACCTGTCTCCCCCCGGCGTAGCCTAGACCAACTCCAACCGCCCAGGTTTACCACATGTATTACGGCGGGGCTCTGGTTTAATCTAACTTACATGCTCCGGCATGCAGCGGAGTATTGTTAGGCTGTAAGTGTGCACCTGATACTCATGTATCTCTCCACTTACAGGCTACCAACTGCCAGGTCCCAGGTTGCAACGCGACGTTGTAGACCCCTGCGCCCATGAGAGTGTAGGACCCACGCCCCGCCCCGGTGCCACCCCCACCCCCCACACAACGGACTGATCGTTTTTTTTTTGGCACCCGGAGGCTTGCACCATCTGCTACGACCTCGTTAGTCAGCTTTTGGGTGGGGGTAAAGTGCTACTCCTAGACTTTTCTTGGGTCTTATCACTACTAACACTTAGTTTTAAGCTTCGTTTAAACCCTATCTCCGCCGCTTAGAAGCTTCATATCGCCTTCTTTTTTCTTTAGGCTGCGCCGTGAAGGAAGTCGCCTGGCAACCCTGAAGGCTTGGGTGGGCGGCTTCGGGAAGAAACGCCGCCAAGGGCCAGCCTTATATACTTGATAAGAAGCTGGACGTCCAGATCCCTTCCCCGGTGGCAAGTCGACCGGTTACCGTGGATCCCATCTCGGCAGCCCCTCTCATAGCCTCTATTCAGCAGGAGGTGGGCAGCAGGCGTTCGGGTCCGTCTCCTACGCAGGGAAGCCGGTCCCAGATGTGGCCAAACTGGACCTGAATATTGAGGCCTATGGCGGTAGGGGCAGAGGATTTGTTGGTTGAGGTAGGTCTGTGTCGGGCGCCCAAGGTCTTTACCTTGGGTGCTCCTGGTTATCTTTTCCCCTGTCCCCTTCTTCCCTTCTTCATTCCAAGGCTTCACGGGATCTGGAGATCCTGCCCGCTCTCCCGCTCTCTATGTACCTCCGAAGGTGGGGAAGGGACAGAGGAGAACAGAAGACACTGCATAAGACGGACTTCTAAGAAGTCGTCGTCTTCTTGCAGTAGGAAGTCTACGACTCCTACGCTGACGCATGAAAGGCAAAGCCCTAGCTCTTTCCTATTCTTAAGAGCTCTAGAAGCAAGGACTTCTAAGGAGAAGGGCCGGCGCGCTCGGCCGAGCCAACGCCTTCTCCGGCATCTACCGGATCTACTCCGGTAACTCCTGTTGGGGTGGCGGGTACGCCCAGCTCCCTTTGATCCCACCACCTTTTTTTCAGCAGTTGTGATGCAACAAGTGGAGAGATGGTTGGGCTCTCTTGGCTCTAAGTTGAACAGATGTTGCACAGCTGTCAAAAACACCATCAACCAGTCTGGCCATTCGATTCAAGATCTCTCTAACTAGTTAGGGAGCACGACGACCGCTTTGCTGGTCTTAACCAGGCTCCTCAGCCAAGCTCCCCTGTAGCAGGTACTGGTATTTTACAGTTACCTCCTTACGAATCCCTACCAGCCTTCTCCATGGATAACCCATGGAGAGTGGCCGCTTATGCCCCCTTCAAGGACAGCATGATTTCTATCCCGGAGTGTGGAACTCGAAGAATTGAGGACTTCGAGTTCTATCCTCCCGGACTGACTCAGCCTTTCATTGGGTATGCTAGGCTGACCGTTGCTGCTCTCACTAGAGAGGACAAGATTTCCAGAGAGACTGTGCTGTATAGTAGGGATCATGCACAGCGGGAATGGGTTCACTGCCTGGAGGATTTATTGGGAGTGTACTAACACTAAGCTCCAAGCTTTCAAGAGTCCGTTCACTATTTTCGCTACGGAGGAGGAGGCTCTCTTCCGTTCGCTACCAAAAATAGTGGAAGCGACTCTTCAGGCAATCCTCAAAGACGAGCCCATGCCACAGCTGAGGGAAGCGGAATCTACTTCTCCGCTCTTCCCAGCCTTTGGAGAATTGTGGGAGAACTTACCTGCCACGTTCTCGATTGGTAAGCTTAAGCCAGACTGCGCAATGGACCAGTTGGCGAGAAGCTTCCAAGACTGCCTGATACCCTGATTCAGGCAGAGTTCGATGCTCGAACAAGATTGGGAGGTCCCTTAAACTCCCTAATCATTACAGAAATGCTGCCCTGTCTTATGGCACCAGAACCTTTATTCAAGATTCTGGCTAAATCACAGCTTCAGACAGTCCAAGCTGATGCTTTTGACTTCTTCCTAGCTCGAAGGAACTGCCGAAAGCATTGTCTGGCAGGCAGGCAACTATAAGGCATGAAGCCTAATAGGACTCTTAGCTTCCCAGCATGTGGGGTGCGGACCTCTTCCCAGAGGCCTCTGTAATGAATGAGGTGCACCACGAGGGCTGCTAGGCTTAACCACCCGAGCCTTAGAGCAGATGGGGCATCTCTTCCAAGAGGAAACAGAGACCGCCCCTGCTGCTGGTAAAGAAGCTAAAAGAAGACAGGAAGAAGGTCAGCCTTCCCAGCCTTGCACCAGAAGCAACAGCAGCAACAGCAGTTTGTTCAGGCCGTCCCAGGTACCACAACAGGGGGACAAGGCCGTCAACTTCGAAGCAGACTCAACCCCATTCTCCTGTTGTATCTCCCAAAGTCAACCTTCCCCAACCTCTTACGCAGTCTCGCCGGCCCTTCAATTCAATGTACGAAAAGGCCAGGCCTACCCAACCTTTAATAGGTTCCTCTAGGGGTGGGGAGGAGGGCGAGGGGCCACTTTCGCCAACGTGGCACAGGAAGAGCTGCAAGAGGTAAGCACTTCAGTAGGAGGGCGCGGAGGTCAACCCGCCCAACCAACAGTGAGGCTCCCTGGTTAGGAGGGGGGGGAGGCTGTTCCTCTTCCGTCACAGGGTGGGGTTCAGCAAATGGGCACAGAGGCATCGATGTCCAAAGGATTGGGTTGGAGTTGGATCCAAAGATCCTCCTCCAATCAAATCATTCTATCAAGAACCATCAAAGGAATTGACAGATTATGCGGAGGAACTCCCTTCAGAAAGGAGCTATTGCAGAGAGTCAAGGCATCTAAAATTTCAAGGTCGCTTCATTCAGCGTGCCAAAGAAAGGCTCAACAAAAGTTCAAAATGCGCAACCATCTCGCAGGGTACGGACCTTACTTCCCCCGTGGGGCCGTCACAACCTCCATCGAATCTTACAGACGCATACTATCATATCCTATAAAGCCAGACACTTTTCCGTCCATTCCTAGGCTTCAAACTAGGAAATCAGACGTGTTCTCATTCAAAGTGATGCCCTTCGGTCTGAATGTAAAAGCCCCCCACCCCAGGATATCCACGAAAGTAGCAGAAGTGGTAGTTTCAACAGTTGAGAAACTCCAAGGGATAATGGTAGCAGCATACCTCGACGGATTGGTTGATCTGGGCACAACGGTCGAGGAATGTCTCAAAAAAGCCACGAAGAAGGTAGTTCAATTTCGGTGAACATCTGGGGTTCCAGATAAACAAAACTAAACCCAGACTCACTCCGGAGTATCGTTTTCAGTGGGGCTAGGAATCCAATGGATTTGTCTTCCCACAATCTGTTCAATTTTCCGGTGGTCAAAAAACGAAAAGAAAATAGCCAAGTCTGTGAAAAAAAAAAAACAATTTCTCAAATGCAAACAAACATCAAGGGAGAAACCAGGAGGGAAAAGAATCCTAGGTTCTCTTCAGTTTGCCATCAGGTGACAGAACATCCTCCTGAAAGCGAAGGCTGAACAAAGATATAAATCAAGTAGTTTGGCGATCGAGAGCAAACGTCAAATTCTCTCGAGACAACGTTGTCAGTAATTCCGCAGATCCTTCGCAACTCAGGCTCCGTCCATGGGACAAAAGTGAAGAATCTTGCCAAATTAGTACCCCTTCAATATCCCCTTCCAGTGTTAAACCATTCACACGGAATGCCGCCCCCTGTCCGGATGGGGTGGGGATATTCTCAATTCAAACAAGTTCAGGGGGACTTGGTCAGTTTTCAGTTCCGCCGCAACTTCACATAAAACGTCTGGAAGCAATGCAGTATTTCTTACCCATGAAGAGACTCCTTCCACCCCCGAAGAAGTCTCATCTAAGAACTACTTTTGGACAGTGCAGTAGTAGTTACATTTTGCATCAACAGAGGAGGGTCCAAAATCCAAACACGTGAATTATGTTCATGATAGCCATCTTTGCGCTAGCAGACAACCACAGATGGCATCTGTCCGCCATCACCTGGCGGGGGTAAGAAATGTGATAGCAGACGCTTTGTCCCGGTCAGTCCCTCTGGAATCAGAATGGTCCCCTAGACGAAGAGGTCATTCCAGTGGATATGCCAGAGAAGTCCCCAGGTCTCCAATTAGATCTCTCCGCCTCACAAGCGAACACAAGCTCCCTTGCATGTGGCCCCCAACCTGGAACCCTCTGGCTTATTGACCACGGACGCCCTGGTCGTTAGATTGGAATCAATGGAGGAAAAATCTATGTTTTTCCTCCCAGTGAATCTTCTTTTGAAAGTCTTGAGCATAGCTGAGGACTTTTCAAGGGACTAGTAGCTCTGATTGCTCCAGGGGGACTGGCCAAAAAGCAACTGGTATCCTCTGCTTCTGGAATTGGGTCTCTGACCTCAACGGATTCCCAATAACCCAAGCTGTCCGCAATCAGTACAAATGAGGACCTGTGTCGCTTCCTCAGGAATTCCTTCAGACCTAATAACTTTATGGACTTCATGAAGTTTGCGGCTAAAAAAGATGCTAACATTGATCCACCAAAACATCCTCTTTCTAGAATCAGATAAAAGCAGAGTCAACTATTAGACAATATGACTCAGCTGTTAAAAAATTAGCATCCTTCCTGAAAGAATCAAACACTACAACCATGACAGTTAACTTAGCGATATCCTTTTTCAGGTCCTTGTTTGAAAAAAAGGCTTAGCAGCTAGCACCATTACTACTCATAAATCGGCTTTGAAGAAAATCTTTCAGTTGGGTTACCAAATAGACCTAACAGAATCTTACTTTACGTCTATTCCCGAAGCCTGTGCTAGACTTAGACCTTCTCGAAAGGCCTACTGCAGTTTTCATGGTTCTTAAATGATGTCCTCAAACTAGCCTCAGATACTGACAACTCGTCTTGCACGTTCATAATGCTTCTTAGAAAGACGTTATTTTTGTTAAGCCTGGCTTCAGGAGCCAGAATTTCAGAACTGTCGGCTCTATCCAGAGATGCGGGTCATGTGGAATTTCTTCCCTCAGGAGAAGTTCTTACTTTCTCCGGATCGTAGCTTTTTAGCTAAAAATGAGGATCCCCTTGCAAGGTGGGCTCCTTGGAAAGTCATCCCACTTCCGCAAGATCCTTCTCTCTGCCCAGTATCAACTTTAAGAGCCTTTCTATCTCGTATCCTCTAGATCCTCAGGTTTCTCTCTTTATGAGAGAAAAAGGTGGCACTTTATCAGTGAAAGGAATCAGACAACAGATCCTTTACTTCATAACAAGCAACCCTGATCATTTCCAAAAGCACACGACATCAGAGGAGTAGCCACCTCAATTAATTACTTTCCAACATATGAAAACTTTGAGGATCTTAAAAAAGTATACTGGATGGAAATCACCGACAGTCTTTAAACGTCATTACCTGAAGTCCTTGGAATCTTTAAAATTTTCTGCAGTAGCAGCGGGAAACATTGTTTCTCTGATACTGCATAGTAGTTGTAGTATAGATACCAGGTCTCCTTTCTACCCTACCTACGTCCAACATGCCTCCACCTATTGCCATGCTACTCGAAATACTCTGCCGCCTTAGCCGCTAGAAATCATATTGGTGGATTGTCCCTTATTTTTTTGCTAGGGAAACATCCACGTTATGTACATATAATGTACTTCAGTGTTTCTACCCTTATTTTTAGCTAGGGTAGAACACAATGAGTTTGTTATATTTTGTCAATATATAATTAAAGTGAATCATTCTTATTGTTTTTTGCCATTACACTATTATGTATTACTATGTCTAATATAGGGTAATTTTAAGTACTTATATTGATTGCTTTCTTTATCATACCATTGTTTAGGATAAGTTAGCTTTAGTACTTTGTTTGTATACTGTATGTCCCTGATCACTTATATTATATATCTCTTTTTTTACTATTGGGTTTCATTTGTCCTTATTCCCATCTTGTCTGTTTCTCTGGTACTATTTCATAGGCCGACACGAGCTGAGCCCAGAAAAGGATTTTTACGTAGGAAAAATCTATTTCTGGGTGATTGGCTCGTGTCCGCCCTATGAAACCCACCCTGTTTTCTTTTACCCACCCTGCAGGACAAGATGTTCATAGATTAAGGATGACCGCTAGGGGCGCTGCTGTCCGTGGCGTCGGTAGTAGTAGTAGTAGCGGCTGCATCACCCTTTAGTATCAGCTCTCTCTGGTGGGGATTTTATGTTGGATGGTCTAATTGGTGAATGACTCGTGGTAGTGATCCCACTCGCCTATATTCCCATACCGACACCTTCTTTTATAGAGTGAGCGAGTCAGTTTTACTGACATTTTCTTAATTTTAATTTGTTTTTTTTCTCTGTATTTTAGATTTAATTTTTTACCTAGAAATAATGATCTTAAGGATATTTCATAGGGCGACACGAGCCAATCACCCAGAAATAGATTTTTCCTACGTCAAAATCCCTTTTTTCGGCAGTTACCCCGCGGACGTAGGAAAGTTTTTTTTCTAAAATTCACCATAAATCGAAATATTATGCTAGAGACTTTCAATTTGTTGCAAAATGAAAGTAAATGATTGAGTATTACTAGAATGTAAGAGTTTTAGCTTACAATTGCGTTTTTTGACCATTTCGGTGGAGTCAAAGTTGACCAAAGGTTGAAATTTTAGCACTTATCGTTATTTATATGAAAATATTTCAAAACTGATAAAAGCTACAACCATGAGTTGTTTATTGTTGTATTCTACATGAAATTGCACACATTTTTCATATATTATAGCCTATGTAACGGCTAATATAAAATGGTGCAAAAATTATGTCATAGTGATGAAATAATTTCTGAGATGTGTCGCTGATACTTTTTAGTGCGAGAAGAGAGAAATTCGCGCTTGCGCGCCTGGGTAACGATTGTAAACAAAACAACAGCTTGATCTGTGAGCTCCCAGCATCCCCCAGGGCGCATGATTAAAAAGTTTTTGCCTAGTAGGCCTATAACTATTTTTTTTCCGCGAATTTTAAAAACTTTTTAATTTTTTTTTTTCATTGACTTACCATACGTCGGTTCGGCACCCGACAGACAATTTTTTTCTACGTTTAATATGTCCAATAGGCGTTAAAGGGTTAAAATTACACAAATCGTATGGGTACTTTTCAATTATCTATGTTGATAAAGATGATGATTTAGCAGTAAAGTCCAATTAATGAGATCATAGTGACTGAATTCATTATAAGTGTTCATCTCCTCTCAGTGCAGTGCTCTGCAGTAGCAAAAGGAAAATTGTGTTTGACTTCAACAAACTTCAGATTCTTGTGCAATGAATGGGGAGAAGGGCCTGTTGCTTTTCCTAATTTTGTAGTGTGTTGCAAGATTTCTGGCAGTAACAGAAGACTTTGGGTCTCATGTGGTTTCTGTTTTCCTTTGCCACCAGTTTCCTTTTAGGGAGCATACCAATTTATCATGGAGTATTATAAGTTGGGAAGAGTTGGTTTCCCAAAATTAACCAGCTTGTTGAGGTTGTTGAAGTTTGAGGAGTGTTGAATTTACATCCTTCCTTAATATGAGGGGCTTAAAACCACAGAGGCTCAAGTGCCACTTTTTTAAGAATGAGAAAAGAAAAGTGCTCCTAAAGTTTATCAACTATAACCCTGCTTCTAAGAAACATATTGATTTCAACCAAGTACCATTCTGCCCTTCAGAATGTTTTGACCCAAAATAAAAAAAAAGAACATTTGGTGTTCTTGCACGCAAGCATATGAAATGTCACCCCTCCCCCTTCAGTTTGTGTAAAAAAATTGCAGTCAGTGCCTTAAAACTACGTAAACAGTGTTATCTGAAGTCAATACACCTTCCTTGTATTACAGTAACGAGACCAACGTTATTGTAGCCATAAAATCGATAAAAATAATGATGGTAATACTAATAATAGTAGTAATCATTAACCCTAAAACGCCGAGTGGACGTATTTTACGTTGACATTTTTTGTCTCTCAGGTGCCGACTGGACGTATTTTACGTCGACATACAAAAGTTTTTTTTAAAATTCGCGGAAAAATACTAATAGGCCTACCAGCCGAAAACTTTTGAATCATTCGCCTTGGGGGATGCTGGGAGTTCACGGATCAAGGTGTTGTTTTGTTTACAATCGTTACGCAGGCGCACAAGCGTGCATTTCTTTCTTGCCACAGTAAAAAGTATCAGTGACACATCTCTGAAATTATTTCGTCACTTTGACATAATTTTTGTACCATTTTAAATTAGCCGTTACATGGAGTATTATATATGAAAATGTGTGCATTTTTATGTAGAATACAACTAAAAAATACTCATGATTGTAGCTTTTATCAGTTTTGAGATATTTTCATATAAATAACGATAAGTGCCAAAATTTCAACCTTCGGTCAACTTTGACTCTACCGAAATGGTCAAAAAACGCAATTGTAAGCTAAAACTCTTATAATTTAGTAATATTCAATCAGTTACCTTCATTTTGCAACAAATTGAAAGTCTCTAGCACAATATTTCGATTTATGGTGAATTTATGAAAAAACTTTTTCCTTATTTCCGCGCGGTAACTCTTCCGAAAAAAATCATACTTGCGATTGTGGTAATGTTTGCACCATTTTAAAATTAGCCGTTACATAACGTTTTATATATGGAAATGTGCGCAATTTCATGCATAATACAAATAAAAACAAACCATGGTTGTAGCTTTTATCAGTTTTGAAATATTTTCATATAAAAAATAATAAGTGACAAATTTTCAACCTTCGGTCAACTTTGACGCTACCGAAATGGTCGAAAAACGCTAAAACTCTTATATTCTAGTAATATGCAATCATTTACCTTCATTTTGCAACAAACAGGAAGTCTCTAGCACAATATTTTGATTTATGGTGAATTTATGAAAAAAAAAACATTTTCTTTACGTCCCCGCGGTAACTCTTCCGAAAAAATCATACGTGCGATTATGGTAATGTTTGCACCATTTTAAATTAGCCGTTACATAAAGTTTATATATGAAAATGTGCGAAATTTTATGTAGAATACATCTAAAAATAATTGAAGGTTGTAGCTGTCCTCATTTTTGAAATATTTGCATATAAATCACGATAAATAGAAAAAAAACCACGTTCGGTCAACTTTGACTCTACCGAAATGGTCGAAAAACGCAATTGTAAGCTAAAACTCTTACAGTCTAGTAATATTCAGTCATTTATCTTCATCTTGAAACAAATTCAAAGTCTCTAGCACAATATTTAGATTTATGGTGAATTTAAAAAAAAAAACTTTCCTTCCCTCCGCGCGCGGATTCTCTGCCACAAATCTCCGAAATGTGTACGTCGCATTCTCGGAAAATTTGCTCCATTTCATATTAGGCATTTCATAGAGTTTTATATATGAACATGTGCGCAATTTCATGTAGAATAAAACTAAAAATATTTGAAGGTTGTAGCTTTTCTAATTTCCAAAATAATTACATATAAAAAATTATATACAAAAATTTGACATTCGGTCAACTTTAACTCGTCAGATATGTTCGAAAACTGCAATTGTAAGCTAATACTCTTACAGTATAGTAATATTCAATCATTTGTCTTCATTTTGAAAGAAATTGGAAGGCTCTAGGACAATATTTAGATTTAAGGTGAATTTTTGAAAAAAAAATATTTGTTTACGTCCTCGCCTTACGAATTCATGCATTATTTTGTGATAATATTTTCTCTGTGTTGCTTTTATCGTTTTACAATGTGTTATATACCAAAATGATTGCAATTTAGTGTTAATTACAACAAAAAAATATTAACTCGTTACCTTTAACCGTTTTGCGCATAGCGCGATTTGAATACAATTATATATGAAATTTCAATTTTGCGCTATCATATATCGCATTATTTATATATGATAATGATAATGTTTCTCATTTCTGATGGTTGCATACTAAACTTCAGGCAATGACAAAAAAAGGAGCCAAAAATGAACTCTTAATCTTGAAAACTAAGCGCGCTGTGATTTTTTTATTAAAATATTTTTTCCGCTTCGGCGCTCAGTCCGAGACCGCCTCAGCACACAGAGGACGATTTTTAATATACCCCTTCGGCGTTTAAGGGTTAATAAATAATGATAATAATGATGATAATGATGATAATGATGATGATGATAATGATAATACTACTACTACTACTACTACTACTACTACTACTACTACTACTACTACTACTACTGTTAAAAAGGATGGCAGAATTAAGCGAGTTTATTTTATATATTGTTTTTTCTATTTTCCTTACAATTCGCTTCTCAGGCTCAGCGATGTGTTTGCAAGTAACTGGCAATATTCATATTGGGAATTTTCAAAATTGTAATGCTGAAGGAATCTTTTATTAGAACAGGATATCAGTCCAGGTCAAGCAGGGTTCGTCGTCAGTGCCGGTATTATTCCGTAAGCGTAGTTCAGTTCGGGCCAGGGTCGTCTTTGGATTAATGGCTGGTGTTGGTGCTGGTATAGCTGGTATTACGTGACGTTTCGACCTTCTCGTAGGTCATCTTTGGATGAGTCGATTGAAGAGACTGTAGCAAGAAAGTTTGCGGAAGGGTATTTATAGCGGCACGGACCTAGAGTTGCATTCTCATTGGTCGGGCCGGTCTTGGGCGAAGCCGTGGATCTCGCCTCGAAGGTCTCGGGGATTCTCTTGTGCGAGCGCCACAGTGGTGTGCCTGGGGATGAACGTCAGGAATTCCGTCTGTAGCAGGAATCGTATCATCCTGTGGGGGCTCCAGATTATCTGGCATCGTCGGGGGGGTCGCTCGCTGCTCTCCGGGCGGCGGTGGGAAGGAGAAACGTTTCTTGAGTTATATTCAAGTTTGGTTTCTCCTTACCTATATGAAGGGCTTCTAGGAGGCGCAGACGTCGGGGATCTGTTGTCTGATCTATTATTATGATATTAGGGATAATATCATTTCTTTTTATCCGTTTGTTATGAGCAGTCCTGGCGTGGTTGAATATGGCTCCTTCTTGGGCGTGGCAGGAGATTCGCTTGGAGAAACGCATGGAGGTCATACCGACGTATTTGCCGAGGCAATCCTCGGACGGGGCATGTGTAACGGTAGACCACACTCTTCTTCTTCAAGGGATCCTGCAGGGGCGCCGAAGGGTTGTTTCTCATCACCAGGCTGCTCGTCTTCTTCGTTTTATAATATATAATTATTTTAATATTTCTGTCTGGGTCGGCGGGGCTGACGTTTTCCTCGATGATCTTTTTGAGGGCTTGTTTCGTCCTCCTTGTACCTCCGTGGAATGCCCTTGTAGAAAAGCTTGATGGGCTCTGCAACGTCGGGGCGGGGTTCCGTGATGGTACCAGGCCATCCATACTTTTCCTTATTGACTCATCAACAGCACGATTGTGTGTCCGTTGTCGACGAGGACCTGGGCGGCGCGCTCCAACTCACTGTGTGTGTCATTCCAGGAGGAGCAGTGTGAGAGGGCCCTCCTGACGAAGGCCGCTGATGGTGGAGCGCTTATACCTCTCAGGGCACTCACTCTCACCGTTCATGCACATTCCCAGGTTCGTCGGCTTCGTGTACACCCTCGTGCTGAATTCGGAATCTCGCTGTTCGACAAGGACGTCGAAGGAAGGGGAAGGCGGCGATCTTGGCAATGTTCAATCGGGAACGTGAGGCAGCTGTGGTCGTGGAATGCACGTCACAGCTGCTCTATCTCATCCTGGGAGTCGGCGCAGACGAAGGTGTCATCGATGTAGAAAAAACAATATATAAAATCAACTCGCTTAATTCTGCCATCCTTTTTAACAGTATTTGCTAAAAGAGGGTCTTCAAATACCAAAATAATAATAATATAATAATAATTATAATATAATTAATAATATAATATTATTATTATTATTATTATTATTATTTATTTATTTATTTTTATTTATTTATTTATTATTTTTTTTGCTCTATCACAGTCCTCCAATTCGACTGGGTGGTATTTATAGTGTGGGGTTCCGGGTTGCATCCTGCCTCCTTAGGAGTCCATCACTTTTCTTACTATGTGTGCCGTTTCTAGGATCACACTCTTCTGCATGAGTCCTGGAGCTACTTCAGCGTCTAGTTTTTCTAGATTCCATTTCAGGGATCTTGGGATCGTGCCTAGTGCTCCTATGATTATGGTACGATTTCCACTGGCATATCCCATATCCTTCTTATTTCTATTTTCAGATCTTGATACTTATTCCATCCTCCCTCTCTTTCTCTTCAACTCTGGTGTCCCATGGTATTGCGACATCAATGAGTGATACTTTCTTCTTGACTTTGTCAATCAACGTCACGTCTGGTCTGTTTGCACATATCACCCTACCGTTCTGATACCATAGTCCCCAGAGGATCTTTGCCTGATCGTTTTCTTTCACTCCTTCAGGTTGGTGCTCGTACACTTATTACTGCAAGGTAGCTGATGTTTCTTGCACAGGCTCCAGTGGAGGGCTTTTGCCACTGAATCATGTCTAATTTTTGTACTGGTTCTGTGCAAGTGCCGGGCATTCACTTGCTATGTGGTTTATGGTTTCATTTTTCGTATTGCACTTCCTACATATGGGAGAGATGTTATTTCCGTCTATCGTACTTTGAACATATCTGGTTCTTAGGGCCTGATCTTGTGCCACTGTTATCATTCCTTCAGTTTCCTTCTTTAGCTCTCCCCTCTGTAGCCATTGCCAATTGTCATCGCTGGCTAGTTCATTAGTCTGTCTCATTGTATTGTCCGTGCATTGGTTTGTTGTGCCAGTCCTCTGTTCTTTCTGTCTTTCTCCTGTCTCTGTATATTTCTGGGTCTTCGTCTACTTTTATTAGTCCCTTTCTTCCCATGCACTCTTTAGCCACTCGTCTTCACTGGTTTTCAGATATTGCCCCAGTGCTCTGTTTTCGATGTTGACGCAGTCCTCTATACTTAGTAGTCCTCTCCCTCCTTCCTTTCATGTTATGTATAGTCTGTCCGTATTTGCTCTTGGGTGTAGTGCTTTGTGTATTGTCATTATTATTATTATTATTATTATTATTATTATATTATTATTATTATTATTATTATTATTAATATAATAATAATAATAATAATAATAATAATAATAATAATAATAATAATAATAATAATAATAATAATAATAATAATATAATAATAATAATAATAATAATAAAATAATAATAATAATAATGATGATGATGGAGTTTGGAATAGAAAAATATATAAGTATAGAGGACTGTGGCAATATCTGAAAACCAGTGAAGACGAGTGGCTAAAGAGTGCATGGAAGAAGGACTAATAAAAGTAGACGAAGACCCAGAAATATACAGAGACAGAGAAATGACAGACAGAACAGAGGACTGCACAACAAACCAATGCACGGACAATACATGAGACAGACTAAAGAACTAGCCAGCGATGACACCTGGCAATGGCTACAGAGGGAGAGCTCAAGAAGGAAACTGAAGGAATGATAACAGCGGTACAGATCAGGCCCTAAGAACCAGATATGTGCAAAGAGCGATAGACGGAAATAACATCTCTCCCATATGTAGGAAGTGCAATACGAAAAATGAAACCATAAACCACATAGCAAGCGAATGCCCGGCACTTGCACACAGAACCAGTACAGAAAGAGGCATGATTCAGTGGCAAAAGCCTCCACTGGAGCCTGTGCAAGAAAACATCAGCTACCTTGCAGTAATAAGTTGGTACGAGCACCAACCTGAGGGATGATAGAAAACGATCAGGCAAAAGATCCTCTGGGA
This sequence comes from Macrobrachium nipponense, assembly GCF_015104395.2. Lineage (NCBI taxonomy): Eukaryota > Metazoa > Arthropoda > Malacostraca > Decapoda > Palaemonidae > Macrobrachium > Macrobrachium nipponense. The sequence continues at coordinate 81,317,859 of NC_061108.1, forward strand.
CTATGGTATCAGAACGGATAGGGTGATACGTGCAAACAGACCAGACGTGATTTTGATTGACAAAGTCAAGAAGAAAGTATCACTCATTGATGTCGCAATACCATGGGACACCAGAGTTGAAGAGAAAGAGAGGGAAAAAATGGATAAGTATCAAGATATGAAAATAGAAATAAGATATGATATGCCCAGTGGAAATCGTACCCATAATCATAGGAGCACTAGGCACGATCCAAGATCCCTGAAAAGGAATCTAGAAAACTAGACGCTGAAGTAGCTCCAGGACTCATGCAGAAGATGTGATCCTAGAAACGGCACACATAGTAAGAAAAGTGATGGACTCCTAAGGAGCAGGATGCAACCCCCGGAACCCCACACTATAAATACCACCCAGTCGAATTGGAGGACTGTGATAGAGCAAAAAAAAAAAATAATAATAAAGGGATTTTGACGGAGGAAAAATCTATTTCTGGGTGATTGGCTCGTGTCGGCCTATGAAAGTATCCTTAACATCATTCTTTCTAGGCAAAATTAATCTAAAATTACCAGAGAAAAACAAAATTAAGAAAATGTCAGTAAAACTGACTCGCTCACTCTATAAAAAGAAGTGTCGGTATGAGAATATAGGCGAGTGGGATCACTACCACGAGTCATTCACCATTTAGACCTTCCAACATAAAATCCCCACCAGAGAGAGCTGATACCAAAGGGTGATGCGGCCGCTACTACTACTACTACCGACGCCACGGACAGCAGCGCCCCTAGCGTCATCCTTAATCTATGAACATCTGTCCTGCAGGGTGGTGGTAAAAGAAGACAGGGTGGGCTTTCATAGGGCGACACGAGCCAATCACCCAGAAATAGATTTTTCCTCCGTCTAAATCCCTTTTCTCGGCTCAGCTCGTGTCGGCCTATGAAAATATACCAGAGAAACAGACAAGATGGGAATAAGGACAAATGAAACCCATATAAAAAAGAGATATATAATAAGTGATCAGAAACATTACAGTATACAAACTAAGTACTTAAAGCTAACTTACCTAATACAATGGCATGATAAAGAAAGCAATCAATATAAGGTACTTAAAAAATTAACTTATATTAGATATAGTAACATATAATAATGTAATGGCAAATAACAAGGAGTGATTCACTTAAATAAGATATTTACAAAATATACAAACACATTGTGTTCTACCCTAGCATAAAAATAAGGGTAGAAACACTGAAGTACATTATATGTACATAATGTGGATGTCCCTAGCAAAAACAAAAAAGGAACAATCCACCAATATTATTCTAGCGGCTAAGGCTAGAGTATTCCGAGTAGCATGGCAATAGGGTGAGGCATGTTGGACGAGGTAGGTAGAAAGGAGACCTGGATCTATACTACAACTACTATGCAGTATCAGGAGAAACAATGTTTCCCGCTGCTACTGCAGAAAATTTTAAAGATTCCAAGGACTTTAGATAGTGACGTTTAAAGACTGTCAGTGATTTCCATCCAGTATACTTTTTAAGATCCTCAAAGTTCATATGTTGAAAGTAATTAATTGAGGTGGCCACTCCTCTGATGTCATGTGCTTTTGGAAATGAATCAGGATTGGCTTGTTTAATGAAGTAAAGGATCTATTGTCTGATTCCTTTTTCACTGTATAAGTGCCACCTTTTTCTCTCATACAGAGAGAACCTGAGGATCTTCAGGATGTACGAGATAGAAAGGCTCTTAAACGTTGATACTTGGGCGAGAGAAGGATCTTGCGGAAGTGGGATGACTTTCCAAGGAGCCCACCTTGCAAGGGGATCCTCATTTTACTAAAAAAGCTACGATCCGGTGAAGTAGAACTTCTCCTGAGGGGAGAAATTCCACTGACCCGCATCTCTGGATAGAGCCGACAGTTCTCAAAATTCTGGCTCCTGAAGCCAGGCTTAATAAAAATAACGTCTTCTAAGAAGCATTATAAAGTGCAAGACGAGTTGTCAGTATCTGAGGCTAGTTTGAGGACATCATTTAAGAACCATGAAACTGCAGTAGGCCTTTGAGAGGGTCTAAGTCTAGCACAGGCTTTGGGAATAGATGTAAAGTAAGAATCTGTTAGGTCTATTTGGAAACCCAACTGAAAGATTTTCTTCAAAGCCGATTTATGAGTAGTAATAGTGCTAGCTGCTAAGCCTTTTTCAAACAAAGATCTGAAAAAGGATATAGCTAAGTTAACTTGTCATGGTTGTGGTGTTCGATTCTTTCAGGAAGGATGCTAATTTTTTTAACAGCTGAGTCATATTGGTCTAATAGTTGACTCTCTTTTATCTGATTCTAGGAGAGGATGTTTTGTGATCAATGTTAGCATCTTTGTTAGCCGCAAACTTCATGAAGTCCATAAAGTTAGGGTCTGAAGAATTCCTGAGGAAGCGAACACATTCCTCATTTGTACTGATTGTGACAGCTTGGGTATTGGGAATCCGTTGAGGTCGAAGACCCAATTCCAGAAGCAGAGGATACCAGTTGCTTTTTGGCCAGTCTGGAGCAATCAGTGCTACTAGTCCCTTGAAAGTCCTCAGCTCGCTCAAGACCTTCAAAAGAAGATTCACTGGAGGAAAAACATAGATTTTCCTCCACTGATTCCAATCTAACGACAGGGTGTCCGTGGCATAAGCCAGAGGGTCCAGGTTGGGGGCCACATAGCAAGGGAGCTTGTGGTTCGCTGTGAGGCGAAGAGATCTACTTGGAGACCTGGGACTCTCCGGCATATCCACTGGAATGACCCGTCGTCTAGAGACCATTCTGATTCCAGAGGGACTGACCGGGACAAGGCGTCTGCTATTCACATTTTTCTTACCCCTGCCAGGTTGAGTGGCGGACAGATGCCATCTGTGTTTGTCTGCTAGTGCAAAATGGCTATCATGACATGATTCATGTGTTTGGATTTGGACCCTCCCTCCCCTGTTTGATGCAATGTACTACTACTGCACTGTCCAAAACCATCTTAATGAGACTTCTTCGGGGGAAGGAGTCTCTTCAGGGTAAGAAATACTGCCATCGCTTCCAGGACGTTTATGTGAGCTGGCGGAACTGAACCGACCAAGTCCCCTGAACTTGCTTGAATTGAGAATATCCCCCCCACCCTGACAGGGAGGGCATCCGTGTGAATGGTTAACACTGGAAGGGGATATTGAAGGGTACTACTTTGGCAAGGTTTTTCACTTTTGTCCATGGACGAGCTTGGTGGTTGCGAAGGATCTGTGGGATCACTGACAACTTGTCTCGAGATTTGGTGTTTGCTCTTGATCGCCAAACTCGATTTATATCTTTCAGCCTTGCTTTCAGGAGGATGTCTGTCACTGAGGCAAACTGGAGAGAACCTAGGATTCTTTCCTGGTTTCTCCTTGATGTTTGTTTGCATTTGAGAAATTGTTTCACAGACTTGACTATTTCTTTTTCTTTTGACCACCGGAATTGACAGATTGTGGGAAGACAAATCCCATTGGATTCCTAGCCACTGAAAACGAGACTCCGGAGTGAGCCTGGATTTCGTTTTGTTTTATCTGGAACCCCAGATGTTCCAGAAATTGAACTACCTTCTTCGTGGCTTTGAGACATTCCTCGACCGTTGGTGCCCAGATCAACGAATCGTCGAGGTATGCTGCTACCATTATCCCTTGAGTTCTCAACTGTTGACTACTACTTCTGCTACTTTCGTCAATACGCCTGTGGGGGCCTACATTCAGACCGAAGGGCATCACTTTGAATGAGAACGTCTGATTTCCTAGTTTTGAAGCCTAGGAATGGCCGGGGGAAGTGTTCTGGCTATAGGGATATATAGTAATGCGTCTGTAAGATCGATGGAGGTTGTGACGGCCCCCACGGGGAAGTAAGGTCCGTACCTGCGAGATGGTGAGCATTTTGAACTTGTCGCAACGAATGAAAGAGTTTAGCTTTGACAAGTCTGAGATTACCCTTCTTTTTGTTGAGCCTTTCTTTGGCACGCTGAATAAGCGACCTTGAAATTTTAGATGCTTGAAGGAGTTCCTCCGCATAATCTGTCAATTCCTTTGATGGTTCCTGATAGAATGATTTGATTGGAGAGGGATCTTTGATCCAACTCCAACCCAATCCTTTGGACACGATGCTCTGTGCCCATTTGCTGAACCCCCACCTGTGACGGAAGAGGAACAGCCTCCCTCCTACCTGGGAGCCTCACTTTTTTGGGCGGGTTGACCTCCGCGCCCTCCTCTGAATTGTCTACCTCTTGCAGCTCTTCCTGTGCCACGCTGGCGAAAGTGGCCTCTCGCCCTCCTACCCCTAGAGAACCTATTAAAGGTTGGGTAGGCCTGGCTTTCGTACATTGAATTGAAGGCCGGCGAGACTGCGTAGGAGGTTTGACGGTTGACTCTGAGGAGACAACAGGAGGATGGTTGAGTCTGTTTTGAAGTAGACGGCTGTTCCCTGTTTGAGGTAACTGGGGACGGCCTGAACAAACTGCTGTTGCTGCTGTTGCTTCTGGTAAGGCTGGAACCTTCTTCCTGTCTTCTTAAGCTTCTTACCAGCAGCAGGGGCGGTCTCTTGTTTCCTCTTGGAAGAGATGCCCCATCTGGCTCTAAGGCTCTGGTTAAGCCTAGCAGCCTCGTGGTGCACCTCATTCACAGAGGCCTCTGGGAAGAGGTCCGCACCCCACATGCTGGAAGCTAAGAGTCTATTAGGCTCATGCCTTATAGTTGCCTCCTGCAAGACATGCTTTCGGCAGTTCCTTCGAGCTAGGAAGAAGTCAAAAGCATCAGCTTGGACTGTCTGAAGCTGTGATTTAGCCAGAATCTTGAATAAAGGTTCTGTGCCATAAGACAGGGCAGCCATTTCTGTAATGATTAGGGAGTTAAGGGACCTCCCAAATCTTGTTCGAGCATCGAACTCTGCCTGAATCAGGGTATCAGGCAGTCTTGGAAGCTTCTCGCCAAACTGGTCCATTGCGCAGTCTGGCTTAAGCTTACCAATCGAGAACGTGGCAGGTAAGTTCTCCCACAATTCTCCAAAGGCTGGGAAGAGCGGAGAAGTAGAATCCGCTTCCCTCAGCTGTGGCATGGGCTCGTCTTTGAGGACTGCCTGAAGAGTCGCTTCCACTATTTTGGTAGCGAACGGAAGAGAAGCCTCCTCCTCCTTAGCGAAAATAGTGAACGGACTCTTGAAAGCTTGGAGCTTAGTGTTAGTACACTCCCAATCCTCCAGGCAGTGAACCCATTCCCGCTGTGCATGATCCCTACTATACAGCACAGTCTCTCTGGAAATCTTGTCCTCTCTAGTGAGAGCAGCAACGGTCAGCCTAGCATACCCAATGAAAGGCTGAGTCAGTCCAGGAGGATAGAACTCGAAGTCCTCAATTCTTCGAGTTCCACACTCCGGGATAGAGATCATGCCGTCCTTGAAGGGGGCATAAGCGGCCACTCTCCATGGGTTATCCATGGAGAAGGCTGGTAGGGATTCATAGGGAGGTAACTGCAAAATGCCAGTACCTGCTACGGGGGAGCTTGGCTGAGGAACCTGACTAAGCCCAGCAAAACGGTCCTCTTGCTCTCTAACTCTTAGAGAGATCCTGAATGGATTGGCCAGACTGGTTGATGGTATTTGACAGCTACGCAAACATCTGTTCAAACCTAGACCCGAGGGCCAACCATCTCTCCCACTTGCTGCATCACAACTGCCGAAAAGGTGGTGGGATCAAAGGAGCTCGGTCCCGCCACCCCAACAGGAGTTACCGGAGTGGATCCGGTGGATGCCGGAGAAGGCGTTGGCTCGGCTGGAGCGTGAGCCTTCTCCTTAGAAGCCTTGCTTCTAGAGCTCTTAGAGTAAGAAGAGCTCGGCTTTGCCTTCACCGCTTCAGCGTAGGAAGTCGTAGACTTCTTAGCTGAAGAAGACGACGACTTCTTAGAAGTCGTCTTATGGAGAGTCTTCTGTTCTCTCTGTCCCTTCACCTTCGGGGGTACAGAAAGAGCGGGAGAGCGGGCAGGGATCTCAGATCCCGTAAAGCCTTGGAAAGAGGCAGAAGAAAGGACAGGGGAAGAAGATCCAGGAGCGCCCAAGGAAAGACCTTGGGCGCCCGACACACCTACCTCAACCAACAAATCCTCTGCCCCTACCGCCATAGGCTCGATGTTCAGGTCCAGGTTAGCCACATCTGGGACCGGCTCCTGCGTAGAGACGGACCCGAACGCCTGCTGCACCTCCTGCTGGATCGAAGCTATTAGAGGGGGCTGAGAATGGGGTCAACATAGCCGGTCGACTTGCCACCGGGGAAGATCTGAACGGCCAGCTTCTTGTCCAGAATGTACGGCTGGCCCTTGGCGGCGTTCTTCCCGAAGCCGCCCACCCAAGCCTTCAGGGTTGCCAAGGCGACTTCCTTCACGGCGGCAGCCTGAAAGAGAAGGCGAAATGAAGCTTCTAGCGGCGGAGACAGGGTTGAACAAAGCTTAAAACTAAGTGTTATTAGTGATAAGACCAAGAAGTCTAAGAGTAGACTTACCCCACCCAACAGCTGACTAACAAGGTTGTAGCAGATGGTGCAAGCTTCTGGGTGCCAGACGATCAGTCCATTGTGAGTGGTGGCACACGGGGCGTGAGTCCTACACTCCTCATGGGCGCAGGGGTCGTAGAGTGTTGCGTTGCAACCCGGGACCTGACAGTTGGTAGCCTGTAAGTGGAGAGATACATAAGTATCAGGTGCACACTTACAGCCTAACAATTGCTCCGCTGCATGCCGGAGCGTGAAAGTTAGATTAAACCAGAGCCCCGCCATAATACGTGTGGTAACTAGGCGGTTGGAGTTTGTCTAAGGCTACGCCGGAGACAGGAAAAAGATTCTAACCAGGAGTGGTGAGGAGCCATGAAACCACGACGGAGAACGACGGAGATGGCACACATAAATAAATTAAAACTAAAATTCACCGTAATATTAGGGTATATCCGTATATATAACGAAGTATAAAATTTCCTGTCTACTAGAAGAGTGCCCGGGTAAGGAGCGAGCTCTCCTCCGGTAGCGGAAAAAAGGATATAGTAGGCAAGCAACAGACCACTAGTAATGTCCACCCCGCCCGCTGGCGGAGCCAGACGAACCTATAACCAAAGGGGCCCCCGGCTTCAGCGGAGGCTCCGTTCATTACAGTAGGGGAAGGGTGGGACTGAAGCAATAGGTGGGGGGTCCCGGCGTAACACGGTGGGAGAGATAGAGAGGGGGGGTGGCCTACCCCTCCCCGTCCCTACAGCTACCCGCTCGGTGACCCGGTACCCGAGACAAGTGGTCGCCCTGTACCCCAGCTGGGAGGGAGCTCCTGGCCTCCTCAGAGGGAGAGGGAGGAAGGCTACTGTGGTTGTCATGGCAACCAAGGAGTCCCCCAGACCCCTCCCTATACCTGGTAGGGAGGGAAGGGGAAGGGTAAGGTGCTATGGGACACGTGATCGCAGGTGGCCTAAGCCGCGATAGCAACACAACCATAGAGGGGCCACGTGAACCAGACTGTACCAACACATGGTACATGCACCTCGGCTAGCCTAACACCCTAAATAACACTGATAATACATCGTAAAGGGGGAAAAGACACTTTTAGTAAAAGAGAAAGAAGCCCAGGAGGAGGCAAGCTGTTCCGAAGAACAGTTGACTACTCGGAGCCAGCGGTAGCCGATGTAGAGCAAGAGCCGGGATGCTGGGCCAGAAACACGGTATAGCCCTAAATACCAAACTAAGAGAAATGGTAAAAGGGCTGTCCTAGCTATAAAAACGATGTAATAAACGATGAACGTAATATTGTAAGCCCATAAGTATAAGATGTCCCAGTATGGGAGACCGGGAAATCTTAACACGAGGCAGGCGGCACGCAGCCGCCACGAGTCAACCGGGAGACCGTATATGACCTATTAAGAAGGAAAATACTGGTCCCTGGAAGACTAAAAAACTGTAAAATACTACTTATGAGGCACTTAACTTAGCCGATGCGATAGCTGCACGTTCCATCGTAATGACGAGGTAAAATTACGAAAACACAACACGAGAGGAAAAAGCACTCAAGCGCTGCGAACCTAATGATTAAGGATGACCGCTAGGGGCGCTGCTGTCCGTGGCGTCGGTAGTAGTAGTAGTAGCAGCGGCCGCATCACCCTTTGTTATCAGCTCTCTCTGGTGGGGATTTTATGTTGGAAGGTCTAAATGGTGAATGACTCGTGGTAGTGATCCCACTCGCCTATATTCTCATACCGACACTTCTTTTATAGAGTGAGCGAGTCAGTTTTACTGACATTTTCTTAATTTTGTTTTTCTCTGGTAATTTTAGATTAATTTTGCCTAGAAAGAATGATGTTAAGGATACTTTCATAGGCCGACACGAGCTGAGCCCAGAAATAATAATTAGTAATAATAATAATAATTAATAATAATAATAATAATAATAATAATAATAATAATAATAATAATAATAATAATAATAATAGATGAAGGAGAAGGTGAAGAGGCACAGTGTATTGTAAAAATAGGGGAAATACTTTTACTAGTGAGAATACTGTGCACTTACCAGTACAACAATCACGGCCAGACACACATGTTGTTTTGGATAGACTGTCTGGGACTCTTACAGGAGGTTTGTATAGCGTGCAATGATTGGTTGTTAAGACAAGCTTCTTATGGGGAAACTTTCTGGTTGGGCGGGAGGTGGGCGAGAGAAGCCTCCCTTGGCAAGCACCATGCACTCCTATTGGCTCACTCCCTCAGCCAGCACATAAGCCTCTGGTTTATAAGCACAGCACTACTTGCATCAAGTGACAACAAGTTTGGATGTGTAAGTTTGTCCTTTCTTATGCTTCTTCAGTAATTTTGACCATAAAGACAGTAGATATCAGTGTTGCAAATGTCCTATTCAGAGAGAGGGAGAATTGGCGATTCTGCCTATATGTATAACACTTTTGGTGGCGGCAGCACTTGAGCCCCTGTGGTTTTAAGGCCCTCATATATGTTAGCAGCTACAATGAAATTTATTTGAAAATGAGATGCTTTTGAATAAGTTTGACGTTGAATATAAAAAAACCAAGGCAGTGTAAAAGTATAATTATGTGAATGAAGTAGGAAAATGTAAAGAATATTATTAATTTACTCTACCATAAATTATTTCCATCTTTGCTGTGCTCTTCGTATTATGCACCTATTTTGGAATGCTTAAATAGAATTGTTAAGTTTTGTTTTATGATTGATTATCAGGATTATCTCACATCAAGTTGTGTTAAGAAGCATAAATAAACTATATCAATGCTAAATTCCCATCTGTCACATCAACTACAAGATATAAACAATTTATCTGAACTTGGATGTAGGAAGAGTATACATTTTAATTAAAGTTATTTTTTCAAATTTTTATTTGATCTGCAATAAGTAAAAATTTTCACATAATCTCTAAAATGTTATTATTGTTCTGAAAACAAATAATTCATAGGAAAGTATCCATCATGGTGAGTCAAGGTGAGATACATATATGGTGTATGCTTTATAAGAATTTCATTTGTTTGATTATAAAAAGGTATTTTTTACAATGTTAATTTGATTCGCAATAGTAAAAATTTTCATATAGTCTCTAAAATGTTATTATTGTTCTGAAAACATATAATTCAGAGGAAAGTATCCATCATGGTGAGTCAAGGTGAGATTCATGTATGGTGTATGCTCTATAAGAATTTCATTTGTTTAATTATAAAAATTTGCTATTCAAAATGAGTGGTAGTCTTCATTGATATTTTATAACTATAAATTCTTATTGTGATTTCAACAGGCTTGAAGGAGAGAACAGCATGATATCTGGAGAAGAAGGGTTGAAAGCCATGGTTGGTAGTCCTCAGGGATATCGTAGACGTTCACCATTTATACCCTTTGCTCTGAAGAATGACACTGGATGTGATCTTTCTTTTGCAACTTTAACTACAACCCCTGACAGGTAAAAAAAGCCAGTGCTCTATTGCTTGTATTTTGAACTGTTTCATTTGTTAATATATTTATCATAAATTTCCAATGCCATGAAGTAGGTTGAAATGATTCTTAAAATTCATAATTGAAAGTATGTATTTTAATGGGTATTTGATCCGCCACCCCAAAAAATAAAGAAAATGATGTTATTGCCAGCAGATGATACTTGTGTTCTTTACAGCAACTTTCAAGCAGCATTGCTTTTAGCCTATTACGCATCATCCATTCCCTTCCCTAGCTTCAACTTTGCCATGCTTAATATTTTCAGTCCTAATTTGATAAGTTCATTTGGGGAACCCTGTGAGTACCTTGATATCACCCAGTGTTTTCATAAAACTACGTGGTAATAAATAGACAGTAAAATATCATTGCAGGGCAACAGTGCTTGGTTCCAAGATTTTTAGCTTTCCTTCACCCCAATCATCTCTTGGTGCATGCTCTCTGCTGTCAACTCTGCATCTGATCTCTTTGGTCTCTTCCCACCTTGCTGTCCAGTGCTTTAAGTTCACAGTCCTGAAATTTTCCCATCACTCAAGAACAGAATTTTTAGGTGACCCATATGACCATGTAGAAGTGTAATTTAGTATATCCTGAAGTGACATCAGTGACAATAATAAAATAATAATAATAATAATAATAATAATAATAATAATAATAATAATAATAATAATACAGGCGGCCCTCGGCTAGCGGCAGGGGTTCCGTTCCTGGCCGCCGACGCCAAGCAATTTTTGACGCTAAGCGATTTAAAGCCTACAGCCACCGCACACCTTTCGAAACTCTAGACCAGTCAGAGGCGCCGTAATCCCACAACGGCGTAATAAGTAAAATTATATTTATGCAGTATAGTACTATAGAATTTACTGTACAGTAGTACTGTACAGTACATTATAGCATTGTAAATACTGTAAAGTGAAAAAAGCCTAGCTTTAATCCTTTGGGTGTCTAGAGTATGTAAAGATATAATAAAGTTTATACAGTGTACAGGTAGCTGTAGTGTTCAAGTTACATCATTAGTCTTACGATAGTCCGATTTTATGAGAGATCAAATTACAATGGCCTAACTTTATCCATCTTCTAGTTACATAAGTTTAATAACTGCAAAAGAGAATGATGAAAGTATAGTTTTAACGTTATACTCGTTGCGTGAACGTGTACAGCCATGAACAACCGAACGAGAAACTACTTTTTTTTTTTCTAAGCAGTACAACCGAACTGGATAACATCCGTTTGGCTTGTATTTCAATCATCGTACTACAGTACAACATTACCGTAGTTGTTATAAATGGTGTTATGTATTGAATAGAACTGAGATATCTTAATGTAATAACTTTATTCGCTATAGATCAAAGATCAATATAGATTAAAGATCAATTGGGAAATATACTGTTAAATTTAAACCTAGTTATAACTGAAGCTGAGAAAACTGTTCAAGCTGCTAATGACTATTATTGTACATCGGCAACAAGGATAAAACTGCTGTAGACATATGCCATCAAACACAACCATAGATAAAATTGGGATAAAATCATTTTAATCAAAACTACTGTGCTTGAAAGAACACATTTTACTGTTGGTTTCACGCCGATATAAGATAAATAACGTAAAGTTCGTATTATGATGATATAAAGGATTATTGCGAACGGAACCACAATTTTTACGCAATAAACATGCCGCCAACGTAATCTGTTAACGAAAAAAAAAAGTAGTTCACAATCACAACGAGACATATTCAATAAATATTTCCACCTAAAAACACGTTTTATAAGGAAAAATAACTTTGTATCATATAAGTCAAGTATCTAGATATTCGTTTATGCTAACTAGAAGCAAGAGCATTAGCTCAGAATTGCGTTATGATGAAACAAACTCGTATTCATCAGCTGATTTCAAACCACAACATTGGCCGCTCCGCGGAATACTGGCTTAAATTTGCTGTAGTATTTTAAAATACAATAATATGAGAATACATACAATATTCTTGGATACAGTGAAATAATGTATAACTTTTTAAAGGATTTATGGAAAAGATGCATAATTAATAAAATAACACAATGCATTTTTCGGAACTGGCGGACAAGAACGAACATGAAAAAACATCCCCTGACAACGTGAAGCGTAGTTACAAAGGCTGCCTTAATTTGTATCTTATTTCTGTACAAAAATGAAAATACCTTTACGTAATAATATTTTCATACACATTTTAAACATAAAAGCATAAACATTTTAAAAATCAACACATCGATCGCTAAATTTGCACTCTTTTTAACTTGATATTTTCGGAAGAGCGGCAGACGTCGGTATACGAACTTGAAAAAACATCGTTATCGATAACTTGAAGGGCAGTTTCAAAAGCTGCCTTTTATCATATATCTGCACAGAAATAAAAATACCCTATTTGTAATACATTTTCATACACATTTTAAACATAAAAGCATAAACATTTATAAAATCTACACATCGATCGCTAATTTGCACTTTTTTTAAATCTATATTTTCGGAAGAGCGGCAGGCGGCGGCTCACAAGAAAGACCGTGAAAAAACATCGTATTTGATAACGTGAAGGGCAGTTTCAAAAGCTGCCTTTGTATCATATTTCTGTGCAGAAATGAAAATACCTTACACATAATACATTTTCATACACATTTTAAACAAAAGCATGAGCATTTATAAATCGACACATCCATAGCTAAATTCGCACTAATGTAACTCTATTTTCGGCATAGAACAGCGTCAGAGGCATATATTTTACCCTAATACCTACGTATTAACTCTCCATAAAGTTTGTTAATATATTTTGCATAACCTTTATCGTCTGAACGGCATTTCTACAAATGTATGAACTCGTTAGACAACGGCGCTAGCGGCGCTGTTAACTGAAAATTGTGCCGTCAAGATACCTTGAAAATGCCTTATTTTTTTAATGAATATTTTTGACGACCGCCGTAAAACCGATTCGCCATTGAGCGATTGCGCCGTTAACCGCGGGCCGCCTGTAATAATAATAAAAGAATACTCATAGCATGAGTCTTAAAATGAAGAAACAAATCCACAATTATATAACATAACTGTGGAATTGTTCTCCAGTAATGATGATATTAATAGGTTAGCAAATCTACTGTAATACATTTATGAGAATATTGTTTAAAAATACACAAAAGAGTGCTTTGGGGAACTTGCCCAGTTCTTGAGAACTTGTAAATTTTAAAAAACCATGGGAAATGCATCTTTGTGGTATTGTTTTCCAAGAAGGATAATAATAATAGTGCTTGGTCAGCTGTCTTTGGCAACACATGGCAATGATGATGTCAGTAAGACCTCAGTCAGCTTATGATTGTGAGAGATTAAACATTTTCAAAATGCAAATGGTGCATGATCTCGTTGTTCTTGTTTTATAACAGACTATACCGATGATAATGCGTGCGGTATACTGTAATTTTATACCAATTGTAAACAACAATTTTATTAAAATTTTAGCTATTTTAGATACTTGTATTACAAACACTATCCAACATACGAGTGAGTTGCAATCCGAATGGCCGTTTGTATCTTGATTTTTTTGTAAGTTGGTCTTCATGCCTATTTCTGTACAGTATGATATAAAATCAATACAGTATAGTATGTTATTTTATTCTAAAACACAGTACAGTACTGAACACTGTATGTACAGTAGTACGGTAATTTATAGAGTACATTTATACCTAATTAATAAAAATGATACTTGAAACATAATTAAATTGTGATGATAATACAATTGTTTCTTACTTAACACAATTTTAATTAATGATCACATTTGTTTTGTGTCTCTGAAATTGAATGTTCATTTGACTTTTGTAAATAGATACTGTTAGTGTAACAGTCTAACTGGGTACAACATTTCACGCACACACACACACACTCACATTTTGGCAGCCTACTTGACAAGTTTTGCCATTACAGTCATATCCCTACATACGAAAGTCCCTATGTATGAAAAATCCAGGTTACGAAGGCAGAGACAAAGGTTTTTTTCTTCCGTGTATGAAAATAATTCAGGTTGTGAAAGGGTGTATGTACTGTAAAGTCCCGAGATTCGCCGGGGCTGCCGAGAACAATTTTAAAACTCACGCACCGCCAACTTAGTAGACTCGCCACCATCCTCCCGCTCTCCCATTGGTTCCTGATGCTAGTCACCGCTGTAAGATCCTGCTCTCCTATTGGTCAGCATCTGTCCCATCATGCCTCTATGTAAAGGCGTCCTTTACATGTTTTTATGCAGTGGTATCGTAAACACCTGGAATTTGTTTTTTCACATAGATTTTGTTTGTTTACTTAAATTCGTGTTAGTGATTTCGCTTTCATTGTACTGTAAGTTACTTTATCGTGTTGTGTGTGAACTTAATTACTTACGTTATTAGACATGGGTCCCAAGAATGTTGCTGAAGTTCACGGAAAGAAGAGGATGCTTTCTATGGAGACGGAGATGGAGATAATCAAGAAGTGTTAATGTTTTCTGCCATTTGTTAATGTGTTTCGTAAATTTTAGTGTTAATGTTTTCTGCCATTTTTTAATGTGTTTCATAAAGTTAAGTGTTAATGTTTTCTGCCATTTGTCCTCCTCCTCTGTTGCCACTTTCGGAGATCATCTCACTCGAAAGGTAAGGTTCCACATTTTACTACATATGTACGTACATGTACCTACAGCATTTTTTGTACCATGTACACTAATACACTTTATTTACAGGTATAGTACAGGTTAGGTTAGTTATTGAATGGTCCAACAGGTATAGTATAGGTTAGGTTAGGTATTGAATGGTCCAAATTGTTGTATTTCATTGTTTATTGGTCAATTTAGCTTTATTATAAAATTTACTGTGGTGTTTTTGTAGGGCTTGGAACGAATTAGGCAATTTACATGCATAACGTGGTTCGAGATACAGAAAAATCAGGTTACGAAAGCTGCTTCAGAACGGATTAATTTCGTATCCTGAGGAACCACTGTATTTATAAAACCACTTGAACAAAAATAAATTGGAGAATTCTATGTGTATGCTACTATGTACTACATACTGTACTGTAGTATTTTTAGAATCACTTTTGAAACCCTCAAAGAATTCATCAAAGGAATCATCAAACATGCTGCTTAAACGTGGAATGACAGTAAAAAAATTAGTTTATGAAACAGTACGTAATAGTACATACTACATACAGAACTATGTATATATTAGGGCTGTTGCCTTGTATAATAAGGTGCCCTATGAGGTAATGTTAGACTTGCGATAATCTTACGCTAAGTCGGTTGGTTATGCACTTCCATACTCATTGGAGTGTCTTGGGGTTTGTAGATCACTTACGAAGTCGGTATTATCTTCTTTGGTTATGACGACGATGTGTTAAACTCATGATGATTCGGCAATGATGTGAGGTTCTAGTAGAAAACACGAAGTATAAAAAAATACTTATATTCTCTGAGATTACACGATGAAGTTCAGAGGAAATTTGCACAGGTCTTCTAATGACGATGGCTTGATCGCTTCTGCCAATGATGATGGCTAATTCTGTTCTGTTCTGTCTACCATCTCGGTTACAAGTCATAAAGGAAGCAGACAGTAGCTCGAACATATGAACATACATACAAAATGAGACACACTACAGATCATGTAGGCCATTTGAATTATAGGTCGCGGTAGTTGTCTCAAGCAGGGAGCTTGGACTAATGTTTCAAAACAAATGAATGACCACAGGTGTATACGTCATCTTAGCGTCTCTGGTCTGATCACATTCCTGCAAGCAATCTGGTTGACCTCTTTAGTTTTAGTCTTTTATATATATGGAATAACATTCCATATTTTTATTATGTAACTCTTACATATATACGTACAGAGTAACTGTGTGCTAGTACGTACACTAGTAGTATACGCTGTACGTACTAGTACACATACTACAGTAAAACAATTTATGTACTACTATGTAGTACGTACATAAAACAAATTACTTTTACAGTAGTATACATATGAACTACTACAATAGTAAAACAAATGAAAAAAAATCCTAACCAGAGACAATAGTACTAGCTGGAGAGGCTGATGGGTCATCAGGATCAGGACCTGGAAGGTGGTGGCTCAATCCTGGAATGATGATAAAAAAAGATTAGGTTATGCAACAGCACTGTAGTATTGTACATATTATGTACATAAATATATACTATTAGTACAGTACTTAGTATGTAGTAGTATATTGTGCATATAGTAGTGCATATAAAACATTTACCAGTATACAGTGGTACCTCGAGATACGAAAGGCTCAACTTACGAAAAACTCGAGATACAAAAGCTAATACGAAAAATTGTACGGCTCTACATACGAAAATTGCTCAAGATATGAAAGGTTGTTGCTGTAAAGTCCAAGCTTCGCCTGGACCACCGATAACGAATTTGAAACTCGCGCGCCGCCAACTGAGTAGACTCGCCACCATCCTCCTGCTCTCACATTGGTTCCTGATGCGAGTCACGGCATGAGTTCCTTCTCTCCTATTGGTCAGCATCCCTCCCATCATGCATCTACTACGTATACGTGGTAGCAGCATCGTTATCGTACGCATGCGGTATTCGTTTGTTCTAACAATTTCGTTTATTAACGTAAATTCGTTAGTGATTTTGTTGTATATAGTATACTTTATCGTGTTGTGTGAAAACTTTACTCCATACTTATACGTACTACATAACGTAATTACGTACAGTATAACATAATTACATACAGTATATACGTAGTCATGGGTCCCAAGAGACTTGAAATTCACGGAAAGAAGAGGATGCTTTCTTTGGAAACGAAGATGGAGATTATCAAGAAGTATGAAGCTGGTATGTGATTGAGTGTGATCGCCAAGGAATACGACCGAAATCCGTCGACAATAGGCACCATCCTTAAGCAGAAGGATGCCATCAAAGCAGCTACACCGTCGAAGGGCATCACTATTTTGTCCAGCAAGAGGACCCACGTGCACGACGAGATGGAACGGCTGCTCCTCGTCTGGATAAAAGACAAAGAAATCGCTGGCGATACGATAACGGAGACGGCAATCTCCCACAAGGCCAGCGCTATTTTCGGCGATTTGATTGCCCAGGCTGAAGACGACGGAGGAGAAGGGACATCAACGCCAACCCTAGACTTCAAGGCTTCGCATGGGTGGTTCGAGAAATTCTGTAAATGGACTGGCATCCATTCGGTGGTGCGGCATGGGGAGGCTGCCAGCTCGGACACAAAAGCAGCCGAAGCCTTTCAAAAGATGTTTGACGAGGTGATGACCAAGGAAGGCTACAATTCTCAGCAAGGCTTCAACTGAGACGAGACTGGCCTTTTTTGGAAAAAAATGCCTCGTTGGACGTACATCACGGAGGAAGAGAAGAAGCTACCCAGGCATAAGCCTATGAAGGACAGGCTTACTCTCGCACTGTTCGAACGCCAGTGGGGATTGTAAGGTGAAGCCCCTACTTGTGTATCGTTCCGAGACTCCTCGAGCCTTCAAGGCCCACAAAGTGCTTAAAGAGAAGCTTCCAGTGATGTGGAGGGTTAATGCGAAAGCCTGGGTAACGAGGCTTTTGTTCACCGAGTGGGTAAATCTGTGTTTCGGTCCGACAGTGAAGAAATTCTTGGAAGAGAAGCGCCTCCCTCTGAAATGTCTGCTGGTGTTGGACAATGCCCCTGCTCACCCTCCTGGCCTCGAGGAAGATATCCTTGCGGAGTATTCCTTAATCAAGGTTCTTTATCTTCCGCCTAACACCACCCCTCTCCTCCAGCCCATGGACCAGCAAGTGATAGTGAACTTTAAGAAGCTGATTCGAAACATCTTTTCAAGAGATGTTTCAACATCACTGATACCACAAACCTTAACTTGCGTGAATTTTGGAAGGAGCATTTCGATGTTGTGATATGCATCCGACTCATCGACCAAGCTTGGCAGAAGGTTTCGAGGCGAACCTTGAATTCCTCGTGGAGGAAACTCTACATATGTACTACATATACTTTACAGTATATACTATGTATTAGTAATATATATAAAACAATTTAGTGTACATAGTATTACGGATATATAGTACATTAAAACAGATAAAAGGATTAGTATTAATTCCTTACCAGAAGACGATGGAGATAACTATTATTTCAGGTTCAGGATCGGAAATTCTTTCTGCAATAAATAGAAAAATATGATTGGGTTGTACATATGTTATGTACTACATACGTACATACACTGTTGTAAAAATTATAGTATGTACTACACTATACGGCAGTGTACTTCAGTATGTATGTATACTATTCGTACTGTGTATACTAACCATTTATGTAACAGTTTTATTGTATAAAATTTATCACAATTTATAAAACATTTTAATATAATAGTAAAGTACTGTACAGTGGCAAACAAAAAAGTTAATTCCTTACTTACATTAAGAGTGGCAGGTGGTGCTGGAAACTTTCTCTTGAAGCCAAACACCTCAAGTTTAACTTGGATGGTTCTCTTCTGTTGCTTCTCCTTTACAATCTCCTTATAAAAGGTAAGAATATCTTGAACTTTCCTTTGAAACTTCATGAACCTTTCCACCTTAGGGTCCTGTCCCTCGATCATTACCAGTGCTTGCCCAAAGCAGGCCACAGCTTGTGACAAGATCGTAGCATTTAATGCCCTTGGCTTTTTGGTTGGTACCTCTTCCTCCTCCTCCTCGACCATCTGATTCTACAGCTTCAGGAGGTCCTCTGCTGACAACTCCTCTCCATGGGATTCTAGCACCTCGGTAACATCCTCAGCTTCCACCTAATTGAGATCCCTGCCATACTGAAGAATGTTTCTTCTCACAGCATCAACAGTCTCTCCCTCCTCAAAGCTTGTAAAGTCCATCACAAAATCTGGACACAGGCTCTTCTAGGACCCATTCAGAGTGGCTCTCTTGATCTCATTCCAAGCATCCTCGATGTTCTTGATAGCATCCAAAATACTGTAAGACTGCCAGACTTGCTTGACATCCGCCTGCCACTGCTCCTTTCGGTGATTCTGGGGACATAGCGAAATGTCCTCCTGGTGTAGTAAGCCTTGAAAATAGCAATGAGTCCCTGATCCATCGGTTGCAAAAGCGATGTGGTGTTTGGTGGAAGGTAGTCTACCTTCACTTTGGGATAAATATCACTCAAATTAGTAGGGTGACCTGGGCTCATTGTCCAATACCAGCAATTCTCTACCCTTCTCTTCCAAATACTTCTTAACTGATGGTACAAAGTGATTATTAAACCAGTCAAAGAGACTAACAGTGACCCAGGCTTTCTTGTTAGCCTTCTAAATGACAGGGAGATGAGACTTGAAAACTCCCTAAAGTACCCTTGGATTTTCAGCCAAGTACACTAACATGGGCTTCAGCTTGAAGTCACTTCTGACATTGCTCCCAAGAAGCAAGCTCAGTCTCTCCTTACTGACTTTACTGACTTTATGGCCTACTGCTGTCTACTCCTCCTTGGATATGTAGGTACGACTAGGCATACGATTCCAAAATAAGCCTGTCTTGATATGATTAAACCAGCCTTTGCTGGCTATAAACTGTTCTTCAGATGTGCTACTTGCGCCTCTTTTCTCCACTACTGCTTGATACAACTCCCTGGCCTTCTCCTGAAGCAAAGCAAGGCTCACTGGAATACGCCGTTGGTTTTGGTCTTCCAGCCAGATCAACAACACATTCTCCATCTCCACAAGATTGGGGTTATGTTGCTTACCAATCCTTGTCATGGCACCTTGAGTAGTGACAGCCCTCATAGAAGTACCACCTTTCATGTGTTCTAAAACATGTTCCTTGTCCTTCACTATAGACTGAACAGTAGTTCTTTTCAGTCCAAGGGCACAGCTAATCTCAGTATTTGTCTCTCCTGAAAGAAGAGCATTAGGTTAACCAAGGTCAGGAATTTGTTATAAAGAATTAGGGTACATACTGTCCCCGTAGTCGGCATGCAGTACAGTACAGTACAGTACTATATTCAAAAGACCCTGACATAATATTAGTATAAGTAGTATAAATGTTTAACAGGGTAAAATATCACCCATGACACGCTAAATATGTAAAACACCTTTTCACTCAATATGTATGTATTATGCATTCAATTGGTCAAACAAAAGAAAAACTACAACAAACCTTTCAAAAGATTGAAGTTTCATAAAAAAATGAGTTACTGTCACTGCCAATTGAAATAGAATATACCAAGCATGTGAAGTCTGCATGTATACAGTATACTGTACTGCTACTATGTATACTTTACTGTAAATGCATTTTTCTGGATGTGTCATGCACATTTTCATTCTGTACCCATTTATTTGGTTAAACCATAAGAAAATAAAGCTTTAAAAAACCTTGCAAAAGACTGAAGTTTTTACTAACAAAATACATTATAATTAACTGCCAAATTGATAATATATAAGCATGCTAAGTCTTTGTAAATGCAATGCATTTTTTTGTAACAGAAACGCTGAAGCTCTGCGGCCAGACTAACAAAGTAATTTTCATAAAATGATCCTAATAAAACTTAGTATCATATGAGATGTTTATGTAGCACGTTAACGAATTCATTTAATCAAACCAGCGCAAGTGAACAACTTCATTTCTTGATAATGTGAGGTGGGGACCGTGCTACATACAGGTAGTTCTTGACTTACGACCGCAATTGGTTCCGACCAACCAGTCGTAAATCGATTTGGACGTAAGTCGGCCCATGCTAATTTACTGTAAGAATATTATACTAGCCTAGCCTACACTAGGGTAATCAGTACCATCTTTACATATAGGGTAGCCTAGCCTACACTACACAGCATACCTTATACATATATGGCATAGTAATTATTAATTTCAGCTAATTCTCTAGGTTCAATGCACATTGGCTTATGATAATTCAGTACAAAGAGAAACTGAATAACATTTAACAAGTTAGCGTTGTGTATACGAGGATGATAGTACATAGTACAGGCAGTCCTTGGGTTACGACGGTGTCGGCTTACGACGTTCCGAGGTTACGACGCTTGTCAATAGATGTTATTTCCAGGGTTACAGCGCCTACAACGCTCATCTGGGAGATGAAGTATGACACCAAAAATGCAAAATAATCAATATTTGAAGGTTTTTTTTGATGAAAAATGCCATAAGAATGCAGTTTACTTAGTTTTCAATGCACCCAAAGCATTAAAAGTAAGGTTTTCTTAGGATTTTTGACAATGTTCCGGCTTACAACGATTTTCGGCTTACGACGCGTCTCAAGAACGGAACCCCCGTCGTAACCCGGGGACCGCCTGTATATCATATATATACGAGTACAGTATCCTAGCCTACAGTATACTGTTTATTACATATGCAGTATAATTTAGTAATTTATTAATATAAGCCAATTTGGAGGTCCAATGCATTGTGACTGATATATCAGTAGAAAAAGAAATTGGATACGAAACGGGAATCAGATTCCGACCGACACCGGCATACCTAATTGAGCAATGTCAGGCTGCTGATGGGTACGTATATTTATGAAATAAAAACACAATGAATATGCATCTTTTCCGTAAATCTTTTATATAGTTATACATTACTGTATTCAATAATATTGTATGTATGTTTTCTCATGTTATTGTATCATAAAATACTAACAAAGCGGTCAATGTTTTGGTTTGGAAGTTGGCTGATGGTGAATACGAGTTTATTTCACCGTATTTAACTCAATTCAAAGCTAATTGCCTTGCTTCTAGTTAGCGTAAAATATCTAGATATATTATTTATATGAGACAAGGTAATTTTTCATTATATGATGTGTTTTTAAGTCAAAGTATGAATTTAATGTGTCGTGAAATAAAGTATTTTTTTCGTTAACAGATTGTGTTGTGGTCATGTTTATTGTGTAGAAATATTAGGGGATTCCGTTCGCTATTTTCACTTCATTTCATAGTAGCATGAACTTTATTGTTACTTTACTTATCTTTTATCGGCTTTAAAACAACAGTAAAATGTGTTCGTTCAAGACCAGAAATTTTGTTGAAAATGATTTTCTCTCAATTTTATCTATGGCTGTGTTTGGTAGCATAAACTTACTGGAGTTATATCCTTGTTGCTGACACACGATAATAGTCATTAGTAGCTTGAAAAGTGAGCGGTGTGTGTGGAGAGGTGGGAGCTGGGAAAAAAGTGTTGTGTGTTCAGCTGGACACCACTCTTTCTTGCTCACATCGTTTCCCAGTCGTTTTAGTTGTGGGTGGTCATAAAGTCGATCAGTCATAACTTGCATAGGTCGTAAGTCGACAACTAGCTGTATTCACATAAAACCAGCACGACTAAATAACCTCTTTGTCTTGCCTTTGTATCATATTTTTGTACAAAAATGACATAGTACCCTGTAATACATTTTTCATTAAGACATTACACACAAAAGCATGAAATTTTTTTTTCAGTTACAATAGGTTAAAATAAGTGGGTAGGGCAACCTTTGCCTGAAAAAAGGGGGGACACCATATCTCAAGAATTAACCATAGAATTTTCTTGAAAATAGTCTCAGTTTGTTTCCCACATCCAAATTACCCTGGATCCAGCAATTTAACCTACTGGCATATAAGAAAATGGTGCTGGTGGCATATCACTACCATATATCTGGAATTTGCACCCAGGACAACGATCACTACCTAAATTTGCATTTTCATTCAATAATTATTTGGTTAAACCACAAGAAAATGAAGCTTTAAAGAATCTGGCATAAGACAAGTTGTACTAATAAAACGCGTTATAATTAAATCCCAAATTTATAATATATAAGCATGTTAAGTTTTTGTAAATGCAATGCGTTTCTTGGAAATGGTGGCAGAACGCTGGCGTTCTGTGGCCAGATTAAGAACTGGTGGTGCTCCGCAGCCATTTTAACAAAGTAAAAAATAAAAAACACCATTTTCAGAACGCTTTATGATGTTGTATTTAGTTTCCATGGAGATCGACTTCCTTCTTACAACCATGTCCGACAGAAGCGAGGGGATTCCTTTTGGGAGCCATGATGAAAAATACAACTATGTAGAGCGTTGCATCTGACGACCTGCTTATAGGGTAGTCACAAAGCAATTAAAGCACAAACCATGCTCCTCATGCTGCTGGGGGTTGTTTGGTATTCATCCGCCACTCATGTGCGAGTGACCCAGCCAGCAGTGAGGTCGTTGTCCGGGCAAGTGAAGTACGTAAAGTTCGCTCAGAAACGAGTTTTGTCTATCACTAAAGTATTTCTCTTATGGTGCCAAATGATAACCATGGCGCCGATAACTGAAAAAATGAGCTTATGGCACACCATAACGGTCTTATGGCACCCATAGAAACTGGTTCCTGTCCATGTACCACTAGGGTAGTTCTCTTACGGCACCAAATATGTTACTACTATCGCACTGATAACCGAAAAAATGCGCCAATAACCAAAAAAATGAGCTTCTGGCGTGCCATAGCATGACGCCGGGCTTATGGTGCTGATAACCGGATATGGTGCCACAAGAAACCTTATTTTGTTCATGAAGCTTACCTGTCAGATATATATATAGCTGTATTCTACGAAGTCCGACAGAATTTCAAAACTCCCGGCACACGCAGTGGACCGACAAGTGGTTAGTACCCATTCCCGCCGCTGGGAGGCGGGTATCAGGAACCATTCCCATTTTCTATTCAGATTTTCTCTGTTGCCGGTACTGTCAACACCTGTTTTCACTACCTCCGTCATTGGATTTTGGAACTTCTTTTGCTACTTGAATATCCTGATTGACTTTTGGTTTTTGATATTGGATCTGTGGCTAGGCATACTCTAATTGTGGACTGTTTTGATTTTGGCTCGATTATTTCCTTTAACTAAGATGTCTGGGTCTAGTTTGGGTAGCGCCAGAGTATGTTGTATGGAAGAATGTAAGGTGAGGCTACCGAAAACTTCGGTAGACCCCCACACAGTGTGCGCGAGTTGTAGAAATCATGTGTGTATGTTTGATGATTGTTGCAAGGAGTGTGAAAGTCTGTCTGATTCGGGTTGGAAGGCATACGAGTCCTATATACGCAAGTTAAAGCGTGATAGGATCAGGAGGTCTTCCTCCAGGAGTGTATCTGGCAGTATATGTCAGAGCAATAATGTTACACCTGCTACCCCTCCAGTAGAATTTATTCCTCCTAAACCTGTAATTCCTTCGGGCCCTGCAATAGCGTCTGTGGAGGGTAATGCCCTATCTATGATTCTGGAATCTTTACGTAGCCTAGAATCAAAAGTGCTCACTTTGGAAAGTGTTAATAGTGCAGTGAGGTGTAGTGATAACGTCCCTTCGGCAGGACCTGTGGACACTTCTCGGAAGATCTCGCGCCCTCTGAAGAGAACTAAGACGCTAGATGTCGCACGTGCAGCCGTCGTCTTTGGTTCCTCTGAGGAGGACGCTTCACGCCCGTTAGCTCTTTCTGCTTTGCGGTCGTCTCCTGAGCAATTTGAAGATTTTCCGCTGCAAATAGAGCAAAGATGCAAGATGTCGCACAGGCGGGCGTCATCTTTGGTCTCGGGGAGGAGGACGCTTCATGTCCTTTATCTCCTTCTGCTTGCGAGCTTCGCAGGAGAGGACGTCTTCCGACGAGGGTGCTTTTGAGCGCCCCGGTCGCTCTAGAGACAGAGCCGTGGCGGTCCATGTGAGAAGGAGGAGGGCTTCCCCTCGCCCCTCGTCTTCTCACAGGATCAGCCCTTCGCCTGATTCGTTGATTGCAGAGAGAGAGGCAAAGCCGTATCACAGAAGGAAGGATGATAAACTGCCAATCAAGAGGTCCAGGCAGTCCCCTTCTCCTCCTTGCTCCTCTTTTTCTCCTGTTGCTTCACCCTCTAGATTTCGTGCAGCTCCCCAGCAGTTGTCTAGAGAGCGCAAGGATCATCTTCCCAAACGTGCTTCAGTCGAGAGAAAGAAACATAGTTACCCTCGGAGCAAGGATGGTTTGCAAGAGATTATGCAGAGTCACGTAGCTCGCCGAGATGCCCCTCGCTCGTCTATGAGGGTCTTTCCATCGGCTGCCAGATACGATGCTAGTTCGGCAGCTAATCTGGACGCCAGGCGTGATGCTCGGCTGGACGCTCGGCTGGACGTCAGGCGTGACGGGCTGGACGCTCGGCTGGACGCTCGGCTGGACGCTCGGCTGGACGCTCGGCTGGACACTCGGCTGGACGCCAGGCATGACGTTTTGCTGGACGCTCGTCTGGATACTCAGCGTGACGCTTCTATGGACGCTCGTCAGGACGCCAGGCCTGACACTTTGCTGGATGCTCGTCTGGATGCTCAGTGTGACGCTTCGCTGGATGCTCGACAGGATGCCATTCCTGACGCTTTGCTGGACGCTCATCAAGACGATCAACAGGACGTTTTTCCAGACGCTCGCAGACGCTCGAAAGATATTTTGGACTCTACTCATCTGAATGACACTCATCATGAAGGAGACTTGTCGGAGGAAGCAACCGAAGAACAATCTTCAACACCAGCATCTTCGGATTATCGAGTCTTGGTGCGCTTACTCCGTGCTTCTTTTGAAGGAAAATTCCAACCTTCGGCCCCTCGTTCTCCCCCTTCTCACTTGTCATCTTCGAAAGCCATCAAGACTCCAGGAATCGTGAAGATGGCTACTTTGCTTTCGACCAAGAGGGCTTTTAAGAGGATACATAATTGGATGGAGTCAAGAAAAGTCCAAAACAAGAATTCTTTTGCCCTGCCCCCGTCAAGACTTACAGGCAAGGCAGGCGTTTGGTATGAGACAGGGGAGGACGTCGGACTAAGAGCTCCCTCGTCTGCCCAAGGTGACTTCGCCACCCTGGTGGACGCACTGAAGAGATCCCTTTTTTCATCAGCAAAGGTGTCTTGGACTCCTCCTGAAATAGACCACCATCTTAAGGGACTCTTCCGTACGATAGAAGTGTTTAATTTTTTGGACTGGTGTTTAGGGGTCCTGGATACACAGTCACGTAGTCCTAATTCAATTAGCCTGGGGGAGCTGTCCAGCGTTCTTGCATGCATGGACAAGGCCGTCAGGGATGGTTCTGAAGAGCTAGCTTCGCACTTCTGTACAGGAATCTTGAAGAAGAGAGCGCTCTACTGTAGTTTTACTGCGAAGGCGGTCTCTACCTCACAGAGGGCAGAATTGCTGTATGCCCCTCTTTCGAACCATCTCTTTCCCCAGGCTATGGTCAAAGATCTGGCTGTCAGCCTGCAAGAAAAGGCGACCCAAGACCTCCTAGCTCAGTCTTCGAGATGTACGGCAGTCCCTTCGATGTCTTCGCGAATGCAAGCTCCTAAGAAGCAGAAGCCCTTTCGAGGTGGAGCACCCTCGAGGCCGCCTTCTCGAGGAAGAGGCCTTTCCAGAGGCAGAGCCCCTTCTAAGCTCAGGGGCAAGAAATGAAACAACAGTCCTTCAGTCACTGGTAGGAGCCAGGCTTCGTTTATTCTCAAAAGCCTGGAGAGAGAGGGATGCAGACAGCTGGTCGCTCAACATCATCGAGAGGGGATACAAGATACCCTTCTTGAAGCCTCCCCCACTGTGCACTACACCCAGGGATTTATCACCTGTTTACCATCAAGAGAAGCAGCAGATTCTATACGATCTGCTCGAGCAAATGCTCGAAAAGAGAGCGGTGGAACAGGTCGTGGACCTGGAATCCCTGGGCTTCTACAACAGGTTGTTCCTGGTGTCGAAACAGTCGGGAGGTTGGCGACCAGTCTTGGATGTAAGCAGTCTGAATCTTTTCGTGCAGAAACAGAGATTCAAGATGGAGACACCTCGGTCAGTTCTTGGGACCTTAAGACCAGGCGATTGGATGGTGTCATTAGATCTTCAAGACGCCTATTTTCACGTCCCGATTCATCCCCAGTCGATGAAGTATCAGCAGTTTGTCCTGAAGGGGACAGTTTACCAATTCAGGGCACTTTGCTTCGGATTGAGCACGGCCCCGATGATCTTCACGACTCTTATGAAGAACGTGGCGAGGTGGCTTCATCTTGCAAACATCAGAATCTCTATGTACCTGGACGACTTGCTCATTCGTGCCTCCTCGCAAACGTGGTGTCTGAAGGACCTTCAAGCAACTTTAACTTTGGCGAAGTCCCTGGGACTTCTGGTGAATTTAGAAAAGTCACAGCTGACCCCAACACAGATTCAGATGGATTCAGTGGCTTTTCGAGCTTTTCCGTCCCAGGGATGTCAGCAGCAAGGCTTAGACAAAGTGTCAGCCTTCCTAAGGAAAGAATCATGCTCGGTGAGGGAATTGATGAGTTTGCTGGGGACCATTTCCTCGCTGGAGAAGTTTGTTTCCTTGGGGAGACTACACCTCAGGCCTCTCCAGTTCTTCCTGCAGGACAATTGGAAGGACAAGAAGAATCTGGATACGATTTTGGAAATATCGAAAGAGGTAAAGCATCACCTAAAGTGGTGGCTCTATCCGGTGAAGCTGTCGGAGGGTGTTTCTCTCAAGCTTCAGAGCCCCGACCTAGTGTTGTTCTCCGACGCGTCCACCACGGGGTGGGGAGCAACCGGGGGGTGGGGGGGGGGGGGGGGGGGGGAGAGAAGTGTCAGGCACCTGGAGAGGGGAACAGGTGTCCTGGCATATAAACATCAAAGAGATGGCAGCCATCTTTTTGGCGCTCCAGTTCTTCCAAGAAAAAGTTTCTCGTCATATAGTCCAGATCAACTCGGACAACACCACAGCTCTGGCTTACATCAAGAAACAGGGAGGAACAGATCTCCTCAGTCGGCAAGGTCAACTTCTGCCAACCAAGTGGACCCTTCACCAGGATGTATGCCAAGAGCTGTGGGAGTTATGGGGACGTCCTCTCGTAGACATCTTTGTGACGTCCAGGACGAAGAGACTTCTGCTCTACAGCTCCCCGGTGCTCGATCCAGTGGCAGTGGCGATAGACGCCCTTCTCTGAGACTGGACGGGGATGGACCTGTACGCCTTTCCCCCGTTCAAGATCCTGGGGGAGGTTCTAAGGAAGTTTGCAGCATCGGAAGGGACGAGAATGACGTTGATCGCCCCGTTCTGGCCTGCGAGAGACTGGTTCACAGAGATCATGGCCTTCGTAGTAGACTTCCCGAGGACGCTTCCATTAAGGATAGATTTACTCAGACAGCCCCACTTCGAGAGGTACCACAAAAACCTCCCCGCTCTGAGTCTAACTGCATTCAGACTATCCAAAAGTTGGCCAGAGCAAGAGGCTTTTCAAGATCTGTGGCAAGAGCTATCGCCAACGTAAGGAGAGCTTCCTCCCGCGCAGTGTACCAATCGAAGTGGGCCGCTTTCAGTAGTTGGTGCAAAAAGAACGGCATTTCCTCCACCACGACCTATGTGAGCCAGATTGCTGACTTCTTACTTTACCTGAGGAAGGAATTGAAACTTGCAGTCCCGACAATCAAGGGCTATAGAAGTGTGCTGTCGGTTGTCTTAGACACAGAGGTCTGGACTTGGCGAACGACAAAGACCTTCACGATCTCTTAAGATCCTTCGAGACCGTGAAGGTGACGCAACCTAAATTGCCGTCATGGAACTTGGACGTAGTCCTGAAGTTCCTCATGTCCAGTTATTTCGAACCTCTGCATGCTGCATCGCTAAGGGACGTTACTAGAAAAGCTGTCTTCCTAACTGCTCTGGCGACGGCGAAGAGAGTTAGCGAAATTCAAGCTATTAGCAAGCACGTTGGCTTTAAGGGACATAAGGCTGTCTGTTCTTTGAGCCTAACGTTTCTGGTGAATAATGAGAATCCGTCCAACCCTTGGCCCAGGACCTTTGAGCTTAAAGGTATGGCCGAAATCATTGGGCGCAAGCCGGAGAGAGTCCTGTGCCCTGTCAGAGCTCTCAAATTCTACTTGCGGAAAACGAAGGAGTGTCGAGGTCCTTCTAGTAACTTGTGGTGTTCGGTAAGGAAACCAAGCTTACCAATGTCGAAATGCTCTGGCTTTTTTTCTTGAGGGACACCATCAAGGAAGCGCATTCATCTTGTAAAGATAGTGATATGAAGTTGTTGAAAGTGAATGCGCACGAAGTGAGGGCTATCTCTGCCTCGGTAGCCTTCCAAAAGAACATGGCACTCAGTGACATCTTGAATGCCACATTTTGGCGTAGCAACTCGGTGTTCGCTTCACACTACCTTCGGGAGGTGAAGACGACATATGAGAACTGCTATTCGCTAGGACCATACGTCGCCGCAGACACTATATTGGGGGCAAGGAGTAGCACTCATCCTATCCTGTAGGAAATGGTTAGGTGAGCTTTTAACTTTTATATTGAGTTATGGTTGTGGGTTCAACCGCCTGAGGCGGACTTCCCTTCCTTTAGCCTAAGTTATGTGAAAAATTAACTTATGTTAGGCTAGATCAGGTGGTGGTTTTTTGCTTCGTTGCCCTTATAGTAGGGTCAAATGGTCTAGTCACATTGTGGTCACGCCCCCGTTGACAGATCATCTAGAACTCACCAGCAACACAGGTCACTACCTTGCTGGTGACTCTAGTAAAGTAGAAGCAGACTTGGGTGACAGTAATCACGAAGTCAGCTATGCTAACAGGTAAGGAACCAAGATGTCAATCATCTGCATGGATATGTTTCCCAAATCCTATTCTGTCTCTCCCTACCTCCAAAGGTGGGATTCAGCTATATATATATCTGACAGGTAAGCTTCATGAACAAAATGATATTTCTGGGCTCAGCTCGTGTCGCTGCGCGAAATATCCTTTAATCTATTATTTC
Organism: Macrobrachium nipponense; assembly: GCF_015104395.2. Lineage (NCBI taxonomy): Eukaryota > Metazoa > Arthropoda > Malacostraca > Decapoda > Palaemonidae > Macrobrachium > Macrobrachium nipponense. The sequence goes on from NC_061108.1 coordinate 81,347,591, forward strand.
TAGGGTAAATGTACTAACACATACCAGAGAATAAATAAAATAAAGAAAAAGGTCAGTATAACTGACTCGCTCACCCTCCAGGAGGGTGTCGGTATGAACACTAGGCGAGTGAGACCACTACCACGAGCCAAATGCCAATAGAAATCTCCCACTACAAAATCCCTCCAAGAGGGGAGCCGACCCACAGAGTGAGCAGCTCGTACTACTACTACTCCATCCCATGCTGCCGACTGCTGCGCCTCTGGTGGCCATCCTTTCAAGTTAGCGCACACGAGTCGGTTGTGATATTTTTCCTCTCTGTGTTTTTTGTGCCCTTTCGTTGGATTTTCTATTATGGAGCGTGCAGCTATCGCAGCAGCTAAGTTAAGTACTCAGTATTTACGGTTAGTTGGTTTTTTCCGGCCCTGAGATAGTATTTGCCGTTTTTTAGGTATAAATACGATCTCGGGGTCGGAAGCATGGCAGCATGGTTCTGCCTCGTGATGGGTTCGTTCTTGGTCTCCCATACCTAGAACATCCCCTTATTTATCTTCGCTCTATATGATTATCCGCTTTACTTAGGGTACGGTCTACTCAGGTTTGTCATGCATGCATGTATTTTACCTTACGTAGGCTTCTTCTATCCAGACCCTAGTCCAGGTTCTTAGTATCGGCCTCTGACTAGCTTTGAGTGGTAGACTTGCCTTCGGGTTAGTCGTACACTCCTGGATTTTTTCTCCTGCTATATTGTTTTCTTTCTTTCTTTTATTTATTTATACTATGTATTTTATTATTGTTGTTAGGTTAGTTAGGCGTCTGGCTTAGCCTAGGTCCTGGCTCTTTGAGCCTATACTACCGCTCATCAGTTCGGTTGCTTCCCTATAGCATCTCTCTGATCAGTTGGTTTGGCCCAGTGGGCTTATTTGCTACCGCTTTTCAGTTCAGTATGCTTCCCGATAGCATTTCTCTGATCAGTGGTTGTCCTAGGCTTAGTTGTCGTATTTGGTCTTACCGCCTCGTGGTCACTTCGTGATCACGGGCCAGCCAGACGCCTGTCCAGTCATTCTTCCCCCCCCTCCCGCTCTTCCATAGAGTCGGGCGGGGGTGGGTCGGTCTGCCCATGCTCGCTCCACATACCCGAGCCTGCCTCCTCCCTCTCTCCCTCAGGCGGAGGGGCTAGGGAGTCGGGACAGATCCAGACTGGTCTCGACCTCTCCGGCTTCTCGGTCTGGCCGGTTGGTACGGAGTGGGGGGTACTTCCTGGCTTGCCCCACCCTCCGCGCTACCTTGTCGCTCCGGGCTAGCTTGAGCCTGTATGTCTTCTCGCTCTTTCCCACCTTACTAGGGCTCCTTCCTGATCGGAGTCCTGGTATCCAGCGGAAAGTTGTTTGTCCACCCAGTAGGGTGGACCGGAGCATACAGTGGGTCTCTGCTAACCTTACCGTTTTGCTGAGTTTCTACACTCCGCTACGCACTGGACTTAGTCCGGTTTGCTTGTGTGTTAGGTTTAAGTTATCTATAAGTTTATCTTAAGTACCTTAAACCATCCCCCCTCCCTTACATGTCTTACCGGATCTCTCCGGGATTATAGCCTATTCAGGCGATGCAGGGAGGGGTTATGCCCAAATTTTTTCCGAGCTCCGGCATGCATCGGAGTTTCTTCTGTCCTTTAGACTGTAAGTGATGTTTTTAAGATACTCATGTGTCTTCCCACTTACAGGCCACCAACTGTGAGCATCCGATGTTCCGCCACACTTCAGGACCCTTGTGGACACGAAGTTTGCCGGTCCCATGCTCCATGCGCGACTCCGCTCGGGGACATCCAGGTCTGGTACCATGAGACGTGTACCATATGTTACGATCTGGTGAGCCAGCTTTTGGAAGGGGTAAGTTTTCCATCTCCAGTAGCTGCTCCGCTTCTATTTTAGCGCTTAAGTTTTCATCATTTACTTTAACTTAAGGCAATTAATTTAAGTTATACTTTAAGTTTTAGTTTTAAGTGATTCTTAAATCTAAACTACGCCCTCTCTTCCAGGCTCCGGCAGTAAGGGATACCGCACTGGCTACCCTGCGGGCCTGGGTCGGCGGTTTTGGGAAAAACGCCGCCAAGGGACAGCCCTACATCCTGGAGAAGCGGTTGGCATTATTAATCTTCCCCGGAGGCAAGGCGACAGGATACGTCGCCCGGTAGAGGCGGATCCGACTATCGCCTTCATCCAACAACAGCTGGCTACCTCATTAACTGATCAGGACCAGGATATCTCTACGGATGTCGCGACCCTAGATATTAATGTTGAACCTATGGTAGGTATAGACGACCTGTTGGTCGAGGTAGGTACGGTGGACACCCAAGGGTCACCCTTGGGCGTAACTGTTTCTTCTACTCCTGCAACCTCTCCATCCTTCCAAGGCTTTACGGGTGACGAAATATATTCTCCTCCTGGCGCTTCGGTTAGACCTAAGGTCAAGTCTAAAGTGATGACCTTGACTAAGACGTCGTCGTCGTCTAAGAAGACGACTTCGGCTTCATCCTCCTCCCGTAAGTCTCCGGCTGGGAATCCCGGAGCAACCAGGTCTAAAGCTTCTAGCTCCGGCTCTAAGTCCTCGAGGAGTAAATCCTCCAGAGAGAGATCTCGCACTCCGGCAGAATCACCAGTTCCGCTACCGTTGGTTCCGATTCAGAGCCTCCCCTCCACCTCCGCAGCAGCTCCGGCTTTGGACTCCAATGCTGGCCTGTTGCAACAGGTGGGTGACCTGGTTGGGTCCTTAAAGAGTAGCATGGAGCAAATGATCTCTCGTCTGTCGGACAGGATTACTTCCCAGGACTCCATTATAGCCGGGCTGAGAGAAGCTCCTCTAGCCTCTCCTCCACTGTCCAACACGAGCGGGTCTCAACTTCCTCCGTATGACTCACTACCTCAGTTCTCTATGAACAATCCGTGGAGAGTAGCGTCATACGCCCCCTTCCAGGACGGTCTCATCTCTATACCGGAATTTGGGACTCGAAGAATAGAGGACTTCGAGTTCTTCCCGGAAGACCTCCAGCCTCCGTTCATAGGCTACGCAAGGCTCACGCCTTCGGCTATGGTGCGGGACGATAAGGTACCTAAGGAGACAGTCCTCTACTCACGAGACCAGGCTCAGAGAGAATGGCTCAGGTGTTTTTAGAGGACATGGATTGTTCTAACACCAAGATACAACCGTTTAAGAGTCCCTTTACCATTTTCACAATGGATGAGAGACCCGCCTCATTCCCTAACCAAGATCGCGAGGTCGACCATCCCAGCGGCCCAGAAGGGGGAACCTATACCGCAGTTGAAGGAAGCAGATCCCACATCTCCGTTGCTCCCCTCAGTTGGAGAATTGTGGGAAGACTTGCCGAATACATTCTCAGCTGGCAAACTCAAACCGGACTGTGCTATGGAGCAGTTTGGTGAAAAGCTACCCAGGCTCCCAGATAGCCTTATTCAGGCTGAATTTGACGCAAAATCGCGACTAGCCAGATCCATCAATTCTATGGCTATGTCTGAGGTAGCTACCATAGGCTTATGGATCAGAACCGATTTTTAAGCTCATGACCAAAGCCCTGACTCAAACGGTACAGTCAGATATGTTTGAGTTTGCCACTGCTCGGACGAATTGTAGGAAGCATGTCCTACAAGAGGCAACCATCCGGCATGAACCGAATAGGTTACTCTCGTCTAGCATCTGGGGAGCAGATCTCTTCCCAGAAGCTATGGTTAAGGAGGTCCAGTCAGAGGCTACCAGGTTAAACCAGAGCCTTAAGGATCGTTGGGGCCTTACGGCTAAGAGGAGACAAGACCTGACTCCTAAAGGTAAGGGACAAAAGAAACCCAGGCGTTTCCAACCTTACCAGAAGAAGCAACTACGCTTTCCTCAACAAGTTCCAGCAGTACCGTTAGTGCAGACAGCCCAACCCTCCACTTCTAAAGGTCAATCACAGCCAATTTATGTGATATCCCCTCAGCCTCAGCCCTCCACCTCTTACGCCATCTCTCCAGCTTACAATCAAGCCTTCGAGAGTCAAGCTTCTCAGAAGTATGACCGCTCGGGTAAGGGAGGCAGAGGTAAGCGTTCCTTTCGAGGGAGAGGATCGGGAGGCCCCTTTAACAGGGGAAAGCACTTCAGAGGAGGCCGAGGCGGTTACCAGAACCAATGAAGAACTTCAGGTAGGAGGGAGGCTGTTTCACTTTCGCCACCGGTGGAACTTCAGCCAATGGGCTCAGAGCATAGTGTCAAAAGGCCTGGGTTGGAGCTGGTTGACGAACCCACCTCCATCCAGACCTTTCCGTCAACTTCCTTCCAAGGAATTGACAGAGTACGCAGACGACCTCCTTCAAAAAGGAGCTATAGCGAGAGTCAAGAGATTAAAATTTCAAGGTCGCTTGTTCAGCGTGCCAAAGAAAGGCTCACAAAAAAGAAGGGTAATCTTAGACTTGTCCCGCTTAAACTTAGCCATCCGCTGCGACAAGTTCAAGATGCTCACGATCTCACAGGTGCGGACCTTACTTCCCCGTGGGGCCGTCACCACCTCTATCGATCTTACAGACGCTTACTATCATATCCCTATTGCAAGACACTTCCGTCCGTATCTGGGTTTCAAGATAGGAGACCAGACATTCTCCTTCAAGGTAGTTCCATTCGGACTCAACGTGGCACCCAGAGTGTTCACGAAGCTAGCGGAAGTGGTAGTGCAACAACTCAGATCGCAAGGGATTATGGTAGTAGCGTATCTCGACGATTGGTTGATCTGGGCCCCAACAGTCGAGGAATGCAACAGAGCTACTCTGAAAGTGATTCAGTTCCTGGAATATCTAGGCTTCAAGATAAACAGGACCAAATCAAGACTCACTCCAGAGTCAAACTTTCAGTGGCCTGGCATTCAATGGAATCATATCCTCCCACACTCTGTCGATTCCATCAACCAAAAGGAAAGAAATAGCAAAGTCAGTCAAGCAATTTCTAAGTCACAAACTAGCGTCAAGGAGAGCCCAGGAAAGGATCCTGGGTTCTCTCCAGTTTGCACAGTGACAAACGTCTTAATGAAAGCCAAACTGAAAGACCTAACCAGAATCTGGCGCTCGCGAGCAAACGTCAGGTCCAGGACAAACTATCCTCAGTGCCTCTGATTCTAAAGAATCGACTTCGGCCGTGGGCGAGAGTCAAGAATTTATCAATGTCAGTACCCCTTCAGTTCCCTCCACCAGGGATCACCATCCACACAGACGCGTCCTTAAGCGGCTGGGGAGGGTATTCCCAGGTCAAAAAGGTTCAAGGGACTTGGTCACCTCAGTTCCGTCAGTTCCATATAAACGTACTGGAGGCAATGGCAGTGTTCTTGACTCTAAAAAGGTTACGCCCACCCAAGTACTCCACATAAAGCTAGTCCTGGACAGCGCAGTGGTAGTACATTGTATAAACAGAGGAGGCTCCAAGTCACGTCATCTAAATCACGTCATGATAGCCATCTTCTCCCTGGCAGACAAGTTCAGTTGGCATCTTTCCTCCACTCACATAGCTGGAGTAAGAAACGTCATAGCAGACGCCCTATCCCGATCAGTACCCCCTAGAGTCGGAATGGTCACTGGACAACAGTTTTTCGTTCCAATGGATCCTTCAAGAGTCCCAGGGCTACAGGTGGATCTCTTCGCATCCCAAGCGAACCACAAACTACCGTGTTATGTAGCCCCCAACCTGGACCCTCTGGCCTATGCCACGGACGCCCCTGGCTCTAGACTGGAACAACTGGGAGAAGATTTATGTCTTCCCTCCAGTGAATCTCCTCATGAAAGTATTGAACAAACTCAGGACATTCAAGGGTCAAGTGGCTCTAGTAGCCCCAGACTGGCCGAAGAGCAACTGGTATCCTCTAATTTTGGAGCTGGGCCTTCGTCCTCTTCAGATCCCCAGTCCCAAGCTCTCCCAGTCAGTACAAATGAAGACTGTGTTCGCTTCCTCAGGGATTCTCAAAACCCTAACTTTATGGATTTCATGAAGTTTGCGGCAAAAAGAGATGCGAATATTGACCCTCAGAATATTCTATTCTTGGAATCCGATAAGAGGGATTCGACTTTGAGACAGTATGATGCTGCTGTCAAAAAGTTAGCAACCTTCCTGAGAGAATCGATATTAGAATCATGACAGTTAATTCAGCTATATCCTTTTTCAGATCCTTATTTGAAAAAGGTTTAGCAGCTAGCACGATTACGACAAACAAGTCAGCTTTGAAAAAGATATTTCAATTTGGATTTAACATAGACTTGACGGATTCCTACTTCTCGTCTATTCCTAAGGCATGTGCTAGGCTTAGGCCTTCTGTTAGGCCTACGTCAGTTTTCATGGTTCTTAAATGATGTTCTAAAACTGGCTTCCGAAACCGATAATGACACATGCTCTTTTATAATGCTCTTAAGAAAAACCCTATTCTTATTAAGCTTAGCTTCAGGAGCAAGAATTTCAGAACTGTCGGCTCTATCCAGAGACCCGGATCATATTCAGTTCCTTCCCACAGGAGAAGTCCTACTTTCTCCGGAACGTAGCTTTTTAGCAAAGAATGAAGATCCTTTGATGAGGTGGGAACCTTGGAAGGTACTACCCCTTCCACAAGATGTATCTCTTTGCCCAGTTACAACCTTACGAGCCTTTCTGTCTAGGACCTCCTCATCTTCATCGGGTCCCCTCTTTAGGAGGGAAAAAGGTGGAACTTTATCCATTAAAGGCATCAGGCAACAAATCCTGTACTTTATTAAGCAGCCAATCCTGACTCTTTCCCGAAAGCACATGATGTCAGAGCAGTAGCCACCTCAATTAATTATTTCCAACATATGAACTTCGATGAGTTGAAAAAGTATACTGGATGGAAATCACCGACAGTGTTCAAACGCCACTACCTTAAGTCCTTGGAAGCTCTGAAATTCCCAGCAGTAGCAGCGGGTAACATAGTTTCCCCTGACTCTAGCTAATTTTTAGTAGAAGATTCAGTCCTGTCCTTTCTACCTGCCTCACCCATAAGTTTCGTCTATTCCTACCTTGTTCATTTGCATTCACCTTGTGTCTTAGCTGCTTTTGTGATAGTGTAGTGGGTGCCCCTTATTGTCTGGTTAGGGACACTCACAAATGATTATAAACATTGATCTCATGGATGTTTCCCCTTATTTTTATGCTAGGGGATACATCATTTTATAATAATTACGGGTTTTGTATATTAAGTCATATACATTCCTTTATATATTATTGCTGATTGTTTTTATTAATTGCTATTATACTTTTGATACATGATGTTACACAGATGCCATTGATACATGTAAATAATTTTACCTGTATATATGTAAATTACCTTATGTTAACAAACATGATTAGATTTAAGGGTAATTTAAGCATATTTCTATTTTTATACCCCTGTGTATATGTATCTTTTAGCAATTATAGTCTATTCATATATATTTTATCTTTTATTTGAGACCTATTCTGATTTATTTTGTTTTTATTTTTATTTTATTACTTTTGTTTACAATCTTGTGCTATTTCTCTGGTACGATTTCGCGCAGCGACACGAGCTGAGCCCAGAAAAGGGATTTTGACGTAAGGAAAAATCTATTTCTGGGCGATTGGCTCGTGTCGCCAGCGAAATCCCACCCTACCCATCCCTTCGCCCAAGATTGTCTGCTAACTTCAGGATGGCCACCAGAGGCGCAGCAGTCGGCAGCATGGGATGGAGTAGTAGTAGTACGAGCTGCTCACTCTGTGGGTCGGCTCCCCTCTTGGAGGGATTTTGTAGTGGGAGATTTCTATTGGCATTTGGCTCGTGGTAGTGGTCTCACTCGCCTAGTGTTCATACCGACACCCTCCTGGAGGGTGAGCGAGTCAGTTATACTGACCTTTTTCTTTATTTTATTTATTCTCTGGTATGTGTTAGTACATTTACCCTAGAAATAATAGATTAAAGGATATTTCGCTGGCGACACGAGCCAATCGCCCAGAAATAGATTTTTCCTTACGTCAAAATCCCTTTGTTATGATACAATAAAGTTTGTTCATACTTACCTGGCAGATATATATAATCAAAGTGCCCACCCACCTCCCCTCAGGAGACAGTGGCACTAGAAAATCTGAATAGAAAATGGGAATGGTTCCTGATACCCACCTCCCAGCGGCGGGAATGGGTACTAACCACCTGTCCGTCCACTGCATGTGCCGGGAGTTTTGAAATTCTGTCGGACTTCGGAGAATACAGCTTATATATATATCTGCCAGGTAAGTATGAACAAACTTTATTGTATCATAACAATATCATTTTTTAATTAATATTTTCGAAAACCGCCATAAAACTATATCGCTGATAACCAAGTCAGCCGATAACCGGGGACAGCCTGTAGTTGCTTTTTTAATTACATTTTATGTTGTCTGTTAAAATTGAAAAATCTATGTTAACTTTTTACCTTTTTGTATAATGATTTGGCAGATTACTGGAATTTTAGTGGGTTGCATTATTCTCATAGGAGTAGCAGATTAAGTTTAAGTCTCCTATACCTTGTCTATTTATGGTGTACAGTGAAGTTTGTTATTGTTATTAATTACTATTTGGAAAGCAAAATACGCCAATAAGGAATCTACACTGAACTGTGTGACTTCATAACTCACCAGGTCATTAAAGGCTTAACATTAATCTTTTATAGCTGATAATTATTAACAATTTATGTTATAAATGTGGATGATTTTTAATTATTTTTTCAAATTTACAATTTTAGTATGGCAGATATGGAGAACCTGACACTGAATAAGATGCCCGAACTGGAGTGGACTTCAGTTCCTGCTGGCAATACAGTTCCTTTCTCTTTTGAGGGACGTGGAAAGCAGAGACATCGTGATACTCATGAGTTGAAAGTTCATCAATTACTAGTGCAAGTAGAGGGCTGGAAACCAGTTGGACCTGTTACAGTAGACAAAGTTGGGGTATTCTTTCGTTTAGCATCTTCACAGTCATCATCAGCATCATCCATTGTAAGATTTTATCTAACTAATAAATTAGAAGCTTCGGAGATATATGTTGTTGCCTGTAGAATTTTATATTTTGATAAAGTACTCATGTCTCAAGGGTCATGGGTGATTTATTCCTTTTTTGTAGTATTGAAGCTATCAATTTTTATTATTGACATAATATTTCTACATTTCAAAGACGAAGTTAAGTTATGATAATTTCAGCAATATTAAATAAATGTAAAATTTTGTATGCCAAACCACATTCAAAACTTGTTGCACTGTTCATATGGAGTAAAATTCAAATTGATTATTGTATACAAGGGTGTTTTTACAGATTTCAATTGCAAAGTATTTTGTTTTGAATTTTCAGGGCTATGAACTGCCTAGTGCTAGAGTAGTCATGGCAGTAACACTAGATGGATCTGCAAGGAAGCTTGTGACAGTGAGATCAGCCTTATTATTGACTAATCATTTGCAGTGCCCAGTGGATATCAAACTGGAGAATGTGGCACTTCGTCTTGGAGGTATGGAACTTACATCCTGTTTAATGATGCTACTTAGTAAGGTTTTTTAGGTCATTGTCAGATCATTCATAATCAGAATAAAACACATTACAATTTAATGTTTTTGTTTATATTATTGTATATTTAACAAGCCTGGTTATGCGTAATTAAACTTTTATGTTATGGGATGTTTTGTATCATAGCTGTGGATGTTGAAAATGTCCAGTTTCTGAATTGACAGTACATATTAATAAAATCACAGATTTAACATGAGCTGTAATTATTTCTGTTTTGAGGCGCAGGGGTATACTACAAAGCTCCTCTTATTTGAATGTCTCAAGGTCTTAAGAATGTATGAAATTACAGGAAAATCTGCATACCCAAGAATAACCGAGTATCCTACAGGGAGGAATAAAGTATAAAGTGCTGTTTGCACTCTTTGTATTTTCATTCTTATAATAAATTGTTACTTTAATCAGTTTTAATCTCACTGTTTTCACATCTGAAGGGCATATACTAATTAGATTTGGGACAAAGATAGAAAGTTTGAACTAAACTTCTGTGGAATTTGATGAATGGCATAGCCTGTTACTGGCTAGGCCTTACACGCATTCTACCAGATTACTATTCATACTCTTTAGTTAACATTATACAATACACCTTCAAAGAGAAATTGTATACATTAGTAAAAAACCGTTTATGTAAAAGTGACAGAAGCAGCTTAAAGTTTTGGAATTAAAAATTGAAGGAGAATGGCATGAAGAGTAAAAAAAAATATTTCTAGTATTTGTATGAGAATTTGTCTTAGCAACTGTTTGTAAAAAAAAAATAGGTACTACATACAGTCACCGCAAAAAGAAATAAGACCTAACCCATAAGAATCCACTGTGTAGATGTCTGAAATCTATTTATGTTTCCCACCATTTGATTTGAGCTAGAGTTGTCTGATGATATCTGGCAAGTCTCCTTAGCTAGTGTGTGTGTGAGGTGTGTGAACCAGGACTCAGTGCCGACCCAGAAAGCACAGGGAGAGGTTGTTGCTTTGGTTTGCTCTGCCCCCAAGATCCCAGTATTTTGACTGGAGCACTTCTTGCCTTTTAATTCTTTATATATTCCCTAAATATGGGTCTTGCAAACATGGCTAAGGAGGTCACATATTATCCTGGAGGCAAGAAAAAGTGTCTATTAAAGATATCTGTAAATGTACTGGCCAAGCAAAGTCAACCGTAATGTTGCTGCTAGCTGCCGCTTGTGACCTACAACCCACCGTTGTTCCCCCAAGAAAACCTTATCCTGAATGCCCATGGAAGACTTCCAAGGCCACTGATCATCTTCTTGTGAGAGAACTATGTAAAAACCCTTGTCTTACAGCTTCTCAGCTAAAAAGAAGTCACCCAACCCTGTTAACCCTCTTACGCCGAAGGGGTATAATAAAAATCGTCTCCCGTATGCCGAGGCAGTCTAGGAGTGAGCGCCGAAGCGGAAAAAATACTTTTTTCAAAAAATCACAGCGCGCTTAGTTTTCAAGATTAAGAGTTCATTTTTGGCTCCTTTTTTTGTCATTGCCTGAAGTTTAGTATGCAACCATCAGAAATGAAAAAAATATAATTATCATATATAAATAATACGATATATGATAGCGCAAAAACAAAATTTCATATATAATTGTATTCAAATCGCGCTGTGAGCAAAACAGTTACAGCTAACAAGTTAATTTCTGGGCTCAGCTCGTGTCGGCCTATGAAAGGATCCTTAATATCATTCTTTCTAGGTAAAATTAATCTAAAATTACCAGAGAAAAACAAAATTAAGAAAATGTCAGTAAAACTGACTCGCTCACTCTTAAAAAGAAGTGTCGGTATGGTAATAGGGGCGAGTGGGAATCACTACCACGAGACATTCACCAATTAGAACTTCCAATCAGAATCCCCTTAAGAGAGAGCTGATACCAACGGGCGATGCAGCCGCTACTACTACTACTAGAGGACGCCACGGACAGCAGCGCCCCTAGCGGACATCCTTAATTATTAGCGCTAGCGTCCAGACGCATTATTTTTCTGTGCTGTGCTTATTTCGGGATTTATCCTATTCTTCACCATGGAACGCTCTGCAATTGCAACGGCTAAGTTAAGTAACTCATAAGTAATGTTTTACCACATTTTTATCTTCCGGGTACCAGTATTTTCCTCCTAATAGGTCATATACGGTTTCCCGGTTGTCTCGTGGTGGCGCCATGCTGCCTCGTTAAGAATTCCTGGTCCTCCATACTGGGACTTCTTATACTTATGGGCTTACTATATTACGTTCATTGTCTTTTACATCGAGTTTTAGCTAGTTTAGCCCCCCTGCCATCTCTCTTAGTTTGGTATTTAGGGCTATTATTATTATTCCTGCCCAGCATCCCGGCTCTTGCTCTTCATCGGCTATCGCTGGCTCCGAGTAGGCTTCTGTTTCTTGGAACAGTCTGCCTCCTCCTGGGCTTCTTTCTCTTTTACTAAAAGTGTCTTTTCCATCTTTTCGATGTAATATATATTATATTTAGGGTGTTAGGCTAGCCTAGGTGCATGTTCCTTGTATTGGTACAGCCTGGTTCACGTGGCCCTCCCACGGTTGTGTTGCTCGCGGCCTAGGCCACTTGCGGTCACGTGTTCCATCGCACCTTACCCTGCCCCTGCCCTCCCTACCTGGTATAGGGAGGTGCTGGGGGACCCCTTGGTTGTCATGACAACCTCAGTCGCCTTCTCTCTCCCTCTCTGAGGTGGCCAGGGGTTCCTCCCAGCGGGGGGTATAGGGCGACCACTCATGAGGTACCGGGTCTCCGAGCGGGTAGTCGGTGAGGCGGGGAGGAGTAGGCCATCCCCCCCCCTCTCTCTCTCCCGCCGTGTTACGCCGAGACCTTCCTCCCCCCCTCCCCAGTTGCTCAGCCACCTTCCCTCGCTATAACGAAAGGAGCCTTCCGTCGCAGCCGGGGCACCTTTGGTTATAGATTACTGGCTCCGCCAGCGGGCGGGGTGGTCACTACTAGTGGTCGGTTGCTTGCCTACTATATCCTTACATCTCGCTACCTACCGGAAGGGAGCTTGCTTCTTACCCGGGCACTCTTCTAGTAGACGGGTGGGGAAAGGTTTGTTATTATTGTTATTTTAAGGATATACCCTAATTTTACGATGAATTGTTTAATTTTATTATTTATATATCTACCATCCCCGCCATTTTCCGTCGTGGTTTCCATTTACCACCACTCCTGGTTGGTTTCTTTTTGTGTCCCCGCCATCAGCGGAGCTATAGCCTAGGACACCCAACCAACCTTGTTACCACACGTATTATGGTGGGGCTCTGGTTTAATCTAACTTTATCGCTCCGGCACCAGCGGAGCAACTGTTAGGCTGTAAGTGTTTTCCTGATACTCATGTATCTTTCCACTTACAGGCTACCAACTGTTCGAGGTCCCGGCGTGCACGCGACGTTTGTACGACCCCTGCGGCCACGATGAGTGCAGGTCTCACGCCCCTTGTGCCACGTCATTTAACGAGATGATCGTCTGGCACCCAGAAGCCTGCGCCATCTGCTACGACCTAGTCGGTCAGCTGGGAGAGGGGGTAAGTCCATTATAGGCTTCCTTATCATTTTACTAACAACTCTTAGTCATAAGTTTGTTAACCCCGTTCCGCCATTAGAAGCTCATCTCGCCCTTTCTTTCAGGCTACTGGTGTGAGGGAGGTCGCCCTCGCCACCCTGAAAGCGTGGGTGGGCGGCTTCGGGAAGAACGCTGCCAAAGGCCAGCCGTACATCCTGGACAAGAAGCTGGCCGTCCAGATCTTCCCTGCGGGCAAGTCAACTGGGTATGTTGACCCCTTGTCCGCAGCCCCTCTAATAGCCTCCATCCAGCAAGATCTCCAGCAATCTTTTGGGGTCGTAGCTTCCCAGGAGTCGGTCCCGGACGTCGCTGCCCTGGACCTAAACATCGAGCCCATGGCGGTAGGGGCAGAGGATTTGTTGGTTGAGGTAGGTGTGTCGGGCGCCCAAGGTCTTTCCTTGGGTGCTCCTGGATCTTCTCCTGTCCCTTCTTCGAGCGCTTCTTTCCAAGGCTTTGTGGGATCTGAGATCCCTACCCGCTCTCTCTGTACCCCCAAAGGTGAAGGGACAGAGAGAACCGAAGACTCTAGCTAAGACAACTTCTAGGAAGTCGTCTTCGTCTTCTTCGGCTAGGAAGTCTTCGACTTCCTACGCCGACGCGGTGAAAGCCAAGCCGAGTTCTTCTCACTCGAAGAGCTCTAGAAGCAAGGCTTCTAAGGAGAAGGCTCGCGCTCCCGCCGAGCCAATGCCTTCTCCTGCCTCCTCCGCTTCCACTCCGGCAACGCCGGTGGGAGGAGCAGGACCTAGCACCTTTGATCCCACTGCTTTCTCAGCAGTGGTGATGCAACAGGTGGGCGAGTTGGTTGGCTCGCAAGTCTCCGCCCTGGGGACGAGATTCGAGCAGATGTTCGCACAACTGTCGAGCACTCTGTCTCAATCAGGCCAGTCCATACAAGATCTCTCTAACAGGGTTAGAGAGAATGAGGACCGAGTAGCTGGGCTCTCTCAGGTCCCTCTTCCAGTCTCCCCAGTGCCAAGCACTGGCATTCTCCAACTCCCGCCATACAACTCTCTGCCAGCTTTCTCCATGGAGAATCCATGGAGAGTAGCTGCCTACGCTCCTTTTAAGGATGGGATGATCTCTATCCCGGAGTGTGGAACTCGGAGGATTGAGGACTTCGAGTTTTACCCTCCGGGTCTGACGCAGCCTTTCATCGGTTATGCTAGGCTGACTGTAACGGCTCTTACTAGGGAAGACAAGATCTCTAGAGAGTCTGTTTCTATACAGTAGGATCATGCCCAGCGGGAATGGGTTCACTGCCTTGAGGACTGGGAGTGCACGAACACTAAGCTCCAGGCCTATAAGAGTCCTTTTACTATTTTCGCGACGGAAGAGGAGGCTTCTCTTCCGTTCGCCACGAAAATAGTAGAGAAGACCCTTCAGGCAGTCCTCAAGGATGAGCCCATGCCACAGTTAAGGGAGGCGGAGTCTACTTCTCCGCTCTTCCCGGCTTTCGGAGAATTTGTGGGAGAAACTTGCCAGCTACGTTCACGCTTGGTAAGCTCAAACCGGACTGCGCCATGGACCAGTTCGGCGAGAAGCTGCCAAGGTTGCCTGATTCCCTGATTCAGGCAGAGTTCGACGCGCGAACCAGGTTTGGCAGGTCCCTCAATTCTCTTATAATAACGGAAATGGCTGCTCTCTCATATGCGACGGAACCGCTGTTTAAGATCTTGGCAAAATCCCAGTTTCAGACGGTCCTAACAGATGCTTTCGACTTCTTCCAAGCTAGGAGGAATTGCCGAAAGCACGTTCTGCAGGAGTGCACTATTAGGCACGAGCCTAATAGACTCTTGGCTTCTAGCATGTGGGGAGCGGATCTCTTCCCAGAGTCCGCTGTTAATGAAGTGCACCACGAGACTGCTAGGCTCAACCAGAGCCTTAGAGCTAGGTGGGGTATTTCGTCAAAGAGGAAACAAGAATCCGTCCCCACTGCTGGTAAGAAACCAAAGAAGGCTGGTAAGAGGTTCCAGCCGTATCAGAAACACCAGCAACAGCAGCAATTTGTGCAGGCTGTCCCGGTTACCCACAGGGACACCTGCTAGTTCGAAACAGAACCAGCCCATCCTCCTGTTGTCTCCTCAATCACAGCCGTCGACCTCCTACGCAATCTCGCCGGCCTTCAACCCTACATTTGAGGCTCAAGGCTACAAACAACCGAGAGGTAGGGCGAGAGGTTACTTTCGCCAGCGTGGCGCAGGAAGGGCGACAAGGAGCAGGCAGTTCAGAGGAGGGCGTGGTGGTCAACCCGCCCATCAACAATGAGGCTCCCCAGGTAGGAGGGAGGCTGTTCCTCTTCCGCCACAGGTGGGGGTTCAGCAATTGGGCACAGAGCATAGTGTCCAAAGGATTGGGTTGGAGTTGGATCAAAGATCCGCCTCCAATCAAATCACACCAAATACCATCAGAGGAATTGACAGATTACGCGGAGGAACTCCTTCAGAAAGGAGCTATTGCGAGAGTCAAGCATCTAAAATTTCAAGGTCGCTTATTCAGCGTGCCAAAGAAAGGCTCAACAAAAAGAAGGGTAATCTTAGACTTGTCAAAGCTAAACTCTTTCATTCGTTGCGACAAGTTCAAGATGCTTACCCTCTCGCAAGTAAGGACCTTACTTCCGCGTGGAGCCGTCACATGCTCCATCGATCTTACAGACGCATACTATCATATCCCTATAGCCAGGCACTTCCGCCCATTCCTAGGATTCAGGCTAGGAAATCAGACATTCTCATTCAAAGTGATGCCCTTCGGTCTGAATGTAGCCCCCAGGGTATTCACGAAAATAGCAGAAGTGGTTGTACAGCAATTGAGAACTCAGGGAATCATGGTAGCAGCATACCTCGACGATTGGTTGATCTGGGCACCAACCGTCGAGGAATGTCTCGAAGCCACCAAAAAGGTAGTTCACTTTCTGGAACATCTGGGGTTCCAGATAAACAAAACGAAATCCAGACTTACCCCGGAGTCTCGTTTTCAGTGGCTGGGAATCCAATGGGATTTGTCTTCCCACAATCTGTCAATTCCAGTGGCCAAACGGAAGGAAATAGCAAAATCTGTCAGGCAATTTCTCAAATGCAAACAAACATCAAGGAGAAACCAGGAGAGAATCCTAGGGTCCCTTCAGTTTGCTTCGGTAACAGATATCCTCCTGAAAGCAAGGCTAAAAGATTTAAATCGAATTTGGCGATCGAGAGCAAACACCAAATCTCGAGACAGTTTTGTCAGTAATCCCACAGATCCTCCGCAATCAACTCCGTCCATGGTCAAAAGTAAAGAACTTAGCCAAGAAGGTACCCCTTCAATATCCCCTTCCAGTGTTAACCATTCACACGGATGCCTCCCTCCGGGTGGGGGGGATACTCTCAGTTCAAACAAGTTCAGGGAACTTGGTCAGTTCAATTTCGCCAGCTTCACATAAACGTTCTGGAAGCAATGGCAGTATTTCTTACCTTGAAGAGACTGCTTCCCCGAAGAAGTCTCATCTAAGGCTAGTTTTGGACAGTGCAGTGGTAGTTCATTGCATCAACAGAGGAGGGTCCAAATCCAAGCATGTGAATCATGTCATGATAGCCATCTTTGCCCTAGCAAACAAACACAAATGGTATCTGTCTGCCACTCACCTGGCAGGGGTAAGAAATGTGATAGCAGACGCTCTGTCCCGGTCAGTTCCTCTGGAATCAGAATGGTCTCTAGACGACGGGTCATTCCAGTGGATAAGCCTGAGAGTCCCAGGTCTCCAAGTGGATCTCTTCGCCTCACAAGCGAACCACAAGCTCCCTTGCTATGTGGCCCCCAACCTGGACCCTCTGGCTTATGCCACGGACGCCCTGTCGTTGGATTGGAATCAGTGGAGAAAAATTTATGTTTTTCCTCCAGTGAATCTTCTCTTGAAAGTCCTAAGCAAACTAAGGTCTTTCAAAGGGATAGTAGCTCTGATTGCACCGGACTGGCCCAAGAGCAACTGGTATCCTCTTCTTCTGGAATTGGGCCTCCGACCTCAACGGATCCCCAATCCCAAGCTATCACAATCAGTACAAATGAGGACTGTGTTCGCTTCCTCAGGAATTCTCCAGACCCTAACTTTATGGACTTCATGAAGTTTGCGGCTAATAAAGATGCTAATATTGATCCACAGAATATTCTCTTCCTAGAATCAGATAAGAGAGAGTCAACATTAGACAATATGACTCAGCTGTTAAAAATTAGCATCTTTCCTGAAAGAATCGAACACTACAACCATGACAGTTAATCTAGCTATATCCTTTTTCAGATCCTTGTTTGAAAAAGGTTTAGCAGCTAGCACTATTACCACTCATAAATCGGCTTTGAAGAAGATCTTTCAAGTAGGTTTTCAGATAGATCTGACTGAATCTTATTTCACGTCTATCCCTAAAGCCTGTGCTAGACTTAGACCTTCTCAAAGGCCTACTGCAGTTTCATGGTTCTTAAATGATGTCCTCAAACTAGCTTCAGATACTGACAACTCGTCTTGTACATTCATAATGCTCCTGAGAAAGACATTATTCTTATTAAGCCTAGCTTCAGGAGCTAGAATTTCAGAACTGTCGGCTCTATCCAGGGATGCGGGTCATGTTGAATTCCTCCCATCAGGAGAAGTTCTACTTGCTCCGGATCGTAGCTTTTTAGCCAAAAATGAGGATCCTCTTGCAAGGTGGGCCCCTTGGAAAGTTATCCCACTTCCCCAGGATCCTTCTCTCTGCCCAGTATCAACTCTTAGAGCCTTTCTATCTCGTACTTCATCAAGATCCTCAGGTGCTCTCTTCATGAGAGAAAAAGGTGGTACTTTGTCAGTAAAAGGTATTAGGCAACAAATCCTTTACTTCATTAAACAAGCCAATCCTGATTCATTCCCAAAAGCACATGATATCAGGGGAGTAGCCACCTCAATTAATTACTTTCAAACATATGAACTTTGAGGATCTTAAAAAGTATACTGGATGGAAAATCCCCGACAGTCTTTAAACGTCATTATCTAAAGTCCTTGGAATCTTTAAAATTTTCAGCAGTAGCAGCGGGAAACATTGTTTTCCCCTGATACTGTATAGTAGTCGTAGTACGATCCAGGTCTCCTTTCTACCTACATCATCCAACATGCCTCACCCTATCGCCATGCTACTCGGATATCCTAGCCTTAGCCGCTGAATCATATAAGTGGATTGTCCCTTATTTTTTTGCTAGGGACATCCACACTTGTACTGATGGTGTACTTCAGTGTACCTACCCTCCTTAGTTTTTATGCTAGGGTAGGACACAATGTGTTTGTATATTTTGTAAATATTTTCAAGTAAATCCCTTTTGTTTATATTACACTGCATCATTGTATTTTACTGTGATTACTGTTTTTAAGTACTTTAAATTACTAACGTTCTGTTATATTACTGTTTAGGATAAGTTAGTTTAAGTACTTAGTTTGTATGCTGTAATTGATTTACTTATATTATATCCATCATTTTATAACTGCTTTTCATTTGTTCCTTTTTCCCATCTTGTCTGTTTCTCTGGTACTCTTTCATAGGCCGACACGAGCTGAGCCCAGAAAAGGGATTTTGACGAAGGAAAAATCTATTTCTGGGTGATTGGCTCGTGTCGCCCTATGAAACCCACCCTATATTGTTTTCCCCCCCCATGCAGGACAAGATGTTTTTAGATTAAGGATGTCCGCTAGGGGCGCTGCTGTCCGTGGCGTCCTCTAGTAGTAGTAGTAGCGGCTGCATCGCCCGTTGGTATCAGCTCTCTCTTAAGGGGATTCTGATTGGAAGTTCTAATTGGTGAATGTCTCGTGGTAGTGATTCCCACTCGCCCCTATTACCATACCGACACTTCTTTTTAAGAGTGAGCGAGTCAGTTTTACTGACATTTTCTTAATTTTGTTTTTCTCTGGTAATTTTAGATTAATTTTACCTAGAAAGAATGATATTAAGGATCCTTTCATAGGGCGACACGAGCCAATCACCCAGAAATAGATTTTTCCTTCGTCAAAATCCCTTTTTTTTCGTTGTATTGTACACTAAATTGCGATAATTTTGGTATATAATACATTGTAAAACGATCAAAGCAACACAGAGAAAATATTATCATAAAATGATGCATGAATTCGTAACGCCTGGAAGTAAAAAAATGTTTTTTTCAAAAATTCACCATAAAACTAAATATTGTTCTAGAGACTTCCAATTTGTTTCAGAATGAAGATAAATGATTGAATATTACTATACTGTAAGAGTTTTAGCTTACAATTGCAGTTTTTGACCATTTGGGACAAGTTAAAGTTGACCAAATGTAGAATTTTTTAAATATATTTTTATATATGCAAATATTTCAAAAATGAGAAAAGCTACAACCTTCAATTATTTTTTGTTGTATTCTACATGACATTGCGCACATTTTCATATATAAAACTCTATGAAACGCCTAATATGAAACGGAGCAAATATAACGATAATGCGACCTACGCATTTCGGAGATTTGTGGCGGAGAATTGGCGCACGGAGGGAAGGAAAGTTTTTTTTTTTTTAAATTCACCATAAATCTAAATATTGTGCTAGAGACTTCGAATTTGTTTCAAAATGAAGATAAATGACTGAATATTACTAGACTGTAAGAGTTTTAGCTCACAATTGCGTTTTTTGACTATTTCAGTAGAGCCAAAGTTGACCGAACTTGTTTTTTTTATATTTATCGTTATTTATATGCAAATATTTCGAAAATGAGAAAAGCTACAACCTTCAATTATTTTTAGTTGTATTTTACATGAAATTGCACACATTTTCATATATAAAACTTTATGTAACGGCTAATTTAAAATGGTGTAAACATTATGACAATCGGACAAAAAAATTTATGATTTTTTTCGGAAGAGTTACCGCGCGGACGTAAGGAAAATTTTTTTTTTCATAAATTCATCATAAATCGAAATATTGTGCTAGAGACTCCCAATTTGTTGCAAAATTAAGGTAAATGATCGAATATTACTAGAATATAAGAGTTTTAGCGTACAATTGCGTTTTTCGATCATTTCGGTAGAGTCAAAGTTGACCGAAGGTTGAAATTTTTGGCACTTATCATTATCTATATGAAAATATTTCAAAACTGATAAAAGCTACAATCATGGGTTGTTTTTAGTTGTATTGTGCATGAAATTGCGCACATTCCCATATATAAAACTTCATGTAACAGCAAATTTAAAATGGTGCAAACATTACGACAATCTGATGAAAAAATTTATCGGAAGAGTTATCGCGCGGACGTAAGGAAAAAGTTTTTTTCATAAATTCACCATAAATCGAAATATTGTGCTAGAGACGTCCAATTTGTTGCAAGAAATGAAGGTAAATGATTGAATATTACTAGAATATAAGAGTTTTAGCTTACAATTGCGTTTTTCGACCATTTCGGTAGTCAAAGTTGACCGAAGGTTGAAATTTTAGCACATCGTTATTTATATGAAAATATTTCAAAACTGATAAAAGCTACAATCATGAGTATTTTTTTTTGTTGTATTCTACATGAAATTGCGCACATTTTCATATATAATACTCCATGTAACGGCTAATTTAAAATGGTGCAAAAATTATGTCAAAGTGACAAAATAATTTCTGAGATGTGTCACTGATATACTTTTTAGTGTGATAAGAAAGAAATTTGCGCTTGCGCTCCTGGGCAACGATTGTAAACAAAACAACACCTTGATCCGTGAGCTCCCAGCATCCCCCAAGGTGCGTGATTCAAAAGTTTTCGGCTGGTAGGCCTATAAGTATTTTTCCACAAATTTTTAAAAAAACTTTTTTATGTCGACGTTTAATACGTCCAATCGGCACCCGGGAGACAATTTATATTGACGTTTAATACGTCCAATCGGTGTAAGAGGGTTAAAAGATGTATCAATCCTCTGCATGTGGTCAGATGAATCAGTATTCCAGTGTATTCAGGGCCATTCTATCACAGTAAGATGGCCATCTTCAGTCAGCAGATTCAACCCTGCCTATACTTCCTCCCAAAAAATATTACAATGTTTTCTGACCGCTACACTCAAGTTCTTGAAGATCACCTCCTGCCTTTATATGAGACTCACGGCTGCACTGTCTTCATGCATGATGGTGTTCCATGTCATAAGGCGAAGAAAGTTACTAAGTCCCTCACTGATCACAATATTGAGGTCACAGTGGCATGGTAACAGTCCTGACCTCAACCTAATCGAAAATGGGTGGAGTGTCATGAAAAAGAAGTAGGATGTTATTTAAGGTATACATTTGTTATCTGAACTTTCAAGATATTCAGTTAAAAGCATTTTTAGTGATGGTTTTAACCATTCACCGAGGTGTCTGGTACACATCCCCCGCGAATACTTGGGGAAACACTGTGCATATATATATATATATATAAAGTAGGCGCCGAAAGTCTTTACACCCCAGTGCAATTTAGTCAAACGCATACACACGCGCACCTTCTTCGACCTGTAAAGGAATGCAAAAATTTAGTAAAGATATTGAAATGGTGTGTCAGTTTACCTTAGACTTTCTAGTATTTGGTAGCACCAAATTTGTTCTCTTTAGCTGCCTTCAGCCGTCGGGGAACACTTTCAATGAGGTGCTGACAGATCTCTGGTTCGATACTGTTCCAAGCAGCGATGATGGCGGCTTTGAGTTTCTCGATATTGGAGCAGTCAACCTTCT